>NW_028251420.1:0-584394 GCF_964263255.1 Lissotriton vulgaris
AAACCCTATCCCCGAGCCCTGAACCCTAGAACCCAGCCCTGAACCCTAATGCCGAGCCTTAAACCCTATCCCGGAGCCCTAATGCCGGGCCCTGAACCCTAGTACCGAGCCCTAAACCCTATCCCCGAGCCCTGAACCCTAGAACCCAGCCCTGAACCCTAATGCCGAGCCCTTAAACCCTATCCCGGAGCCCTAATGCCGGGCCCTGAACCCTAGTACCGAGCCCTAAACCCTATCCCCGAGCCCTGAACCCTAGAACCCAGCCCTGAACCCTAATGCCGAGCCTTAAACCCTATCCCGGAGCCCTAATGCCGGGCCCTGAACCCTAGTACCGAGCCCTAAACCCTATCCCCGAGCCCTGAACCCTAGAACCCAGCCCTGAACCCTAATGCCGAGCCTTAAACCCTATCCCGGAGCCCTAATGCCGGGCCCTGAACCCTAGTACCGAGCCCTAAACCCTATCCCCGAGCCCTGAACCCTAGAACCCAGCCCTGAACCCTAATGCCGAGCCTTAAACCCTATCCCGGAGCCCTAATGCCGGGCCCTGAACCCTAGTACCGAGCCCTAAACCCTATCCCCGAGCCCTGAACCCTAGAACCCAGCCCTGAACCCTAATGCCGAGCCTTAAACCCTATCCCGGAGCCCTAATGCCGGGCCCTGAACCCTAGTACCGAGCCCTAAACCCTATCCCCGAGCCCTGAACCCTAGAACCCAGCCCTGAACCCTAATGCCGAGCCTTAAACCCTATCCCGGAGCCCTAATGCCGGGCCCTGAACCCTAGTACCGAGCCCTAAACCCTATCCCCGAGCCCTGAACCCTAGAACCCAGCCCTGAACCCTAATGCCGAGCCTTAAACCCTATCCCGGAGCCCTAATGCCGGGCCCTGAACCCTAGTACCGAGCCCTAAACCCTATCCCCGAGCCCTGAACCCTAGAACCCAGCCCTGAACCCTAATGCCGAGCCTTAAACCCTATCCCGGAGCCCTAATGCCGGGCCCTGAACCCTAGTACCGAGCCCTAAACCCTATCCCCGAGCCCTGAACCCTAGAACCCAGCCCTGAACCCTAATGCCGAGCCTTAAACCCTATCCCGGAGCCCTAATGCCGGGCCCTGAACCCTAGTACCGAGCCCTAAACCCTATCCCCGAGCCCTGAACCCTAGAACCCAGCCCTGAACCCTAATGCCGAGCCTTAAACCCTATCCCGGAGCCCTAATGCCGGGCCCTGAACCCTAGTACCGAGCCCTAAACCCTATCCCCGAGCCCTGAACCCTAGAACCCAGCCCTGAACCCTAATGCCGAGCCTTAAACCCTATCCCGGAGCCCTAATGCCGGGCCCTGAACCCTAGTACCGAGCCCTAAACCCTATCCCCGAGCCCTGAACCCTAGAACCCAGCCCTGAACCCCTAATGCCGAGCCTTAAACCCTATCCCGGAGCCCTAATGCCGGCCCTGAACCCTAGTACCGAGCCCTAAACCCTATCCCCGAGCCCTGAACCCTAGAACCCAGCCCTGAACCCTAATGCCGAGCCTTAAACCCTATCCCGGAGCCCTAATGCCGGGCCCTGAACCCTAGTACCGAGCCCTAAACCCTATCCCCGAGCCCTGAACCCTAGAACCCAGCCCTGAACCCTAATGCCGAGCCTTAAACCCTATCCCGGAGCCCTAATGCCGGGCCCTGAACCCTAGTACCGAGCCCTAAACCCTATCCCCGAGCCCTGAACCCTAGAACCCAGCCCTGAACCCTAATGCCGAGCCTTAAACCCTATCCCGGAGCCCTAATGCCGGGCCCTGAACCCTAGTACCGAGCCCTAAACCCTATCCCCGAGCCCTGAACCCTAGAACCCAGCCCTGAACCCTAATGCCGAGCCTTAAACCCTATCCCGGAGCCCTAATGCCGGGCCCTGAACCCTAGTACCGAGCCCTAAACCCTATCCCCGAGCCCTGAACCCTAGAACCCAGCCCTGAACCCTAATGCCGAGCCTTAAACCCTATCCCGGAGCCCTAATGCCGGGCCCTGAACCCTAGTACCGAGCCCTAAACCCTATCCCCGAGCCCTGAACCCTAGAACCCAGCCCTGAACCCTAATGCCGAGCCTTAAACCCTATCCCGGAGCCCTAATGCCGGGCCCTGAACCCTAGTACCGAGCCCTAAACCCTATCCCCGAGCCCTGAACCCTAGAACCCAGCCCTGAACCCTAATGCCGAGCCTTAAACCCTATCCCGGAGCCCTAATGCCGGGCCCTGAACCCTAGTACCGAGCCCTAAACCCTATCCCCGAGCCCTGAACCCTAGAACCCAGCCCTGAACCCTAATGCCGAGCCTTAAACCCTATCCCGGAGCCCTAATGCCGGGCCCTGAACCCTAGTACCGAGCCCTAAACCCTATCCCCGAGCCCTGAACCCTAGAACCCAGCCCTGAACCCTAATGCCGAGCCTTAAACCCTATCCCGGAGCCCTAATGCCGGGCCCTGAACCCTAGTACCGAGCCCTAAACCCTATCCCCGAGCCCTGAACCCTAGAACCCAGCCCTGAACCCTAATGCCGAGCCTTAAACCCTATCCCGGAGCCCTAATGCCGGGCCCTGAACCCTAGTACCGAGCCCTAAACCCTATCCCCGAGCCCTGAACCCTAGAACCCAGCCCTGAACCCTAATGCCGAGCCTTAAACCCTATCCCGGAGCCCTAATGCCGGGCCCTGAACCCTAGTACCGAGCCCTAAACCCTATCCCCGAGCCCTGAACCCTAGAACCCAGCCCTGAACCCTAATGCCGAGCCTTAAACCCTATCCCGGAGCCCTAATGCCGGGCCCTGAACCCTAGTACCGAGCCCTAAACCCTATCCCCGAGCCCTGAACCCTAGAACCCAGCCCTGAACCCTAATGCCGAGCCTTAAACCCTATCCCGGAGCCCTAATGCCGGGCCCTGAACCCTAGTACCGAGCCCTAAACCCTATCCCCGAGCCCTGAACCCTAGAACCCAGCCCTGAACCCTAATGCCGAGCCTTAAACCCTATCCCGGAGCCCTAATGCCGGGCCCTGAACCCTAGTACCGAGCCCTAAACCCTATCCCCGAGCCCTGAACCCTAGAACCCAGCCCTGAACCCTAATGCCGAGCCTTAAACCCTATCCCGGAGCCCTAATGCCGGGCCCTGAACCCTAGTACCGAGCCCTAAACCCTATCCCCGAGCCCTGAACCCTAGAACCCAGCCCTGAACCCTAATGCCGAGCCTTAAACCCTATCCCGGAGCCCTAATGCCGGGCCCTGAACCCTAGTACCGAGCCCTAAACCCTATCCCCGAGCCCTGAACCCTAGAACCCAGCCCTGAACCCTAATGCCGAGCCTTAAACCCTATCCCGGAGCCCTAATGCCGGGCCCTGAACCCTAGTACCGAGCCCTAAACCCTATCCCCGAGCCCTGAACCCTAGAACCCAGCCCTGAACCCTAATGCCGAGCCTTAAACCCTATCCCGGAGCCCTAATGCCGGGCCCTGAACCCTAGTACCGAGCCCTAAACCCTATCCCCGAGCCCTGAACCCTAGAACCCAGCCCTGAACCCTAATGCCGAGCCTTAAACCCTATCCCGGAGCCCTAATGCCGGGCCCTGAACCCTAGTACCGAGCCCTAAACCCTATCCCCGAGCCCTGAACCCTAGAACCCAGCCCTGAACCCTAATGCCGAGCCTTAAACCCTATCCCGGAGCCCTAATGCCGGGCCCTGAACCCTAGTACCGAGCCCTAAACCCTATCCCCGAGCCCTGAACCCTAGAACCCAGCCCTGAACCCTAATGCCGAGCCTTAAACCCTATCCCGGAGCCCTAATGCCGGGCCCTGAACCCTAGTACCGAGCCCTAAACCCTATCCCCGAGCCCTGAACCCTAGAACCCAGCCCTGAACCCTAATGCCGAGCCTTAAACCCTATCCCGGAGCCCTAATGCCGGGCCCTGAACCCTAGTACCGAGCCCTAAACCCTATCCCCGAGCCCTGAACCCTAGAACCCAGCCCTGAACCCTAATGCCGAGCCTTAAACCCTATCCCGGAGCCCTAATGCCGGGCCCTGAACCCTAGTACCGAGCCCTAAACCCTATCCCCGAGCCCTGAACCCTAGAACCCAGCCCTGAACCCTAATGCCGAGCCTTAAACCCTATCCCCGGAGCCCTAATGCCGGGCCCTGAACCCTAGTACCGAGCCCTAAACCCTATCCCCGAGCCCTGAACCCTAGAACCCAGCCCTGAACCCTAATGCCGAGCCTTAAACCCTATCCCGGAGCCCTAATGCCGGGCCCTGAACCCTAGTACCGAGCCCTAAACCCTATCCCCGAGCCCTGAACCCTAGAACCCAGCCCTGAACCCTAATGCCGAGCCTTAAACCCTATCCCGGAGCCCTAATGCCGGGCCCTGAACCCTAGTACCGAGCCCTAAACCCTATCCCCGAGCCCTGAACCCTAGAACCCAGCCCTGAACCCTAATGCCGAGCCTTAAACCCTATCCCGGAGCCCTAATGCCGGGCCCTGAACCCTAGTACCGAGCCCTAAACCCTATCCCCGAGCCCTGAACCCTAGAACCCAGCCCTGAACCCTAATGCCGAGCCTTAAACCCTATCCCGGAGCCCTAATGCCGGGCCCTGAACCCTAGTACCGAGCCCTAAACCCTATCCCCGAGCCCTGAACCCTAGAACCCAGCCCTGAACCCTAATGCCGAGCCTTAAACCCTATCCCGGAGCCCTAATGCCGGGCCCTGAACCCTAGTACCGAGCCCTAAACCCTATCCCCGAGCCCTGAACCCTAGAACCCAGCCCTGAACCCTAATGCCGAGCCTTAAACCCTATCCCGGAGCCCTAATGCCGGGCCCTGAACCCTAGTACCGAGCCCTAAACCCTATCCCCGAGCCCTGAACCCTAGAACCCAGCCCTGAACCCTAATGCCGAGCCTTAAACCCTATCCCGGAGCCCTAATGCCGGGCCCTGAACCCTAGTACCGAGCCCTAAACCCTATCCCCGAGCCCTGAACCCTAGAACCCAGCCCTGAACCCTAATGCCGAGCCTTAAACCCTATCCCGGAGCCCTAATGCCGGGCCCTGAACCCTAGTACCGAGCCCTAAACCCTATCCCCGAGCCCTGAACCCTAGAACCCAGCCCTGAACCCTAATGCCGAGCCTTAAACCCTATCCCGGAGCCCTAATGCCGGGCCCTGAACCCTAGTACCGAGCCCTAAACCCTATCCCCGAGCCCTGAACCCTAGAACCCAGCCCTGAACCCTAATGCCGAGCCTTAAACCCTATCCCGGAGCCCTAATGCCGGGCCCTGAACCCTAGTACCGAGCCCTAAACCCTATCCCCGAGCCCTGAACCCTAGAACCCAGCCCTGAACCCTAATGCCGAGCCTTAAACCCTATCCCGGAGCCCTAATGCCGGGCCCTGAACCCTAGTACCGAGCCCTAAACCCTATCCCCGAGCCCTGAACCCTAGAACCCAGCCCTGAACCCTAATGCCGAGCCTTAAACCCTATCCCGGAGCCCTAATGCCGGGCCCTGAACCCTAGTACCGAGCCCTAAACCCTATCCCCGAGCCCTGAACCCTAGAACCCAGCCCTGAACCCTAATGCCGAGCCTTAAACCCTATCCCGGAGCCCTAATGCCGGGCCCTGAACCCTAGTACCGAGCCCTAAACCCTATCCCCGAGCCCTGAACCCTAGAACCCAGCCCTGAACCCTAATGCCGAGCCTTAAACCCTATCCCGGAGCCCTAATGCCGGGCCCTGAACCCTAGTACCGAGCCCTAAACCCTATCCCCGAGCCCTGAACCCTAGAACCCAGCCCTGAACCCTAATGCCGAGCCTTAAACCCTATCCCGGAGCCCTAATGCCGGGCCCTGAACCCTAGTACCGAGCCCTAAACCCTATCCCCGAGCCCTGAACCCTAGAACCCAGCCCTGAACCCTAATGCCGAGCCTTAAACCCTATCCCGGAGCCCTAATGCCGGGCCCTGAACCCTAGTACCGAGCCCTAAACCCTATCCCCGAGCCCTGAACCCTAGAACCCAGCCCTGAACCCTAATGCCGAGCCTTAAACCCTATCCCGGAGCCCTAATGCCGGGCCCTGAACCCTAGTACCGAGCCCTAAACCCTATCCCCGAGCCCTGAACCCTAGAACCCAGCCCTGAACCCTAATGCCGAGCCTTAAACCCTATCCCGGAGCCCTAATGCCGGGCCCTGAACCCTAGTACCGAGCCCTAAACCCTATCCCCGAGCCCTGAACCCTAGAACCCAGCCCTGAACCCTAATGCCGAGCCTTAAACCCTATCCCGGAGCCCTAATGCCGGGCCCTGAACCCTAGTACCGAGCCCTAAACCCTATCCCCGAGCCCTGAACCCTAGAACCCAGCCCTGAACCCTAATGCCGAGCCTTAAACCCTATCCCGGAGCCCTAATGCCGGGCCCTGAACCCTAGTACCGAGCCCTAAACCCTATCCCCGAGCCCTGAACCCTAGAACCCAGCCCTGAACCCTAATGCCGAGCCTTAAACCCTATCCCGGAGCCCTAATGCCGGGCCCTGAACCCTAGTACCGAGCCCTAAACCCTATCCCCGAGCCCTGAACCCTAGAACCCAGCCCTGAACCCTAATGCCGAGCCTTAAACCCTATCCCGGAGCCCTAATGCCGGGCCCTGAACCCTAGTACCGAGCCCTAAACCCTATCCCCGAGCCCTGAACCCTAGAACCCAGCCCTGAACCCTAATGCCGAGCCTTAAACCCTATCCCGGAGCCCTAATGCCGGGCCCTGAACCCTAGTACCGAGCCCTAAACCCTATCCCCGAGCCCTGAACCCTAGAACCCAGCCCTGAACCCTAATGCCGAGCCTTAAACCCTATCCCGGAGCCCTAATGCCGGGCCCTGAACCCTAGTACCGAGCCCTAAACCCTATCCCCGAGCCCTGAACCCTAGAACCCAGCCCTGAACCCTAATGCCGAGCCTTAAACCCTATCCCGGAGCCCTAATGCCGGGCCCTGAACCCTAGTACCGAGCCCTAAACCCTATCCCCGAGCATGACCTGAACCCTAGAACCCAGCCCTGAACCCTAATGCCGAGCCTTAAACCCTATCCCGGAGCCCTAATGCCGGGCCCTGAACCCTAGTACCGAGCCCTAAACCCTATCCCCGAGCCCTGAACCCTAGAACCCAGCCCTGAACCCTAATGCCGAGCCTTAAACCCTATCCCGGAGCCCTAATGCCGGGCCCTGAACCCTAGTACCGAGCCCTAAACCCTATCCCCGAGCCCTGAACCCTAGAACCCAGCCCTGAACCCTAATGCCGAGCCTTAAACCCTATCCCGGAGCCCTAATGCCGGGCCCTGAACCCTAGTACCGAGCCCTAAACCCTATCCCCGAGCCCTGAACCCTAGAACCCAGCCCTGAACCCTAATGCCGAGCCTTAAACCCTATCCCGGAGCCCTAATGCCGGGCCCTGAACCCTAGTACCGAGCCCTAAACCCTATCCCCGAGCCCTGAACCCTAGAACCCAGCCCTGAACCCTAATGCCGAGCCTTAAACCCTATCCCGGAGCCCTAATGCCGGGCCCTGAACCCTAGTACCGAGCCCTAAACCCTATCCCCGAGCCCTGAACCCTAGAACCCAGCCCTGAACCCTAATGCCGAGCCTTAAACCCTATCCCGGAGCCCTAATGCCGGGCCCTGAACCCTAGTACCGAGCCCTAAACCCTATCCCCGAGCCCTGAACCCTAGAACCCAGCCCTGAACCCTAATGCCGAGCCTTAAACCCTATCCCGGAGCCCTAATGCCGGGCCCTGAACCCTAGTACCGAGCCCTAAACCCTATCCCCGAGCCCTGAACCCTAGAACCCAGCCCTGAACCCTAATGCCGAGCCTTAAACCCTATCCCGGAGCCCTAATGCCGGGCCCTGAACCCTAGTACCGAGCCCTAAACCCTATCCCCGAGCCCTGAACCCTAGAACCCAGCCCTGAACCCTAATGCCGAGCCTTAAACCCTATCCCGGAGCCCTAATGCCGGGCCCTGAACCCTAGTACCGAGCCCTAAACCCTATCCCCGAGCCCTGAACCCTAGAACCCAGCCCTGAACCCTAATGCCGAGCCTTAAACCCTATCCCGGAGCCCTAATGCCGGGCCCTGAACCCTAGTACCGAGCCCTAAACCCTATCCCCGAGCCCTGAACCCTAGAACCCAGCCCTGAACCCTAATGCCGAGCCTTAAACCCTATCCCGGAGCCCTAATGCCGGGCCCTGAACCCTAGTACCGAGCCCTAAACCCTATCCCCGAGCCCTGAACCCTAGAACCCAGCCCTGAACCCTAATGCCGAGCCTTAAACCCTATCCCGGAGCCCTAATGCCGGGCCCTGAACCCTAGTACCGAGCCCTAAACCCTATCCCCGAGCCCTGAACCCTAGAACCCAGCCCTGAACCCTAATGCCGAGCCTTAAACCCTATCCCGGAGCCCTAATGCCGGGCCCTGAACCCTAGTACCGAGCCCTAAACCCTATCCC
This sequence comes from Lissotriton vulgaris, assembly GCF_964263255.1. Lineage (NCBI taxonomy): Eukaryota > Metazoa > Chordata > Amphibia > Caudata > Salamandridae > Lissotriton > Lissotriton vulgaris. The sequence goes on from NW_028251420.1 coordinate 8,494, forward strand.
CGAGCCCTGAACCCTAGAACCCAGCCCTGAACCCTAATGCCGAGCCTTAAACCCTATCCCGGAGCCCTAATGCCGGGCCCTGAACCCTAGTACCGAGCCCTAAACCCTATCCCCGAGCCCTGAACCCTAGAACCCAGCCCTGAACCCTAATGCCGAGCCTTAAACCCTATCCCGGAGCCCTAATGCCGGGCCCTGAACCCTAGTACCGAGCCCTAAACCCTATCCCCGAGCCCTGAACCCTAGAACCCAGCCCTGAACCCTAATGCCGAGCCTTAAACCCTATCCCGGAGCCCTAATGCCGGGCCCTGAACCCTAGTACCGAGCCCTAAACCCTATCCCCGAGCCCTGAACCCTAGAACCCAGCCCTGAACCCTAATGCCGAGCCTTAAACCCTATCCCGGAGCCCTAATGCCGGGCCCTGAACCCTAGTACCGAGCCCTAAACCCTATCCCCGAGCCCTGAACCCTAGAACCCAGCCCTGAACCCTAATGCCGAGCCTTAAACCCTATCCCGGAGCCCTAATGCCGGGCCCTGAACCCTAGTACCGAGCCCTAAACCCTATCCCCGAGCCCTGAACCCTAGAACCCAGCCCTGAACCCTAATGCCGAGCCTTAAACCCTATCCCGGAGCCCTAATGCCGGGCCCTGAACCCTAGTACCGAGCCCTAAACCCTATCCCCGAGCCCTGAACCCTAGAACCCAGCCCTGAACCCTAATGCCGAGCCTTAAACCCTATCCCGGAGCCCTAATGCCGGGCCCTGAACCCTAGTACCGAGCCCTAAACCCTATCCCCGAGCCCTGAACCCTAGAACCCAGCCCTGAACCCTAATGCCGAGCCTTAAACCCTATCCCGGAGCCCTAATGCCGGGCCCTGAACCCTAGTACCGAGCCCTAAACCCTATCCCCGAGCCCTGAACCCTAGAACCCAGCCCTGAACCCTAATGCCGAGCCTTAAACCCTATCCCGGAGCCCTAATGCCGGGCCCTGAACCCTAGTACCGAGCCCTAAACCCTATCCCCGAGCCCTGAACCCTAGAACCCAGCCCTGAACCCTAATGCCGAGCCTTAAACCCTATCCCGGAGCCCTAATGCCGGGCCCTGAACCCTAGTACCGAGCCCTAAACCCTATCCCCGAGCCCTGAACCCTAGAACCCAGCCCTGAACCCTAATGCCGAGCCTTAAACCCTATCCCGGAGCCCTAATGCCGGGCCCTGAACCCTAGTACCGAGCCCTAAACCCTATCCCCGAGCCCTGAACCCTAGAACCCAGCCCTGAACCCTAATGCCGAGCCTTAAACCCTATCCCGGAGCCCTAATGCCGGGCCCTGAACCCTAGTACCGAGCCCTAAACCCTATCCCCGAGCCCTGAACCCTAGAACCCAGCCCTGAACCCTAATGCCGAGCCTTAAACCCTATCCCGGAGCCCTAATGCCGGGCCCTGAACCCTAGTACCGAGCCCTAAACCCTATCCCCGAGCCCTGAACCCTAGAACCCAGCCCTGAACCCTAATGCCGAGCCTTAAACCCTATCCCGGAGCCCTAATGCCGGGCCCTGAACCCTAGTACCGAGCCCTAAACCCTATCCCCGAGCCCTGAACCCTAGAACCCAGCCCTGAACCCTAATGCCGAGCCTTAAACCCTATCCCGGAGCCCTAATGCCGGGCCCTGAACCCTAGTACCGAGCCCTAAACCCTATCCCCGAGCCCTGAACCCTAGAACCCAGCCCTGAACCCTAATGCCGAGCCTTAAACCCTATCCCGGAGCCCTAATGCCGGGCCCTGAACCCTAGTACCGAGCCCTAAACCCTATCCCCGAGCCCTGAACCCTAGAACCCAGCCCTGAACCCTAATGCCGAGCCTTAAACCCCTATCCCGGAGCCCTAATGCCGGGCCCTGAACCCTAGTACCGAGCCCTAAACCCTATCCCCGAGCCCTGAACCCTAGAACCCAGCCCTGAACCCTAATGCCGAGCCTTAAACCCTATCCCGGAGCCCTAATGCCGGGCCCTGAACCCTAGTACCGAGCCCTAAACCCTATCCCCGAGCCCTGAACCCTAGAACCCAGCCCTGAACCCTAATGCCGAGCCTTAAACCCTATCCCGGAGCCCTAATGCCGGGCCCTGAACCCTAGTACCGAGCCCTAAACCCTATCCCCGAGCCCTGAACCCTAGAACCCAGCCCTGAACCCTAATGCCGAGCCTTAAACCCTATCCCGGAGCCCTAATGCCGGGCCCTGAACCCTAGTACCGAGCCCTAAACCCTATCCCCGAGCCCTGAACCCTAGAACCCAGCCCTGAACCCTAATGCCGAGCCTTAAACCCTATCCCGGAGCCCTAATGCCGGGCCCTGAACCCTAGTACCGAGCCCTAAACCCTATCCCCGAGCCCTGAACCCTAGAACCCAGCCCTGAACCCTAATGCCGAGCCTTAAACCCTATCCCGGAGCCCTAATGCCGGGCCCTGAACCCTAGTACCGAGCCCTAAACCCTATCCCCGAGCCCTGAACCCTAGAACCCAGCCCTGAACCCTAATGCCGAGCCTTAAACCCTATCCCGGAGCCCTAATGCCGGGCCCTGAACCCTAGTACCGAGCCCTAAACCTATCCCCGAGCCCTGAACCCTAGAACCCAGCCCTGAACCCTAATGCCGAGCCTTAAACCCTATCCCGGAGCCCTAATGCCGGGCCCTGAACCCTAGTACCGAGCCCTAAACCCTATCCCCGAGCCCTGAACCCTAGAACCCAGCCCTGAACCCTAATGCCGAGCCTTAAACCCTATCCCGGAGCCCTAATGCCGGGCCCTGAACCCTAGTACCGAGCCCTAAACCCTATCCCCGAGCCCTGAACCCTAGAACCCAGCCCTGAACCCTAATGCCGAGCCTTAAACCCTATCCCGGAGCCCTAATGCCGGGCCCTGAACCCTAGTACCGAGCCCTAAACCCTATCCCCGAGCCCTGAACCCTAGAACCCAGCCCTGAACCCTAATGCCGAGCCTTAAACCCTATCCCGGAGCCCTAATGCCGGGCCCTGAACCCTAGTACCGAGCCCTAAACCCTATCCCCGAGCCCTGAACCCTAGAACCCAGCCCTGAACCCTAATGCCGAGCCTTAAACCCTATCCCGGAGCCCTAATGCCGGGCCCTGAACCCTAGTACCGAGCCCTAAACCCTATCCCCGAGCCCTGAACCCTAGAACCCAGCCCTGAACCCTAATGCCGAGCCTTAAACCCTATCCCGGAGCCCTAATGCCGGGCCCTGAACCCTAGTACCGAGCCCTAAACCCTATCCCCGAGCCCTGAACCCTAGAACCCAGCCCTGAACCCTAATGCCGAGCCTTAAACCCTATCCCGGAGCCCTAATGCCGGGCCCTGAACCCTAGTACCGAGCCCTAAACCCTATCCCCGAGCCCTGAACCCTAGAACCCAGCCCTGAACCCTAATGCCGAGCCTTAAACCCTATCCCGGAGCCCTAATGCCGGGCCCTGAACCCTAGTACCGAGCCCTAAACCCTATCCCCGAGCCCTGAACCCTAGAACCCAGCCCTGAACCCTAATGCCGAGCCTTAAACCCTATCCCGGAGCCCTAATGCCGGGCCCTGAACCCTAGTACCGAGCCCTAAACCCTATCCCCGAGCCCTGAACCCTAGAACCCAGCCCTGAACCCTAATGCCGAGCCTTAAACCCTATCCCGGAGCCCTAATGCCGGGCCCTGAACCCTAGTACCGAGCCCTAAACCCTATCCCCGAGCCCTGAACCCTAGAACCCAGCCCTGAACCCTAATGCCGAGCCTTAAACCCTATCCCGGAGCCCTAATGCCGGGCCCTGAACCCTAGTACCGAGCCCTAAACCCTATCCCCGAGCCCTGAACCCTAGAACCCAGCCCTGAACCCTAATGCCGAGCCTTAAACCCTATCCCGGAGCCCTAATGCCGGGCCCTGAACCCTAGTACCGAGCCCTAAACCCTATCCCCGAGCCCTGAACCCTAGAACCCAGCCCTGAACCCTAATGCCGAGCCTTAAACCCTATCCCGGAGCCCTAATGCCGGGCCCTGAACCCTAGTACCGAGCCCTAAACCCTATCCCCGAGCCCTGAACCCTAGAACCCAGCCCTGAACCCTAATGCCGAGCCTTAAACCCTATCCCGGAGCCCTAATGCCGGGCCCTGAACCCTAGTACCGAGCCCTAAACCCTATCCCCGAGCCCTGAACCCTAGAACCCAGCCCTGAACCCTAATGCCGAGCCTTAAACCCTATCCCGGAGCCCTAATGCCGGGCCCTGAACCCTAGTACCGAGCCCTAAACCCTATCCCCGAGCCCTGAACCCTAGAACCCAGCCCTGAACCCTAATGCCGAGCCTTAAACCCTATCCCGGAGCCCTAATGCCGGGCCCTGAACCCTAGTACCGAGCCCTAAACCCTATCCCCGAGCCCTGAACCCTAGAACCCAGCCCTGAACCCTAATGCCGAGCCTTAAACCCTATCCCGGAGCCCTAATGCCGGGCCCTGAACCCTAGTACCGAGCCCTAAACCCTATCCCCGAGCCCTGAACCCTAGAACCCAGCCCTGAACCCTAATGCCGAGCCTTAAACCCTATCCCGGAGCCCTAATGCCGGGCCCTGAACCCTAGTACCGAGCCCTAAACCCTATCCCCGAGCCCTGAACCCTAGAACCCAGCCCTGAACCCTAATGCCGAGCCTTAAACCCTATCCCGGAGCCCTAATGCCGGGCCCTGAACCCTAGTACCGAGCCCTAAACCCTATCCCCGAGCCCTGAACCCTAGAACCCAGCCCTGAACCCTAATGCCGAGCCTTAAACCCTATCCCGGAGCCCTAATGCCGGGCCCTGAACCCTAGTACCGAGCCCTAAACCCTATCCCCGAGCCCTGAACCCTAGAACCCAGCCCTGAACCCTAATGCCGAGCCTTAAACCCTATCCCGGAGCCCTAATGCCGGGCCCTGAACCCTAGTACCGAGCCCTAAACCCTATCCCCGAGCCCTGAACCCTAGAACCCAGCCCTGAACCCTAATGCCGAGCCTTAAACCCTATCCCGGAGCCCTAATGCCGGGCCCTGAACCCTAGTACCGAGCCCTAAACCCTATCCCCGAGCCCTGAACCCTAGAACCCAGCCCTGAACCCTAATGCCGAGCCTTAAACCCTATCCCGGAGCCCTAATGCCGGGCCCTGAACCCTAGTACCGAGCCCTAAACCCTATCCCCGAGCCCTGAACCCTAGAACCCAGCCCTGAACCCTAATGCCGAGCCTTAAACCCTATCCCGGAGCCCTAATGCCGGGCCCTGAACCCTAGTACCGAGCCCTAAACCCTATCCCCGAGCCCTGAACCCTAGAACCCAGCCCTGAACCCTAATGCCGAGCCTTAAACCCTATCCCGGAGCCCTAATGCCGGGCCCTGAACCCTAGTACCGAGCCCTAAACCCTATCCCCGAGCCCTGAACCCTAGAACCCAGCCCTGAACCCTAATGCCGAGCCTTAAACCCTATCCCGGAGCCCTAATGCCGGGCCCTGAACCCTAGTACCGAGCCCTAAACCCTATCCCCGAGCCCTGAACCCTAGAACCCAGCCCTGAACCCTAATGCCGAGCCTTAAACCCTATCCCGGAGCCCTAATGCCGGGCCCTGAACCCTAGTACCGAGCCCTAAACCCTATCCCCGAGCCCTGAACCCTAGAACCCAGCCCTGAACCCTAATGCCGAGCCTTAAACCCTATCCCGGAGCCCTAATGCCGGGCCCTGAACCCTAGTACCGAGCCCTAAACCCTATCCCCGAGCCCTGAACCCTAGAACCCAGCCCTGAACCCTAATGCCGAGCCTTAAACCCTATCCCGGAGCCCTAATGCCGGGCCCTGAACCCTAGTACCGAGCCCTAAACCCTATCCCCGAGCCCTGAACCCTAGAACCCAGCCCTGAACCCTAATGCCGAGCCTTAAACCCTATCCCGGAGCCCTAATGCCGGGCCCTGAACCCTAGTACCGAGCCCTAAACCCTATCCCCGAGCCCTGAACCCTAGAACCCAGCCCTGAACCCTAATGCCGAGCCTTAAACCCTATCCCGGAGCCCTAATGCCGGGCCCTGAACCCTAGTACCGAGCCCTAAACCCTATCCCCGAGCCCTGAACCCTAGAACCCAGCCCTGAACCCTAATGCCGAGCCTTAAACCCTATCCCGGAGCCCTAATGCCGGGCCCTGAACCCTAGTACCGAGCCCTAAACCCTATCCCCGAGCCCTGAACCCTAGAACCCAGCCCTGAACCCTAATGCCGAGCCTTAAACCCTATCCCGGAGCCCTAATGCCGGGCCCTGAACCCTAGTACCGAGCCCTAAACCCTATCCCCGAGCCCTGAACCCTAGAACCCAGCCCTGAACCCTAATGCCGAGCCTTAAACCCTATCCCGGAGCCCTAATGCCGGGCCCTGAACCCTAGTACCGAGCCCTAAACCCTATCCCCGAGCCCTGAACCCTAGAACCCAGCCCTGAACCCTAATGCCGAGCCTTAAACCCTATCCCGGAGCCCTAATGCCGGGCCCTGAACCCTAGTACCGAGCCCTAAACCCTATCCCCGAGCCCTGAACCCTAGAACCCAGCCCTGAACCCTAATGCCGAGCCTTAAACCCTATCCCGGAGCCCTAATGCCGGGCCCTGAACCCTAGTACCGAGCCCTAAACCCTATCCCCGAGCCCTGAACCCTAGAACCCAGCCCTGAACCCTAATGCCGAGCCTTAAACCCTATCCCGGAGCCCTAATGCCGGGCCCTGAACCCTAGTACCGAGCCCTAAACCCTATCCCCGAGCCCTGAACCCTAGAACCCAGCCCTGAACCCTAATGCCGAGCCTTAAACCCTATCCCGGAGCCCTAATGCCGGGCCCTGAACCCTAGTACCGAGCCCTAAACCCTATCCCCGAGCCCTGAACCCTAGAACCCAGCCCTGAACCCTAATGCCGAGCCTTAAACCCTATCCCGGAGCCCTAATGCCGGGCCCTGAACCCTAGTACCGAGCCCTAAACCCTATCCCCGAGCCCTGAACCCTAGAACCCAGCCCTGAACCCTAATGCCGAGCCTTAAACCCTATCCCGGAGCCCTAATGCCGGGCCCTGAACCCTAGTACCGAGCCCTAAACCCTATCCCCGAGCCCTGAACCCTAGAACCCAGCCCTGAACCCTAATGCCGAGCCTTAAACCCTATCCCGGAGCCCTAATGCCGGGCCCTGAACCCTAGTACCGAGCCCTAAACCCTATCCCCGAGCCCTGAACCCTAGAACCCAGCCCTGAACCCTAATGCCGAGCCTTAAACCCTATCCCGGAGCCCTAATGCCGGGCCCTGAACCCTAGTACCGAGCCCTAAACCCTATCCCCGAGCCCTGAACCCTAGAACCCAGCCCTGAACCCTAATGCCGAGCCTTAAACCCTATCCCGGAGCCCTAATGCCGGGCCCTGAACCCTAGTACCGAGCCCTAAACCCTATCCCCGAGCCCTGAACCCTAGAACCCAGCCCTGAACCCTAATGCCGAGCCTTAAACCCTATCCCGGAGCCCTAATGCCGGGCCCTGAACCCTAGTACCGAGCCCTAAACCCTATCCCCGAGCCCTGAACCCTAGAACCCAGCCCTGAACCCTAATGCCGAGCCTTAAACCCTATCCCGGAGCCCTAATGCCGGGCCCTGAACCCTAGTACCGAGCCCTAAACCCTATCCCCGAGCCCTGAACCCTAGAACCCAGCCCTGAACCCTAATGCCGAGCCTTAAACCCTATCCCGGAGCCCTAATGCCGGGCCCTGAACCCTAGTACCGAGCCCTAAACCCTATCCCCGAGCCCTGAACCCTAGAACCCAGCCCTGAACCCTAATGCCGAGCCTTAAACCCTATCCCGGAGCCCTAATGCCGGGCCCTGAACCCTAGTACCGAGCCCTAAACCCTATCCCCGAGCCCTGAACCCTAGAACCCAGCCCTGAACCCTAATGCCGAGCCTTAAACCCTATCCCGGAGCCCTAATGCCGGGCCCTGAACCCTAGTACCGAGCCCTAAACCCTATCCCCGAGCCCTGAACCCTAGAACCCAGCCCTGAACCCTAATGCCGAGCCTTAAACCCTATCCCGGAGCCCTAATGCCGGGCCCTGAACCCTAGTACCGAGCCCTAAACCCTATCCCCGAGCCCTGAACCCTAGAACCCAGCCCTGAACCCTAATGCCGAGCCTTAAACCCTATCCCGGAGCCCTAATGCCGGGCCCTGAACCCTAGTACCGAGCCCTAAACCCTATCCCCGAGCCCTGAACCCTAGAACCCAGCCCTGAACCCTAATGCCGAGCCTTAAACCCTATCCCGGAGCCCTAATGCCGGGCCCTGAACCCTAGTACCGAGCCCTAAACCCTATCCCCGAGCCCTGAACCCTAGAACCCAGCCCTGAACCCTAATGCCGAGCCTTAAACCCTATCCCGGAGCCCTAATGCCGGGCCCTGAACCCTAGTACCGAGCCCTAAACCCTATCCCCGAGCCCTGAACCCTAGAACCCAGCCCTGAACCCTAATGCCGAGCCTTAAACCCTATCCCGGAGCCCTAATGCCGGGCCCTGAACCCTAGTACCGAGCCCTAAACCCTATCCCCGAGCCCTGAACCCTAGAACCCAGCCCTGAACCCTAATGCCGAGCCTTAAACCCTATCCCGGAGCCCTAATGCCGGGCCCTGAACCCTAGTACCGAGCCCTAAACCCTATCCCCGAGCCCTGAACCCTAGAACCCAGCCCTGAACCCTAATGCCGAGCCTTAAACCCTATCCCGGAGCCCTAATGCCGGGCCCTGAACCCTAGTACCGAGCCCTAAACCCTATCCCCGAGCCCTGAACCCTAGAACCCAGCCCTGAACCCTAATGCCGAGCCTTAAACCCTATCCCGGAGCCCTAATGCCGGGCCCTGAACCCTAGTACCGAGCCCTAAACCCTATCCCCGAGCCCTGAACCCTAGAACCCAGCCCTGAACCCTAATGCCGAGCCTTAAACCCTATCCCGGAGCCCTAATGCCGGGCCCTGAACCCTAGTACCGAGCCCTAAACCCTATCCCCGAGCCCTGAACCCTAGAACCCAGCCCTGAACCCTAATGCCGAGCCTTAAACCCTATCCCGGAGCCCTAATGCCGGGCCCTGAACCCTAGTACCGAGCCCTAAACCCTATCCCCGAGCCCTGAACCCTAGAACCCAGCCCTGAACCCTAATGCCGAGCCTTAAACCCTATCCCGGAGCCGATACATGTCCCGGGTTTTAGGATATCGCCCGAGACATGTCTCGGGTTGAGGTTCCGTGACGATTTGAACCCGTGTTTTCAACATTGTCATAATTACATAATTTTGGTATCAGCGAACCGCAAATGATCCATTTAGCATATCCTGGTGTTTTCGCTATGCTACGAGCCAGAGTACTCCTGTTACAAACACATTTCCGATCTACCCATGGCATCCATCTTAGATCATAGCAGCCATTTTGTGTTTCTTGCCCTCACATACGCAATGACCTCTGATTACTTCATTTCGATTAAGGACACATAGGCTTAGCCGGCGATTCACCTCTCTAGTGACACGTGCACCTTAGATCAGAACATGCTGTGGCTGCATGACTCGACAAAGGCTACCTCCTCTGCCCGAGGCCAGTCCTGCTATACTGGTTCTCGTGTTCGTTGGCCTGATCATGATTAGGCGGCCGAAGCTGGTAGCCTTGCCCATTTACGACCCACAAACATCTCTTATCCTGCTTTTCTATCTTCTGCACCTGGCTCTGCTCCTTTCCTTCTGGGCCTTTATTAGGGGGAGGTAACGAAATTTACGATGAGGCGGTCCGGGTCTTGAATGAAAAGTTGACATGAGATTATGATGGAAAAGTGGGAACCCCTCGTTCGTAATGTTTTGACATCAGATATTGTCGACGATTCCTGTGCAACGCCAAATATTTATTGTTTAGGACACAAAGGTTTGGGAATGTACTAACATGTAAAGAATTTGCCTCAAGCCCAATTTTTAGTATATAAGGAGCAACCCTCTTTGTACAAATCGAACAGGCTCCTAGACACTGCCCGTGTGTAGTTTCTGTGACTTCTGTGTCCCTGCAGTAATAAACCTTTGGTCTTTGACGCCACCATCGAGAAGCCTGTGTTTCTGTTTATTTGTGCACCGAGACAGGTAGAACTCTGGGGTCTTCGGGTGTTATCCCTGACACCTCTGGACGGAACCAAAAAGTCCAGAACTGCCATTGGCGCCCAACGTGGGGCGACGTCATTCGGTACCGGTCCAAAAGCCTGAAGAGTTTGAGAAGCTTTGTGTGAAGATTCCTGAGGGAGGCGCCCCACTTCATCGATCCCGGCATATCGCAAAAGTGGCCCGACGTTCTCTTCCACGAGGGTTCCCGTTCAGGACGGCTGCAGTGGTCCGTTGCCTTGACCGTCGCCCTGTCTTGGACCCGAGGTGCAGTCCTTAGTACGGCGGAACGTGACGGGTTTCTCCTTGGTGACGTCTTCAGTGCCTCAGTTAAGTATTTAGTGGTTGCTAGTTGGTTACTTCGTGAGGGTTGTTAAAATCCTTTTAGTTCTTGGTTTGGTTTGGTTTCGTAAGATTATCATTGGTTGTTCTGGTTACGATAATCTATTGGTTTAGTTTGGGTATCGATACATTCGTTCGCTTTTGGTAGGCCTAAGTTCTTGGTTCAAGTGCACATTTTTGTTTGTGTTTTTGTTCGTTCTGTGGTCCGGATTACAAAATGGTAAGTCGGAAAAATTGTATGTTGTCGTGTTTTGGTTGCAACAATGATTCCCGGTTGGAGGACTCATGTCTGGTTCCTCCGATTGGGACTCCTCTTCATGATCTTTATTGTAAGCATGGTGTGGGTCCTATATCTTATAATGAGGTGTGGGTCCGATAGACTGAAAAAGACGGTGTTCTTAGTTGGCCACTGCATGGTAGTTTTGAACCTGAAGTCCTTGACAATTTAGAAGTGAAACTATTTAAGAAGAAAGCCCGGCCGGCAATGTTTGATTCTTTCCATTACTGACGAAAAGAATCTAAACAGAGAGAAATTAAAAGGTTGAAGAAAGAACAGAAAGAGCAAGAGCTGACTTTAGAACAGGCGGCTAAGCAGCTGCAAGTCAACGAGTCTGAGAAAGCAATGGAGGTAGCTACTAGAGAGCGTAATTTAGCGATAGACAAGTGCTATCCTGCCTTGCCATCGAGTACAACTAAGATAGTAGAGGACCCCGAAAACGATCCTCTGTTGTCTTACTTGTTACGGTCACCCCCACCGTATGCACAGGGTGCTACGGCTCCGCCTGTACCGAATGTTCAATTGCCGGTTGCTGGACAACCTGGTATTCCTGCTCCTGCCCCTCAGAATCAAGCTCCTGTACCTCCTGTGATTAATGTGAATGTTCCTTCGGCACCCCCTCTTCCTGGGATGCTGACTTCTTTGCCTATACCTGTATCGCTTACACCTACTGCTTCACAAGCTACCTTACTTGATACTCCTACTGTCCCTGTGCTATCTGTTCCAACTGCTACTGTGTTTTCTACATCTGCTAGTATTATGACTCCACTTTCTGTTCGTCGAAGAATCACTGATTCAGTCTCTAACATTCTGTCTCCCTTCTATAAAACCTTAATTAAGACTCCTACTTCTGACTCTGTACAAAGACGGAGTCAGCTCCCAAGTACTGAGGAACGGGGAATATTAGATTCCACGGCTCTCAGATGGATTTCAAAGAGTAGGAGATACAGTACTAGAGATGTATTAGATACATTTATGCAGTGGAATGAACCAACACAACGATATGTGTTCGACGAGATGTGCTCTCTTTTACGTAAGGAATTAAAAGAAGATGACTCTGAAACAAATTTAGAAGAATTAATTAATGTTCAGAAACAATTCGCTGCTGGTACGATAGTTGGTCAGGATATAAAAGAAGTGATGGAACTACTTTTAAGCTATAGGAATGATCCATCGCTCCGTTCACCAAGGGATTTAGAAAAGAGTAGTACGAAGCAGAATCGCCAATATCCAATGAGGGAGGTTCCTCCGATTTGGCGCGAAGCTGTGCCAGCTGATGTGAATCGTGGTATTGCTGCTGCTCCGGCGCAATTCCAGAGAGTGTGGATACACATTCCGTGGAAGCGAGCTGAAGTGTTAGCAGTGAAACAGGCCCTGCCAGATCCGCGTAAGAATCCTGCCGGATATTATAAGGAGTTAGCGCAGACAGTTGAGGCTTGTGTAATGAATCTAGCGGACATTGATATGTTATTTGGGAATGTAGTTCCGCAACCAATTTGGGCTAAAATTCGTAAAGAGAATCATCCAGTTGCTCTGGGTGGTGATTGGGCAGCTATCATTGCAGCAGATGGTCAGCAAGTAGGTGGTTCCAAACCCGAACCTCTAATTGCTAATCTTCCAGGTAGGATAATCGACTTAATGAAGACTCTGATGCCAGCATTGCGCGTTAACTGGGATAAGTTGTCCGCATGCAGGCAGAAGAAAGACGAAAGTGTCTCCGACTTTTTCACGAGGTTCGAAGAGACTTTTGTAGACCACAGTGGTCAGGATATGAGTACAGAAGGAGGGCAGAGATTGTTTGTCGATAAATTTGTACACAATCTGCTACCAGAGCTCTGCAATAAATTGAAAGATTCCGAGAGTGCGTGGGCCGTCTCTACAACTGCGCAAATACTTGCAACTGCACAGTATTATGAAAATAGGGATAAAGAGGAGAAAGAGAAATCAGATAGGAAAACAAAAGATTTAAAGACTAAAGTTCTTTTGCAACAGGCATATCCGCCTCGCATGAAACAGACTAATGCACAGCAAGGGTCGTATCAAAGGACAGATTATGGTTCTCAGAGACCGCAATATCAGTGGAATCAATGTGCGTATTGTAAGAAAGAAGGTCATTATAAAAATGAGTGTCCAGTCTTAGCGCAAAATAACGCAGCAGCAGCTCAGAGAGGTTGTGGTGGTTTTGTGCAAAATTCTAGAGGTCGAGGACGAGGTGCTATGCCTCCACAAACAAACGATCGCCCTTCTAATCACTTTGACCAGCGAAATGGACAGTCTGCTCAACAGAATAGGTCGCAACAGTATCATGTCGAAGACTATTGTGAAAATGATGAGGGATTTCAACAAAATGAGTACTAGGACAGCCATGGACAGAGAGAGGGAGTAGTATCAGTTCCAGTGGATCAGAGTGGGCCTTATGTCGCAGTAGCAACATCAGGTGTAGTCGAACCGTTTGTGTTGGATACTGGTGCCGCAAAAAGTTCTATCATTCATGCGAAACTCCCTGGCGCACCTTTGTCCGGCTTAACAAATGTTTCTGTAGGTTTTTCAGGCGCCCCTGTTTACAATCCTGTATCTGGTCCTTTGTCTATTTCGGTTGGACTGTGTCAATTGAAAGCACCCCTAATTCTGACGACAGGTTGTAATGAAAATCTGCTTGGTTTAGACTTGTTAAAACGCCTATATGCGACATTGTACTGTTCTCCGGAAGGAGTACAGCTTACGTTGGGTAAACGAATAACCTCTCCAATGTACTTTTCAATGGATGCACTCCCACCAGAGCTGCGTTCTCTCCCTGATACTCTTTGGGCGACTGGTCCTAACGATGTAGGCCTTTTGGAAATACCACCATATGTAGTCACTTTGAAAGCAAATGTCAAATTTCCACGAATTCCTCAATATAAGATCTCTAGTGAAGGTGAACGTGCACTTTTATTGATTGTACAAGATTTGATTAAGAAAGGGGTGGTTGAGGAAATGTCTGTAACAGTCCTGTATTACCAATTTTGAAACGTACCGATCCTTCAAACCCTCCAGTATATAGGTTTGTTATAGATCTCAGAGAGGTTAATAAAATTGTGGTTCGCAGTTTCCTGTGGTTCCAGATATTACTGCATTGTTAACATTGATTTGGAGTTCTGGACTTTTTGGTTCCGTCCAGAGGTGTCAGGGAACAACACCCGAAGACCCCGGAGTTCCACCTGTCTTGGTGCATAAATAAACAGAAACACGGGCTTCTCGATGGTGGCGTCAAAGACCAAAGGTTTATTACTGCAGGGACACAGAAGTCACAGAAACTACGCATGGGCAGTGTCTAGGAGCCTGTTCGATTTGTACAAAGAGGGTTGCTCCTTATATACTAAAAATTGGGCTTCAGGCAAATTCTTCACATGTTAGTACATTCCCAAACCTTTGTGTCCTAAACAATAAATATTTGGTGTTGCACAGGAATCGTCGACAATATCTGATGTCAAAACATTACGAACGAGGGGTTCCCACTTTTCCATCATAATCTCATGTCAACTTTTCATTCAAGACCCGGACCGCCTCATTGTAAATTTCGTTACCTCCCCCTAATAAAGGCCCAGAAGGAAAGGAGCAGAGCCAGGTGCAGAAGATAGAAAAGCAGGATAAGGGATGTTTGTGGGTTGTAAATGGGCAAGGCTACCGGCTTCAGCCGCCTAATCGTGATCAGGCCAACGACCACAAGAACCAGTATAGCAGGACTGGCCTCGGGCAGAGGAGGCAGCCTTTGTCGAGTCATGCAGCTACAGCGTGTTCTGTTCCAAGGTGCACGTGTCACTAAAGAGGTGAATCACCGGCTAAGGCTACGTGTCCTTAATCGAAATGAAGTGATCAAAGGTTATTGCGTATGTTAGGGCAAGAAACACAAAATGGCTGCCATGATCTAAGATGGATGCCATGGGTAGATCAGAAATGTGTTTGTTACAGGAGTACTCTTGCTCGTAGCGTAGCGAAAACACCAGGATATGCTAAATGGATCATTTGCGGTTCGCTGATACCAATATTATGTATTTCTGACAATATTGAAAACATGGGTTCAAATCGTCACGGAACCTCAGATTCCTGCAACAGCCACATGGTTTTCAGTTATCGACTTGAAGAATGCATTTTTCAGCATTCCGATAGCCGAGGAAAGCAGAGATATTTTCGGCTTCTGTCTAGGAGGTCGAAGCTTCAGGTTTAAACGCGCTCCACAAGGCTATTGTGAGAGCCCATCCATTTACAGCCAAGCATTAAAAAGTCAGTTAGATTATTTTGTACTTCCTCCAGGTTTTGCTCTAGTGCAGTATGTAGATGACCTTCTGGTGGCTGCCGATGACAAGGAAACTTGCAAAGCAGCTACAATTTCGCTATTGCATCATTTGTCTAATTTGAATCACAAGGTGTCCCCTTCGAAAATGCAATACTGCTGCCAAGAAGTGACCTACCTAGGTCATCTCTTGTCAAAGGAGGGAAGGAAGTTGACCCCAGAGAGAATAAAAGCAATTACGCAGATGAGTGTTCCTCGCACACAGAGAGAAGTACGTGCTTTTTTAGGTATTACCTCTTACTGTAGGCAGTGGATCCCAAATTTTTCTCTTTTAGCAAAACCATTGGTAGCTTTGACTGGGAAAAACGTTCCGAGTCCGGTGCCATGGTCTGCTGAATGTCAGGAGAGTTTTTCTGAGTTACGAAATGCACTATGTTCAGCTCCTGTATTGGGTACACCCGATTACAGCAAGCCATTCACGCTCGATGTTCACGAGGGAGAAGGTTGCGCGTTGAGTGTTCTGACACAGAGATTTGGTGATAAACAACGCCCTTGTGCGTATTTTTCATCAACATTAGATCCGGTAGCTAGAGCGTTGCCTAGTTGTTTGAGAGCTACAGCGGCAGCTGCGGCTTCCATTCGACAATCTGCTGGTTTGGTGATGAATAACATGCTAGTGGTCATGGTTCCTCATGCTGTGGATACACTCATGAACCGAACCAAGACGCAACACCTTACCAGTGCTAGATTATCTGGCTACGAGCTGACATTGTTAGCAAGTCATATTCAGATCAAAAGATGCAATGTATTGAATCCAGCAACATTGTTGCTGACTAATCAAGAGTCGAGTGATTCCGAACCCCATGATTGCTGTTTTAGAACCGACGAGGAGACAAAAGGACGAATTGATTTAAAAGACACTCCATTGTCAGATCCAGATGGCACGTTGTATGTTGATGGGTCATGCTTTAAATTGGAGAATGGTGATGTGACTGCTGCTTATGCAGTAACGACTTTGAGTATGATTGTGGAGACTGCAAGAGTGAGTCAGAATTCTGCCCAAGCTGCAGAATTAATCGCTCTAACGAGAGCGTGTGTTTTAGCAAAGGGAAAGAGAGTGAATGTGTTTACAGATAGTCAGTACGCATTTGGAGTGGCTCATAATTTTGGCCGTTTGTGGAAAGAACGAGGTTTCATTACGTCCCATGGGACTAAGATTCAACATGGTCAGCTAGTTAACGACTTGTTGGAATCTCTAACCTTGCCGACTGAAATTGCGATTGTGGAATGCAGTGCTCATAAAGCAATCACGGATGATGTTGGTCGTGGGAATGCTTTTGCTGATGAGACCGCTAAACAGACAGCTAGAAATATGATGAGTAGAATGTATATTGCTACGTCTGCAAGATGGATTTCTGAGTCTGGAATGTGCGAAGACACAGTGGAAAGTGTGAAAGAGATTCAGAAAGAGGCGACTGAGGAGGAGAAGCGTGCATGGAAAGAGAGTACGGGTAAATTGGACTCGAGTGGATGTTGGATTGATTTGTCGGAACAACAGCGTTGGATGTTGCCTGATGCGTATGTGCTTGCAGTGGTGACGATGGCACATGGAGTAGCACACATTAGATCTAAAGGGATTTGTAAGATGTTGGCTCCAGTCTGGAGGAATGATGGGATTAGTAAGTGTGCAGAGAGAGTGGTGAAGAATTGTATGGTATGCCTGATGCATAATCCTGGCAAGGGAGTCACCACACCTGCTGGTCACTTCGCTCCTCCTTCTTGCCCCTTTGAAGTGATTCAGTTAGACTTCATTCACATGGATCGCTGCAACAACCTAAAATACGTCCTGGTGGTAGTTTGTGCTTTCTCCAGATGGATCGAAGCATATCCACTAAAGGACAACACTGCCCTATCAACTGCCAAAATTCTTCTCAAGGAATATTTCCCTAGGTTCGGAATGCCACGGATTGTATGGTCAGATAACGGAAGTGAGTTTATAGGGAAAGTTATGCAGAGTGTGTGTGCCGGTTTAGGGATCAAGCAAAAGTTTCACAGTGCAAACCATCCCCAGTCTGCTGGTTTAGTTGAGGGTTACAATGGCACCCTCAAACTAAAACTTGCTAAAATACAGGCATCCACGGGTTTATCCTGGCCAGACGCACTACCCTTGGCTTTATTATCCACAAGAGCGACTGTACATTCTAGAGTAGGGCTTAGTCCTTACGAAATTGTCTTTGGTCGTCCCGCTAATATTTGAGGAGTGCCAAGGCCAAAGGAATTTTGTTCTCTGGAATATCCAATGTTGATTGATTACCTTTACGACTTGACTGCTAAATTGAGTCTTATTCACCAACAGGTTTTCGATGCATTGCCAAAGCCACCGGAGAGTCCAGGTCATCAGCTGAAACCAGGTGACCACGTTGTGGTGAGCAACTTTGCGAGGACGAAGAACCTTCAACCCAGATTTGTCGGCCCCTATCAAGTACTGCTAGCAACGAGAACTGCTATTCGTGTGGCCGGACGCAAACACTGGATACATGCGACGCACGTCAAACGTGTGCCCCTGCCACTTCCTTATGACAACTGGGTTAAGAAGGGAATTGGTGCCTCTGAGTCCGAGCGAACACCCAAGTTTGTCCCTTTCAGCGATGCCGAACTGATAGCTGACACATCGAACTCTGACTCTCCTCTTGAAACTACTTCTTTAACTCCTGAACACTTGCCCTCTGCATCAGAAGAAACTTTGCCATCTGCGAACTTGAACATTGCAACCTCTGCTGATAACACACTGTTTCCTGATCAAACAGTTCCTGCAAAACTGAGATACAATTTACGATCTCGAAATATGGACAAATAAAGCAGGAAACTGCCTATTTTACACATTTGAAATTTTAACACTTTGCCTTCAGCCAGGAAGTTTGCTATTGTTTTATTGTTTTAGAATTGCCTTGCCGTCTGGGTAGCCGTAGGGTCGTGGCTGTGTGCCAAGTTGAATCTGCGGGGGTCAGACACAAGGTCGACCTTTCTGTTAGTTCTGGGAACTCCCAGGGCTGATAGAGGCATTTTCATCTACGTACACATCATCAGTGGTCGCGAGCGGATTGTAGAAGATGGAGCTTCCTGCGCTGCAACGAGAAAATGTGACTTATGTTCGCAGAAACAGACTTTACAGAATTCTTCATAGCAAATGTTTTCTGATGCAATGTGCTATTACATTTTTTGTTTTGATAACGTTGATGGGTGGAATCGTTTTTGGTGTGAATTTAATTTTTATGCCAGTAACTACAGTACCTCCCCTTGATCCTGCTACCTCTACTGTTTCTCCTATGCACTCTTTTCACTCATTTCCTGAACATGAGCAAGCTCGACGCTCAGAATTTATCAATAACACTTTCGTACAGCTCTTGCACCAACACCAACTGGTAGTCAACACTACAGACTGCTGGGTGTGTGGCTTGATACCCCACACTATGGATAAAGGCATTCCGTATCTGGTCCTGCCTTTTAGCTATAATGGATCATTTCAGGCCTTTCAGACCATTTTTGCCTATGCCCTTGAAACCTATCCTCCGCGTCCACCACGTTCCACTAAATATAACTCTGCCAACAAAGCTTTAGTCCAGGGAATTATTGACATGATCAAGGACGTCAATAATACTCCATCTTACCCTAGAGATGAATTACGAGTATATTTGAGTTGGAATTCTTCAGAGTATCGCCTTAGTTTGGGAGAAAGCAAGCGTAAAAGCTCCACTCCAATCTGGGTCGTACCTCACCGAGGTCAGGTCTGTTTGCAAGGAAATGGGAGAAATCCGAGAGCTCAGCTAGGGAGGAGTGAGTGCGTTGAGACTTACGTGTTTCCGTCTAACTCTTCCCCTGCCTTCCTTACTGCTAGGGGTACTTACTTCATCTGTCAAGACAGAGCGTATACATGGTTGCCTGCTGACTTTTCAGGTTCATGTTATATTGCTCGATTGTTGCCTCCAACATACACTGCTTCTTCTGATTATCACAAGACCAGAGTAGCAAGAGGTGTTTTTAGCAAGGAAGACACCGCTGGTCAGGAAGCTGGAGACTTCTTCAAAGGTTTCCTTCCGTTCTGGGGGCCTATGGCCAATAGTAGAAACATACGTCAACTAACACGGGTAGTTGAATCTACTATTACCGAAACTGCTGGTGCCCTTAGCAACTTGACAGCTGAGCTTCAGGCGGATAGACTCATGACGTTGCAGAACCGTATGGTTCTAGACGTGATACTTGCAGATCGAGGTGGGGTATGCAGAATGATCCAATCGAGCTGCTGTGTCTTTATTCCCAATAACGCTCCAACTGTCTATGAGGCGATCTCTAAGCTACACAAAATTTCCGACTCTATACATATAGACAAGGGAAACTGGTCCTTCATGGAGTGGTTTTGGACTCTGATATCAGCGTGGGGATGGAAGGTTCTGATGGTCATTGGTGTCATCTTAGTATTCCTATTCTCATGCTGCCTGATTATCCAGTGTGGTCCCGCTTTGTGTAGTCTCTGTGCTGCAACCTGTTTCAGAAAACCACCTGCGTTTGGAGAAAAGGCACGAGAAAGGATGATGATACAACAGCATGTCACTGACCTGATGAGCATAGAATTAGACTCTGACATAGATTGAGTAATTGCCTATGTAAGGGCAAAAGGAGGGTCTGAGGTTCCGTGACGATTTGAACCCGTGTTTTCAACATTGTCGTAAATACATAATTTTGGTATCAGCGAACCGCAAATGATCCATTTAGCATATCCTGGTGTTTTCGCTATGCTACGAGCCAGAGTACTCCTGTTACAAACACATTTCCGATCTACCCATGGCATCCATCTTAGATCATAGCAGCCATTTTGTGTTTCTTGCCCTCACATACGCAATGACCTCTGATTACTTCATTTCGATTAAGGACACATAGGCTTAGCCGGCGATTCACCTCTCTAGTGACACGTGCACCTTAGATCAGAACATGCTGTGGCTGCATGACTCGACAAAGGCTACCTCCTCTGCCCGAGGCCAGTCCTGCTATACTGGTTCTCGTGTTCGTTGGCCTGATCATGATTAGGCGGCCGAAGCTGGTAGCCTTGCCCATTTACGACCCACAAACATCTCTTATCCTGCTTTTCTATCTTCTGCACCTGGCTCCGCTCCTTTCCTTCTGGGCCTTTATTAGGGGGAGGTAACGAAATTTACGATGAGGCGGTCCGGGTCTTGAATGAAAAGTTGACATGAGATTATGATGGAAAAGTGGGAACCCCTCGTTCGTAATGTTTTGACATCAGATATTGTCGACGATTCCTGTGCAACGCCAAATATTTATTGTTTCGGACACAAAGGTTTGGGAATGTACTAACATGTAAAGAATTTGCCTCAAGCCCAATTTTTAGTATATAAGGAGCAACCCTCTTTGTACAAATCGAACAGGCTCCTAGACACTGCCCGTGTGTAGTTTCTGTGACTTCTGTGTCCCTGCAGTAATAAACCTTTGGTCTTTGACGCCACCATCGAGAAGCCCGTGTTTCTGTTTATTTGTGCACCGAGACAGGTAGAACTCCGGGGTCTTCGGGTGTTATCCCTGACACCTCTGGACGGAACCAAAAAGTCCAGAACTCCAGGGTTTCGGGATAACTTCCCTCATCAGCAGAGAAAGATCGATAGGGGTGGAAGGGAGGGCAGCCACACAACAGTCAAAGGCCTTGATGACAGAACCGGCACGCAGGTGCGTCGTCCAGGAGCCCGTCGGCCTAAAGCTCAAGGGAGCCATATTGTGTTTAGTCATCAATGGAGCGCACACCGCTAGCCACTCCTCCGGATCGCCCCTCGGGAGTCTGGTACTTGTAGTTCTTTAGTGGATCACCCAGGTGGGTGCAAGTCGGTTCTTGTAGGACTGATGAATCTCTAGACCCGATACATGTCCCAGTGACGTTCCGTGACGATTTGAACCCGTGTTTTCAACATTGTCGTAAACTCATAATTTTGGTATCAGTGAACCGCAAATGATCCATTTAGCATATCCTGGTGTTTGCGCTACGCTGCGAGCAAGAGCACTCCTGTTATAAACACATTTCTGATTTACCCATGGCATCCATCTTAGATTACGGCAGCCATTTTGTATTCTTGCCCTCACATAGTCAATGAACACGCAGTGACCTCTTTCACTTAAGGACACGTAAGCTTTAGCCGGCTATTCACCTTGCTAGTGACACGTACACCTTAGGACAGAAAACGCTGTGGCCGCATGACTCGGCAGAAGCTGCCTCCCCAGCCTGAGGCCAGTCCTGCTATACTGGTTCTCGTGCTCGTTGGCCTGATCATGATTAGGCGGCCGAAGCTGGTAGCCTTGCCCATTTACGACCCACAAACATCTCTTACCCTGCTTTTCTATCTTCTGCACCTGGCTCTGCTCCTTTGCTTCTGGGCCTTTATTAGGGGGAGGTAACGAAATTTACGATGAGGCGGTCCGGCAATTGAATGAAAAGTTGACATGGGATTATGATGGAACAGTGGGAACCCCTCGTTCGTAATGTTCTGACATCAGATATTGTGGACGATTCTTGTGTAACGCCAAATATTTATTGTTTAGGACACGAAGGTTTAGAAATGTACTAGCATGTAAAGAATTTGCCCCAAGCTGAAAATTTAGTATTTAAGGAGCAACCACTTAATGCAATTCGAACAGTCTCCTAGATTCTGCCCGTGTGTAGTTTCTGTGATTTCTGTGTCCCTGCAGTAATAAACCTTTGGTCTTCGACGCCACCATCGAGAAGCCCGTGTTTCTGTTTATTTGTGCACCGAGACAGGTAGAACTCAGGGGTCTTCGGGTGTTGTCCCTGACACCTCTGGACGGTACCAAAAAGTCCAGAACTCCACCAGGTTTTAGGATATCGCCCGAGACATGTCTTAGGTTTCGGGATAAATTCCCTCATCAGTAGAGAAAGATCGTTAGGGGTGGAAGAGAAGGCCACCACACAACAGTCAAAGGCCTTGATGCCAGAACCGGCACGCAGGTGCGTCGTCCAAGAGCCCGTCGGCCCAAAGCTCAAGGGAGCCATGTTGTGTTTACTCATCAATGGAGCGCACACCGCTAGCCCCTCCTCCGGATCGCCCCTCGGGACTCTGGTACTTGAAGTTCTTTAGTGGATCACCCAGGTGGGTGCAAGTCGGTACATGTAGGACTGATGAATCACTAGACCCGATACATGTCCCGGGTTTCAGGATATCGCCCGAGACATGTCTCAGATTTCGGGATAACTTCCCTCATCAGTAGAGAAAGATCGCTAGGGGTGGAAGAGAAGGCCGCCACACAACAGTCAAAGGCCTTGCTGCCAGAACCGGCACGCAGGTGCGTCGTCCAAGAGCCCGTCGGCCTAAAGCTCAAGGGAGCCATATTGTGTTTAGTCATCAATGGAGCGCACACCGCTAGCCCCTCCTCCGGATCGCCCCTCGGGACTCTGGTACTTGTAGTTCTTATAGTTGTTTAGTGGATCACCCAGGTGGGTGCAAGTCGGTACTTGTAGGACTGATGAATCTCTAGACCCGATACATGTCCCGGGTTTCAGGATATCGCCGGAGACATGTCTCGGGTTTCGGGATAACTTCCCTCACCCGAGACTTTTAGCTTTTTCCTAGCCTGTTTCTGTGACCTGGTGTTGGTGATTTTAGGCCTCTGCACACTTTTTCACTGAGGTGCAGTGTAAAGTGCGTCAGCTCTCTGTGTATGTGGGGTGAGTGACCTGCCCTTCCATAGGAATGCATGGGGAATATGTGTGACCATGGTAGTTCCTGATGTGTGGGGAGTGCAGGGTCGAAATTGGTATGTGCGAACTCGTGAGATTGAATGCTGCGCAATGATATATGCGGCATGATTGTGTCTAGTGTAGAAGTGCCACTTTTAGAAGTTGGCATATTTGTGTAATTTGTGTCTGGCATGTGATTGGCTGAGGCAGGCTGGTGAGCCTGGCTCTAAGAGTCTGGGAGGGTCTGCCCCAGTGGTGAATGGAGTGTTTAGCATGCTGATGTGAGGGGAGGAGTGAGCCTGGGCCTGCTTGTGGATTGATCGTCTGGTTTGAGGGTCCTGAATGAGGCTGGGTTTTCCCCACACAATGCTGGCTCCACCCCTTGGGGTGCGTCTGATGTCCCTAGCCTGGCCAGTGAAAGGAATTCCCTATAACCAGTTCTAGCTGGTTCTCACACTGCCTGCACCCTGCTAGACAAAGGATTTCTCTGTATAAAAAAGGCAGTGTCCCCTTACAAAATGTTCTTGTTTCTGACTTGAATCCTGCCAGGGGCGTGCTGCTGCTTGGGCTCAGGGGAAGGCTTGCCTCCCTGAGCCCTGCCCAGCCCCTAGATACCTGAGGGACTTGGAGACTGATGGACTTTCCCTAGGGACCTTTGCCTGTGGTCCCCTGCTTGCAGACTCCTGGGAACTTTTTCTTGCTTTTGCCAGGGCTTATTATAGCCTAAAACGCCTGGAAGCGCTTTGTTTGCTGTTCTAGCGCTAGGAGCGCTGTGGATTGGCATTTAGCGCTTGAGAGCGCTTTGTATGCGAGTGCCGGTGCCCACCCGGCGCCTTTATTTAATTATTTTTATTGATGGGTGCCACCCCATTTATTTACTTGTCTACCGGGTTCTCAACCCGTTTCTACTTTTAATTTTGCAACTGAGGGTGCCCAACGCTCGTTGTGCCCCTTTGAATCACCTCCGCTCGCCCAGAGATCGATATAGAGGCGCTGCACCCGCCTCCCTGCCAAGGCCGCGCTGCCATTGGTGGCCCTCAGCACAGGAAGCCAGGCAAGCAGTGGTGCGGTGTGGGCGGGTCCTCGAGGCGGTCACTTCCACTTCCCCCTGCCCGGGGAAAGCCTGCCTTTTCTTCGTGCCGGTCTCCCATGTGGAGAGGGAACCCGGAAATGCTGGCCGCAAGAGGGAGGATGTTGGCGTTTGCCAATGTGGAGCACTGCCGGCCCCGCAGCCCAGGAGAAGAAGCAGAGCCGCCACCAGACCCGGTGAGTCGGGTAGAGGAGAAGGGAGGGGTGCCAGGACACATTGTCGGTGTCGGCCCCCCCAGTAGCGCGATCTCGTGCTTATTGTTAGTATGAAGCCACGAGGGCTTCAGGGGGCATTTCTTTTGGCCAGTTTTGATTATTCGGAGCCCCAAGAAGGCTCTATGCGCCCCACGTGAGTCACGAGCCCTTGAGAGGCTCTTAGTGGGCCATTGGTTGCGAGCCCTGAGCGGCTCAGGGCCCAGATTGTGTGTAGAGCCCCGAGGGCTCTGCCGGACATTATCTCTTGAGTCCCCAGAGCGGGACTCCACGATTGGGCATGATTGTTTAGGAGCCAGAGAGGCACAAGGGCATTGTTTGTTTTGAGCCCTGCAAGGCTCCAACGGCGGGCCATTTTGTGTTTGAGCTTCGAGAGGCTCCCGCCCATATTTGATTTACGAGCCCAGTGAGGCTCGAGGTGCCATTGTTTTCAGAGCCTGAGGGCTCCATGGGACACAAGTGTTTTCAGAGCCTATGTGGCCCCAACGTTCTGCGCAGTGTTGTGTCAGAGCCTGTGTGGCTCCAACGTTTGGGCGCAGTTCTGTTCTAGGGTTAGTGAGAACCCTGTCGCAGTTTTTGATTCCCAGCTGCCCAGCAATTAGTGGGTAGCTACACCGTTTAGGTCTTGGGATGTTCCCAGGTGCCCAGCAAGTAGTGGGCACCTGCAACGTTTAGGTTTTGTGCCAGTGGCGCACCCCTGACTGGAGCTGCATTGGCAGCGCGCCCTGACATTCTGGACACAGGGCTCTTTAGTCCCTTTATTAGATGGGGGCTGGTATGTGATTTTATTTAGGCGCAATGTGATTATCTATGTGATGGCAATTGCCTAATGTGAGTTTTGCGCAATGTGATGTGGTGCTAGGAAATGTAATGCATTTAATATGATTAAGCACCTTGATCTTACAACTCTGAATGTTTTTGGGCATCATGTGTTTTTGCGCTATTGAGTTATCTTCTGGCAACTCTGAATGTTTTTATGCATCATGTATCTTCCTTGATTTTACACCTCTGAATGTGTTGGTTTATGCATCATGTGTTTTTCCTTCCCTGCACCTCTGAATGTGTTTTGATGCATCATGTGCCTTGTTATTACACCGCTGAATGTATGTTTTATGCATCATGTGTTTTCCTTCCCTACACCTCTGAATGTTATGATGCATCATATGTAATGTGTTCTTGCTTATACACCTAATTGTATTGTGATACTTAGGTGGTTGTTCTTTCTAGTACAGGTGGTCCTAGTGAGGTCCTGGTTTCCTGCGTGACATTTTCCTAAGGTGGTTAGGGTTGCGTAGGTGGTACTTACCTGTTAACAGTAGTTACTGGTTGTGATTTATAACTGTTTCTACTAAGAGCTGATTCTGACAGTGGCCCATGTGGCCCTGTCCTGGTGTAAATAATCCCTTGTTAATATTGCCCGTGCCAGTTGGCACAATGTACCTGTGTGATTTCTATCTGATGTGTTTTGACAATACAGAAGTTATTTTTATATAACCTTGTGTGGAGTTCCTTTTGTGGTGTCCCTGGGATGTTGTTGCTGGTGTGTGCTTGCGCAAATGCTTTACACATTGGCTCCGGGATAGGCCTGTCTGCTCGTGCCAAGCTACCAAGGGGGTGAGCAGGGGTTATCTTGGCGTGTGACTCCCTTGTCCTGACTAGAATGGTGGTTTCTGCCTAGCTTTGGTGTCCGCCTTAGCCAACCAGAAATAGCCAGTTCTAACATTGTTGGACAGCAGTGAGGATTAGGACTTGTGTTTGCGCAGTGCCACAGCGACAGCTGGCTACATTACAAAACTCTGCATTTTTAGATAGTCACATGTTTGTGATTATTGGATAAAGAAAGGATATTGTTTTTCCTTAAGAGTGTCATTTTCATATGGTGTTCCTGCGCTTTATGTTTAGTGGCAGATGAGAGAAAATGACAGGGCGGAACGCCAGTAGAGGGCGAGGTTCCCATAGATTCGGAATCCCTTGCTGGGTCCAGTGCCCAATCCCTGTTCCTGTCCCTGTGTGGGTAGATGGAAGAGAGGGGGTGAGGAGGAGAAATGGCTTGCTCGGGAGGGTGGTTATCCTCTGAGTGTAGTGAGTGTGTCTGGATTCCCCAGTATGGTAGGATCCAGTGGTGGCAGCTAAAATGTGTCCAGTGTGTGAAGTCCCATTCCCAGTTCCCAGAGTATGGTGCCTGGTGCTCAGTAAGAGGGGTACAGGTTGAGAGTCAGGGGCAGTGAGGAACTGTCTCACCAGTCTGGAGGGGTAGTGTGTGGATGAGTGGTGTGTTTAACTGGAGGAGTTGGTGTGAGTTTTTTTGTGATAAAAGGAGCTTGCACAGGAGGTGTACCTCTGGTGGTGTGCAGGAGGTCCTGCAGAGGAACTGGACAAGAAGGTGGACGTCTGGCTGTGTACTAGGTGTCTTGCAGAGGCATTAGGGAGTGAATCTGAAAGTAGTGGCTTGTGTATCAGATGATCCTGTGTAGGGGAAGAGGTTCATGTGTAGCCCAGCTATGTCCCAGTAGCATGGTAGGGGTGTAGGGCCTCACGTCCTGTCTCCTTGGAGGCAGAGTGAGTGTGGGACGGTGTATCCCACGTTGGCCCGAAACCCTGTCTCAGGGCCTGGAGGGTTCCCTAAGGGAGTGCCAGGTCAGGGGCCTAGGCTGTACTTACAGGTCATTTGAGGAGGATCTTCCTGTGTCTAGAGGACAGGGAATGTCTGTAACCAGAACTCCGGCGGTCCTGGTGTTGGGCAGTGCCACTCCTAAGTGGAGGGTTGAGGTTCCGTGACGGTTCCGTGACGACTTGAACCCGTGTTTTCAAGTTTGTCGGAAATACATAAAAATGGTATCAGTGAACCGCAAATGATCCATTTAGTATATCCTAGTGGTTCCGCTACGCTACGAGCAAGAGCACTCCTTCCACTGACACATTTCTGATATACACACGGCATCCATCTTAGATCGTGGCCGCCATTTTGTGTTTCCTTGCCCTCACATATGCAATAGCCTCTGATCACTTCATTCACTCCACTTTGATTAAGGACACGTAGCTTTAGCCGGAGATTCACCTCTTACATGACACGTGCACCTTAAATCAGATCACGCTGTAGCTGCATGACTCGACAAAGGCTGCCTCCTCTGCCCGAGGCCAGTCCTGCCAAACTGGTCTTCGTGTCCATTGTACCTGATCATGATTAGGCGGCCGGAGCCGGTAGCCTTGCCCATTTACAACCCACAAACATCTCTTATCCCGCTTTTCTATCTTCTGCACCTGGCTCTGCTCCTTTCCTTCTGGGCCTTTATTAGGGGGAGGTAACGAACTTTACGATGAGGCGGTCCGGCTCTTGAATACAATATTGACAAGGGATTGTGATGGACTGGTGGGAACCCCTCTTCGTGATGTTTGGTATCAGATATTATCGACAGTTCCTGTGTAACGCCAAATATTTATTGTTTAGAGACACAAAAGGTTTGGGAATGTACCGACATGTGAAATATTTGCCTAGAGCACAATTTTTGGTATATAAGGAGCAACCCACTTTGTACAAATCGAACAGGCTCCTGGTTACTGCCCGTGTGTAGTATCTATGACTTCTGTGTCCCTGCAGTAATAAACCTTTGGTCTTTGACGCCACCATCGAGAAGCCCGTGTTTCTGTTCATTTGTGCACCAAGGCAGGTGGGACTCCGGGGTCTTTGGGTGTTGTACCCTGACACCTCTGGACGGAACCAAAAAAAAGTCCAGAACTCCAATTGGCGCCCAACGTGGGGCGACGTCATTCGGTACCGGTCCAAAAGCCTGAAGAGTTCGAGAAGCTTCGTGTGAAGATTCCTGAGGGAGGCGCCCCACTTCATCGATCCCGGCATATCGCAAAAGTGGCCCTGAAGTTCTCTTCCACGAGGGTTCCCGTTCAGGACGGCTGCAGTGGGCCGTTGCCTTGACCGTCGCCCTGTCTTGGACCCGAAGTGGTGCAGTCCTTAGTACGGCGAAACGTGACGGGTTTCTCCTTGGTGACGTCTTCAGTGACTCAGTTAAGTATTTAGTAATAGCTAGCTGGTTACTTTTGTGAGGATTGTTAAAAATCCTTGATCGGTTCTTGGTTTGGTTTGGTTTTGCCAGATTATCATTGGTTGATCTAATTACGATAATCTATTTGGTTTAGTTTTGGGTATCGATACATCAGTTCGTTTTTGGTAGGCCTAAGTTCTTGGTTCAAGTGCACAATTTGTTTCGTGTTTGTTTGTTTTGTGTTCCGGACTGAAAATGGTAAGTCGGAAAATGTTGTCTTGTTTTAGTTGCAACAGTGACTCACAATTAGAGGACTCTTGTCTGGTTCCTCCGATTGGGACTCCCCTATATGATTTATACTGTAAGTATGGTGTGGGTCCTATAACTTATAATGAGATATGGGTCCGTTATTGTAAGAAGGATGGTGTCCTTAGTTGGCCACTGCATGGTAGTTTTGAACAAGAGATTCTCGACAACTTAGAAGCGAAATTGTTTAGGAAGAAAGCCCGGCCGGCAATGTTTGACTCTTTTCGTTATTGGCGGAAAGAATCCAAACAGAGAGAAATGAAAAGGTTGAAGAAAGAGCAAAAAGAACAAGAAGAGTTAACTCTAGAGCAAGCGACTAAACAGTTGCAGGCTAACGAGTGTGAGAAGACCATAGATGTAGCCATTAGAGAGCATAACTTAGCGATTGACAAGTGCTATCCTGCCTTGCCATCGAAAATGGCTAAGATACTGGAGGATTCCGAAAACGATCCTCTGCTATCTTATCTGTTACGGTCACCTCCACCGTATGCACAAGGTGCTACGGCTCCACTCATCCCGAATGTTCAATTGCCGGTTGCTGGACAACCTGGTGTTCCTGCTCCTGTTCCTCAGAATCAAGTTCCTATACTTCCTGTGGTGAATGTAAATGTTCCTACAGCTCCTCCTCTTCCCGCACTGCCAGCTCCTATACCTACCACTGTACCTACTGGTCCTCAAACTATTTTCCTCGATACTCCTACTGTTTCATCATCTATTCCTACCTCTACTGCATTCTCTATGTCTGCGAGTGTACTAACTCCACTTTCTGTTCGTCGAAGAATCACTGATTCCGTTACTAATATGCTGTCTCCTATATATAAAACCTTGATTAAGACTCCTACTCCTGACTCTGTTCAGAGACGGAGTCAGCTTCCAAGTACTGAGGAACGGGGAGTTTTAGACTCCACGGCTCTCAGATGGATTTCGAAGGGTAGAAGATATAGTACGAGAGATGTGTTAGAGACATTTATGCAATGGGGAGAGCCAACGCAACGGTACGTCTTTGATGAGATGTGCTCGTTGTTACGTGAAGAGATAGAAGAAGACGATGTCGAATCAGATTTGGAAGATTTAATTAAAGTTCAAAAGGAGTTTGCTGCTGGAATGATAGTGGGTGAGAATATAAAGCAAGCGATGGAACTCATTTTAAGTTTTAGGAGTGATCCATCTCTTCGTTCACCGAGAGATTTAGAAAAAGGTAAAGTGAAGCCAAGTCGCCAATATCCTATGAGGGAGGTTCCTCCAATTTGGCGCGAAGCAGTACAACGTGATGATAATGCAGGAATTGCAGCTGCTCCAGCACAGTTCCAAAGAGTATGGATACATATTCCATGGAAGCGAGCAGAAGTGTTAGCAGTGAAACAGGCCTTGCCAGATCCACGTAAGAATCCAGCTGGATATTACAAGGAATTGACACAGACAGTTGAGGCTTGTATAATGAACTTAGCCGACATTGATATGTTGTTTGGTAATGTAGTTCCGCAACCAGTGTGGGCTAAAATTCGTAGAGAGGATCATCAGGCTGCTTTAGGTGGTGATTGGGCAGCTATCACTGCAGCAGATGCTCAACAAATAGGTGGTGCGAAACCCGAACCTTTGATTGCTAATCTGCCAGGTAGAATAATTGATTTAATGAAGACTCTGATGCCAGCATTGCGTGTTAATTGGGACAAGTTGTCAGCGTGTAGACAGAAGAAAGACGAAAGCGTCTCGGACTTCTTCACGAGGTTCGAAGAGACTTTTGTAGATCATAGTGGTCAGGATATGAGCACAGAAGGGGGACAAAGACTCTTTGTCGATAAATTTGTGCATAATTTGTTACCTGAATTATGCAATAAGTTGAAAGACTCAGAAAGTGCGTGGGCTGTATCTACGACAGCGCAAATACTTGCGACTGCACAGTACTACGAAAATAGGGATAAAGAGGAAAAGGAGAAATCAGAGAAGAAAACGAAAGATTTAAAAACTAAAGTTCTTTTGCAGCAGGCGTATCCGCCTCGTACGAATCAGACTAATACACAGCAAAACTCATATCAAAGGACAGATTATAGTACATCAAGGCCTCAATATCAGTGGAATCAGTGCGCGTACTGTAAGAAAGAGGGTCACTATAAAAATGAATGTCCGATCTTAGCGCAAAATAATGCAGCAGCAGCTCAGAGAGGTCGTGGTGGTTTTGTGCAGAATTCTAGAGGACGAGGACGAGGTGCTATGCCTCCACAAACGAATGATCGTCCCTCCAATCACTTTGATCAACGAAATGGACAATCTGCTCAGCAAAATAGATCTCAACAATATCTTGTTGAAGACTATTGTGAAGTGGATGAGGATTCTCAACAAAATGGGTACTAGGACAGCCATGGACAGAGAGAGGGAGTAGTATCAGTTCCAGTGGATCAGAGTGGGCCTTATGTCGCAGTAGCAACATCAGGTGTAGTCGAACCGTTTCTGTTGGATACTGGTGCCGCGAAAAGTTCTATCATGCATGCGAAACTCCCTGGCGCACCTTTGTCTGGCTCAACAAATGTTTCCGTAGGTTTTTCAGGCGCCCCTGTGTACAACCCGATATCTGGTCCTTTGTCTATTTCTGTTGGACCGTGTCACTTGAAAGCACCCCTGATTTTGACGACAGGTTGTAATGAAAATCTGCTTGGTTTAGATTTGTTAAAACGACTATATGCGACATTGTACTGTTCTCCGGAAGGAGTACAGCTTACTTTGGGTAAAAGACTCACCTCTCCGATGTACTTGTCAATGGACGCACTCCCGCCGGAGCTACGTTCACTCCCTGATTCTCTTTGGGCGACTGGTCCCAACGATGTAGGTCTACTAGAAATTCCACCGTATGTAGTAACTTTGAAAGCGAATGTAAAATTTCTAAGAATTCCTCAATATAAAATCTCGAGTGAAGGAGAACGTGCACTTTTACTAATTGTGCAAGATTTGATTAAGAAAGGTGTGGTTGAAGAAACGCGAGGAAATGTCTGTAACAGTCCTGTATTACCGATCTTGAAACGAACTGATCCTACAAAGCCTCCAGTTTATAGGTTTGTCATAGACCTTAGAGAAGTTAATAAGATTGTAATTCCGCAGTTTCCTGTAGTGCCAGACATTACTGCCTTGTTAACATTGATTCCTGCCACAGCTACGTGGTTCTCAGTTATAGACCTTAAGAATGCCTTTTTCAGCATTCCGATAGCTGAAGAAAGTAGGGATATTTTCGGCTTCTGTTTAGGAGGTCGCAGTTTCAGATTTAAACGCGCTCCACAAGGCTATTGTGAAAGTCCATCCATTTACAGTCAAGCTTTAAAAAGTCAGCTAGATTCTTTTGTCCTTCCTCCAGGTTCTGCCCTAGTACAGTACGTAGACGATCTTTTAGTGGCTGCCGATGACAAGGAAACTTGCAAAGCAGCTACAATTTCACTATTGCATCATTTGTCTAATTTGAATCATAAGGTGTCCCCTTCCAAAATGCAATATTGCTGCCAAGAAGTAACCTACCTAGGTCACCTCTTATCAAAGGAGGGAAGGAAGTTGACCCCAGAGAGAATAAAAGCAATTACGCAGATGAGTGTTCCACGCACACAGAGAGAAGTACGTGCCTTTCTAGGTATTACCTCTTACTGTAGGCAGTGGATTCCAAATTTTTCACTTTTAGCGAAACCATTGGTAGCTTTGACTGGGAAAAATGTTCCGAGTCCGGTGCCATGGTCTGATGAATGTCAAGAGAGTTTTATTGAGTTACGAAAAGCACTGTGTTCAGCTCCTGTATTGGGTACACCTGATTATAGCAAGCCATTCACGCTCTACGTTCACGAAAGAGAAGGTTGCGCGTTGAGTGTTCTGACACAGAAGTTTGGTGATAAACAACGCCCTTGTGCGTATTTCTCATCAACATTAGATCCGGTAGCTAGAGCATTGCCTAGTTGTTTGAGGGCTACAGCGGCAGCTGCAGCTTCCATTCGACAATCTGCTGGTTTGGTGATGAACAATATGCTAGTGGTCATGGTTCCTCATGCAGTGGATACACTCATGAACCGAACGAAGACACAACACCTTACTAGTGCGAGATTATCTGGTTACGAGCTGACGTTATTAGCGAGTCATATTCAGATCAAAAGATGCAATGTATTGAATCCAGCAACATTGTTGCCGACTGATCAAGAGTCGAGTGATTCTGAGCCACATGACTGCTATTTCAAAACGGAGGAAGAGACAAAAGGTCGCATCGACTTGAGGGATACTCCCCTATCCAACCCGGATGGTACGCTGTATGTGGACGGGTCATGTTTTAAATTGGAGAATGGTGATGTGACTGCTGCCTACGCGGTAACGACTTTGAAGACGATTGTGGAGACTGCAAGAGTGAGTCAGAATTCTGCCCAAGCAGCAGAATTAATAGCTCTTACGAGAGCGTGTGTTTTAGCTGAGGGAAAGAGAGTGAATGTGTTTACAGATAGTCAGTACGCATTTGGCGTGGCCCATAGTTTTGGCCGGTTGTGGAGAGAAAGGGGTTTCATTACGTCCCATGGGACTAAGATTCAACATGGTCAGCTAGTTAACGACTTGTTGGAATCTCTAACCTTACCGACTGAAGTTGCGATTGTGAAGTGCAGTGCTCATAAAGCGATCACGGATGATGTTGGTCGGGGAAATGCCTTTGCTGATGAAACCGCTAAACAAACAGCTAGAGACATGATGAGTAGAATGTATGTTGCTACGTCTGCAAGATGGATTGCTGAGTCTGGAATGTGTGAGGACACTATGGAAAGTGTGAAAGAGATTCAGAAAGAAGCGACTGAGGAAGAGAAACGTGTATGGAGAGAAAGTACGGGCAAATTGGACTCGAATGGATGTTGGATCGATTTGACAGAACAGCAGCGTTGGATGTTGCCTGATGCGTATGTGCTTGCAGTAGTGACGATGGCGCATGGAGTGGCGCACATAAGTTCTAAAGGGATATGTAAAATGTTAGCTCCGGTCTGGAAGAATGAGGGAATCAGTAAGTGTGCAGAGAGAGTGGTGAAAAATTGTATGGTGTGCTTGATGCATAATCCTGGCAAGGGAACTCCAACTCCAGCTGGTCATTTTGCTCCTCCTTCCTGTCCCTTTGAAGTGATTCAGTTAGACTTCATTCACATGGAACGCTGCAACAATTTAAAATACGTCCTGGTGGTAGTTTGTGCTTTTTCCAGGTGGATAGAAGCATACCCACTAAAGGACAACACTGCTCTATCTACTGCCAAAATTCTTCTAAAAGAATTTTTCCCTAGGTACGGAATGCCACGGATTGTATGGTCAGATAACGGAAGTGAGTTTATAGGGAAAGTTATGCAGAGTGTGTGTGCTGGTCTAGGATTGAAACAAAAATTCCATAGTGCAAACCATCCCCAGTCTGCTGGTTTAGTCGAGGGTTACAATGGCACCCTCAAGCTTAAAATAGCCAAAATACAAGCATCCACAGGTTTGGCTTGGCCAGACGCACTTCCTTTGGCTTTGTTATCAACGAGAGCAACAGTGCATTCTAGAATAGGGCTTTCTCCATATGAGATTGTGTTTGGCCGCCCAGCAAATATCTGGGGTGTGCCAAAGCCTAAAAGGTTTTGCTCCATTGAATATCCTATGTTGATAGACTACCTTTACGACTTGACTGCTAAATTAAGTCTTATTCATCAACAGGTCTTTGATGCTTTGCCAAAACCTCCGGAGAGTCCAGGGCATCAGCTGAAACCCGGCGACCACGTGGTGGTCAGAAATTTTGCGAGGACAAAGAATCTTCAGCCTCGCTACATCGGCCCCTTCCAGGTCCTGCTGGCGACGAGGACAGCTGTACGTGTTGCTGGTCGCAAGCACTGGATCCACGCTTCTCACGTAAAGCGTGTTCCACTGCCGCTGCCCTACGACGACTGGGTGAAGAAGGGAATTGGTGCCTCCGAATCTGAAATAACTCCGAAATTTGTCCCTTTCAGCGATGCCGATTTGATTACTGACACTTTGAAACTTGACTCTCCTCCTGAAAAGACTGCTTTGAACATTGAACATTTGTCTCCAGCATCAAAAGAAACTTTGCTATCTGCGAACTTAAACTCTACAACAGCTGCTAGTGATACACTATTTTCCGATCAAACAGTACCAGCGAAGAAGAGATACAACCTTAGAAGCCATAAAACGGACAAATAAAGCAGGCAACTGCATATTGTGATTTTGATATATATATATATTGAACTTTTGCTTTTCAGCCAGGAAGTTTGCTATTGTTTATTGTTTTTTAAAATTGCCTTGCCGTCTGGGTAGCCGTAGGGTCGTGGCTGTGTGCCTAGTTTGAATTTGCAGGGGTCTGACACAAGGTCGATCTTTCTGTTAGTTCTGGGAACTCCCAGGGCTGACAGAGGCATTTTCATCTACGTACACATCATCAGTGGTCGCGAGCGGATTGTAGAAGATGGAACTTCCTGCGCTGCAACGAGAAAATGTGATCTACGTTCGCAGAAACAGACTTAATAGAATTCTTCACAGCAAATGTTTCTTGATGCAATGTGCCATTACATTTTTGATTGTTTTAGCAACATTGGTGGGTGGAATTGTCTTTAGCATAAATTTGATTTTTGTGCCAGTTTCTACAGTGCCTCCCCTTGATCCAGCCATTTCTACTGTTTCTTCTATACACTCTTTTCACTCATTTCCAGAACATGAGCAAGCTCGACGCTCAGAATTCATTAATAACACTTTTGTGCAGCTCTTGCACCAACACCAACTGGTGGTTAACACTACAGACTGCTGGGTGTGTGGCTTGATACCTCACACTATGGATAAAGGTATTCCCTATTTGGTTTTGCCTTACAGCTATAATGGATCATTTCAGGCCTTCCAAACCATCTTTGCTTATGCCCTTGAAACCTATCCTCCACGTCCACCACGTTCCACTAAATATAACTCTGCCAACAAAGCCTTAGTGGGAATTATTGACATGGTCAAGGACGTCAATAATACTCCATCTTACCCTAGAGACGAATTGCGAGTATATTTAAGTTGGAATACTTCAGAGTATCGCCTTAGTTTAGGAGAAAGCAAGCGTAAAAGCTCAACTCCAATCTGGGTCGTACCTCACCGAGGTCAGGTCTGTTTGCAAGGTAATGGGAGAAATCCGAGAGCTCAGCTAGGGAGGAGTGAGTGCGTAGAGACTTATGTGTTTCCGGCTAACTCTTCCCCTGCCTTCCTCACTGCTAGGGGTACCTACTTCATTTGTCGAGACAGAGCTTATACATGGTTGCCTGCCGACTTCTCAGGATCATGTTATATTGCTCGATTGTTACCTCCGACATACACTGCTTCACCGGATTACCACAGAACAAGAGTAGCTAGAGGTGTTTTCAGCAAGGAAGATACCGCTGGTCAGGAAGCTGGAGACTTCTTCAAAGGCTTCCTTCCGTTCTGGGGGCCTATGGCCAATAGTAGAAACATACGTCAGCTAACACGGGTAGTTGAATCTACTATTACCGAAACTGCTGGTGCCCTTAGCAATCTGACAGCTGAGCTTCAGGCGGATAGACTCATGACATTGCAGAACCGTATGGTTCTAGATGTTATACTTGCAGATCGAGGTGGGGTATGCAGAATGATCCAATCGAGCTGCTGTGTCTTTATTCCTAATAATGCTCCAACAGTTTACGAGGCGATCTCTAAGTTGCACAAGATTTCGGACTCCATACATGTAGACAAGGGAAACTGGTCCTTCATGGAGTGGGTTTGGACTCTGATCTCAGCGTGGGGATGGAAGATTCTAATGGTCATTGGTGTCATCTTAGTATTCCTATTCTCATGTTGTCTGATTATCCAGTGTGGTCCTGCTCTGTGTAGTCTTTGTGCTGCAACTTGTCTCAGAAAACCACCTGCGTTTGGAGAAAAGACACGAGAAAGGATGATGATACAACAGCATGTCACTGACCTGATGAGCATAGAACTAGATTCAGACATAGATTGAGTAATTGCCTATGTAAGGGCAAAAGGAGGGTCTGAGGTTCCGTGACGGTTCCGTGACGACTTGAACCCGTGTTTTCAAGTTTGTCGGAAATACATAAAAATGGTATCAGTGAACCGCAAATGATCCATTTAGTATATCCTAGTGGTTCCGCTACGCTACGAGCAAGAGCACTCCTTCCACTGACACATTTCTGATATACACACGGCATCCATCTTAGATCGTGGCCGCCATTTTGTGTTTCCTTGCCCTCACATATGCAATAGCCTCTGATCACTTCATTCACTCCACTTTGATTAAGGACACGTAGCTTTAGCCGGAGATTCACCTCTTACATGACACGTGCACCTTAAATCAGATCACGCTGTAGCTGCATGACTCGACAAAGGCTGCCTCCTCTGCCCGAGGCCAGTCCTGCCAAACTGGTCTTCGTGTCCATTGTACCTGATCATGATTAGGCGGCCGGAGCCGGTAGCCTTGCCCATTTACAACCCACAAACATCTCTTATCCCGCTTTTCTATCTTCTGCACCTGGCTCTGCTCCTTTCCTTCTGGGCCTTTATTAGGGGGAGGTAACGAACTTTACGATGAGGCGGTCCGGCTCTTGAATACAATATTGACAAGGGATTGTGATGGACTGGTGGGAACCCCTCTTCGTGATGTTTGGTATCAGATATTATCGACAGTTCCTGTGTAACGCCAAATATTTATTGTTTAGAGACACAAAAGGTTTGGGAATGTACCGACATGTGAAATATTTGCCTAGAGCACAATTTTTGGTATATAAGGAGCAACCCACTTTGTACAAATCGAACAGGCTCCTGGTTACTGCCCGTGTGTAGTATCTATGACTTCTGTGTCCCTGCAGTAATAAACCTTTGGTCTTTGACGCCACCATCGAGAAGCCCGTGTTTCTGTTCATTTGTGCACCAAGGCAGGTGGGACTCCGGGGTCTTTGGGTGTTGTACCCTGACACCTCTGGACGGAACCAAAAAAAAGTCCAGAACTCCAGGGTGCAGAAGTCCTGGCTCGCAGAGCATTTGACCGTCTAGAGTGCTTGACCATTTGTGGGGCCTCTGGAGGTCGTTCCCTGAGGAGAGGGGAGGCCAGGTTCAGGTCCAGGCTGACCTGGAGGGAAGGGCATCTGTACTCAGTGTCCTGACCGTTTTGGCTTCCAGGGGTACCGCTCCAAGGTGGGAGGGTGCAGAACTCTGGAAGGGGGTGCAGAGGGATGGTGAACTTCTGACCCCGGTGCAGCCTGAGGGTTAATATCCTAGTTTGGGAGATTAGGAAGCTTCCAGGTCAAGAGGAATCTCTACCAAAGTGGATCAGCTGAAGAGACTGAGGGGGAATGCCCTTGATGTGTGATCTGGGGCTCACCTGCAGTTTGTTGTTTCCACTAAGGTAGAGGAAAGGGGACTTTGCTGTTGTTGTGTCCCCCCACCTGCTTGAAGAGGAACCTTGCTGTGTGCTTTGTAACTCAGAAGTGAAATAGTTTCCAGGTGGTAGACCAGTGATGGAGTGAGGTCCTGATCTGGTAGGAGAATTGTGTTCTGGTGAGTGCTTCCCTCTGAGGGTGCGGAAACCCAGAAGTAGAGGTAGGGTGGGGCATTTTTGCCCGTGACCTCTGGTCAGCCTGAGGGTGTGGACCCTAGGTTGGTGGATCAGTGGTAGATATAGCTACACTGAGAGGGAGAGTGGTGAATGGCTATTGTGTGGCAGGGGTTACTGCCCCCCACTCTGTGGATTAGTTAGGACCTGTGTTATTTGGATGGCCTAGGGCCTGGTCCTGGCCGCGAACAGGTAGAGAGTACAAGTGGGGTACCCTAGTTGGGTCAGAGAGTCCTTGTTTGGAGGAAACCATGTGGGTTCAGAGTGGCGAAAAACCGGAGGGTGTCCCTGCCGTGCGAGTCCGTCTCAGTGTTTTGTCGCCCAAAGCAGGGAAGCCCATCAGTGGAGTGATTGGTCTACCCTGCGTTTTGGCTGGAAGGGGGTTGTGTTGGACCCGGCCCTTTTGGCAGGTTCACCCTGAGACTTTTTGCTTTTTCCTAGCCTGTTTCTGTGACCTAGTGTTGGTGATTTTAGGCCTCTGCGCACTTTTTCACTGTGGTACACTGTAAAGTGCGTGAGCCCTCTGTGTATGTGTGGTGAGTGACCTGCCCTCCCATAGGAATGCATGGGGAATATGTGTGACCATGGAAGTTCCTGATGTGTGGGAGTGCAGGGTCGAGTTTGGTATGTGCGAACTCGTGAGATTGAATGCTGCACAATGATATATGCGGCATGATTGTGTTTAGTGTAGAAGTGCCACTTTTAGAAGTTGGCATATTTGTGTAATTTGTGCCTGGCGTGTGATTGGCTGAGGCTGGCTGGTGAGCCTGGCTCAAAGAGTCTGGGAGGGTCTGCCCCGGTGGTGAATGGGTGTTTAGCATGCTGATGTGAGGGGAGGAGGGAGCCTGGGCCTGCTTGTGGATTGACCGTCTGGTTTGAGGGTCCTGAATGAGGCTGGGTTTTCCCCACACAATGTTGGCTCCACCCACTGGGATGCGTCTGATGTCCCTAGCCGGGCCAGTGAAAGGAACTCCCTATAACCAGTTCTAGCTGGATTTCACACTGCCTGCACCCTGCTAGACAAAGGATTTCTCTGTATAAAAAGGGGCTGAATCCCCTTACAAAATGTTCTTGTTTCTGACTTGAATCCTGCCAGGGGCGTGCTGCTGCTTGGGCTCAGGGGAAGGCTTGCCTCCCTGAGCCCTGCCCAGCCCCTGGATACCTGAGGGACTTGGAGACTGATGGACTTTCCCTAGGGACCTTTGCCTGTGGTCCCCTGCTTGCAGACTCCTGGGAACTTTTTCTTGCTTTTGACAGGGCTTATTATAGCCTAAAGCGCCTGGAAGCGTTTTGTTTGCTGTTTTAGCGCTAGGAGCGCTGTGGATTGTCCTTTAGCGCTTGAGAGCGCTTTATGTGCGAGTGCCGCTGCCCACCCGGCGCCTTTATTTAATTATTTTTATTGATGGGTGCCACCCCATTTATTTGCTTGTCTACCGGGTGCTCACCCCATTTCTAATTTTAATTTTGCAACCGGGGGTGCCCACCCCTTGTTGTGCCCCTTTGAATCACCGCAGCTGGCCCGGAGATCGATAAAGAGGCGGTGCACCCGCCTCCCTGCCAAGGGCGGAGCTGCCATTGGCGGCCCTCAGCACAGGAAGCCAGGCAAGCAGTGGCGCGACGTGGGCGGGGCCTCGAGGCGGTCACTTCCGCTTCCCCCTGGCCAGGGAAAGCCTGCCTTTTCTTCGTTGCCGGTCTCCCGTGTGGAGAGGAATACCGGAAATTCTGGCCGTGAGAAGGAGGATGTCGGCGTTTGCCAATGTGGAGCGCTGCCGGTCCCGCAGCCCAGGAGAAGAAGCAGAGCCGCTGCCAGACCCGGTGAGTGGGGCAGAGGGGAAGGGAGGGGCGCCGGGACACATTGTCGGTGTCCGCCCCATCCAGTTGCGCAATCTCGCGCTTGTTGTTAGAGTGAAGCCACAAGGGCTTCTGGGGGCATTTCTTTTGGCCAGTTTTGATTATTTGGAGCCCCAAGAAGGCTCCAGGTGCCCCACTTGTGTCACGAGCCCATGAGAGGCTCTTAGTGGGGCATTGGTTGTGAGCCCTGAGAGGCTCAG
The DNA here is from genome assembly GCF_964263255.1 of Lissotriton vulgaris. Lineage (NCBI taxonomy): Eukaryota > Metazoa > Chordata > Amphibia > Caudata > Salamandridae > Lissotriton > Lissotriton vulgaris. Next base: position 48,547 of record NW_028251420.1, read on the forward strand.
GGCCCAGATTGTGTGTAGAGCCCGAGGGCTCTGGGGGCCATTATCTCTTGAGTCCCCCGAGTGGGACTCCACGATTGGGCATGATTGTTTAGGAGCCAGAGAGGCTCAGGGGCATTGTTTGTTTTGAGCCCTGCAAGGCTCCAACGGCGGGCCATTTTGTGTTTGAGCCCCGAGATGTTCCCGCGCATATTTGATTTAAGAGCCTAGCGAGGCTCGAGGTGCCATTGTTTTCAGAGCCTGAGGGCTCCATGGGACACAAGTGTTTTCAGAGCCTGTGTGGCTCCAACATTCTGCGCAGTGTTGTGTCAGAGCCTGTGTGGCTCCAACGTTTGGGCGCAGTCCTGTTCTAGGGTCAGTGAGGACCCTGTTGCAGTTTTTGATTCCCAGCTGCCCAGCAATTAGTGGCCAGCTGCACCGTTTAGGTCTTGGGATGTTCCCAGGTGCCCAGCAAGTAGTGGGCACCTGCAACGTTTAGGTTTTGCGCCAGTGGCGCACCCCTGACTGGCTTTGCATTGGCCGCGCGCCCTGACATTCTGGACACAGGGCTCTTTAGTCCCTTTATTAGATGGGGGCTGGTATGTGATTTTGTTTAGGCGCAATGTGATTATCTATGTGATGGTAATTGCCTAATGTGAGTTTTGCGCAATATGATGTGGTGCTAGGAAATATAATGCATTTAATATGATTACGCACCTTGATCTTACACCTCTGAATGTTTTTGGGCATCATGTGTTTTTGCACTATTGAGTTATGTTCTGGCACCTCTGAATGTTTTTATGCATCAAGTGTCTTCCTTGGTTTTACACCTCTGAATGTGTAGGTTTATGCATCATGTGTTTTTCCTTCCCTGCACCTCTGAATGTGTTTTGATGCATCATGTGCCTTGTTAATACACCGCTGAATGTATGTTTTATGCATCATGTGTTTTCCTTCCCTACACCTCTGAATGTTATGATGCATCATGTGTAATGTGTTCTTGCTTATACCCCTAATTGTATTGTGATACTTAGGTGGTTGTTCTTTCTAGTACAGGTGGTCCTAGTGAGGTCCTGGTTCCCTGTGTGACATTTTCCTAAGGTGGTTAGGGTTGCGTAGGTGGTACTTACCTGTTACCAGTAGTTACTGGCTGTGATTTATAACTGTTATTTTGTGCTATACTTATTTTGTGCTATACTTATTCTAAGTTCTATACTGTGCTATACTTATTCTAAGTTCTAGAATAGTACTAAGTGCTGATTCTGACAGTGGCCCATGTGGCCCTGTCCTTGTGTAAATAATCCCTTGTGAATATTGCCTGTGCCAGTTGGCACAATGTACATGTGTGATTTCTATCTGATGTGTTTTGACAATACAGAAGTTATTTTTATATAACCTTGTGTGGAGTTCCTTTTGTGGTGTGCCTAGGATGTTGTTGCTGGTGTGTGCTTGTGCAAATGCTTTACACATTGCCTCTGGGATAGGCCTGTCTGCTCGTGCCAAGCTACCAAGGGGGTGAGCAGGGGTTATCTTGGCGTGTGACTCCCTTGCCCTGACTAGAATGGTGGTTTCTGCCTAGCTTTGGCGTCCCCCTTAGCCAACCAGAAATAGCCAGTTCTAACAAGTACGCACTGCTCAAGCCACACTTGGAAATGTTTTCAAAAATAAAATGAATACGTTTCAATAACAATGACAAAATGTAAATTTAATGTTATCATAACAAGTTTCTTTGAATTTCCTTTCTTCTGAGATCGCAGCAACGCGCGACGGGTAAGCTAGGCCTTAATAAATTGAAAACTCTGCTGGAAGAAAAGCTATTTAAAAAAGTGAATCTTCCAATACATGGAGCTTTGGGTCAGATGTACGACCCTTACAATTTGCAAGACTCTAATTGCGTTGTTTTGCGATTCGAAATTTGCGACTCGCAAAATGAAATTTACATCAGTGTCTTAGACACTTTTTCCAAATCCTACTGGGCCTGCAAATTTTCTGCCTCATTTTTATTCATGAGGCAGATGCAATTTGCGACCCCATTGCGAATGGCTAGTACCCCCAGGGATGGTGGTCTGCTGGGGTCAGCAGACCACCATGTTTGTGACTGCTTTGAATAAAGCAGTTTTTCTTTTTTTAAATGCAGCCCGTTTTCCTTAAAGGAAAACTGGATACATTTAGAAAAGAAATATTATACGTTACTGTTTCAGTTTTCTAGGAGTAGCCAGTGGTCCGGGGGACTACTGCCCGCTCTTAAAAAATATTTTCGCACACACTCACAAAGGGGAAGGGGTCGACTTGGGACCCCCTTCCCATTTGTGAGTGGCTTACCACCTTCTTGAAGTAGGTAGTCAACTGCGCGTGTTTCGCGACTCCAATTAGAGTCGCAAAACAATCATACATTGAAGTCAGGTTGGGCTCCCATAAATCCATCTCTAGAGAGCTCACCAGGGGAGTGCCACAGGGCTCATGCCTAAGCCCCACATTATTTAATGTGTACATGGCCCCCCTGGCTCACCTAGTGAGATCCTTTGGGTTCACCCTGGTGTCATATGCAGACGACACCCAACTTCTGTTCCCTTTTAAAACCTTCACACCTGCTCTAATAAAATCTTTTGCAGATGGAATGAGGGCAGTGTCAGAGTGGATGGCTAAAAATTGCCTACAGTGTAATGTAGGCAAAACGGAAGTACTGTTGTTCGGGGAGGCAGTGACACTGTGGTCCCCGGAATGGTGGCCCCTAGAACTGGGACCTGTTCCCAATCCCAAACAGACCGTGAAAAACTTGGGAGTGCTATTAGACCAAGCCCTTACATTCAAAGATCATGTTAACCAAGTTGCCGGTACATGTTTTAGGGCCATTGGACTGCTGAGAAGGGTGTTTCCATACCTACCTGACAGACATAGGAAGACCTTGGTCCAGGCATTGGTCATTAGTAGATTGGACTATTGCAATGGTCTTCTTCTATCAACTAATGAAGAACAGCTTAACAAATTGCAAATAGTCCAAAACACTGCGGCAAGGCTAGTCCTCAACGCTCCACCTAGGACTCCCTCCCGCCCTCTACTGGCTAAATTACACTGGCTCCCAGTGCGGCAACGCATTAAGTTTAAAATCCTATGTACCATCCACAAATGCCTGACAGGTACGGGGCCTAAGTACCTCACAAAAGCCTTCTCACCCTATGTCCCAAGGCGGTCCCTACGCTCCAGTAACCTCCACCTATTACAGGTACCCAGAATCAAAAAATCTAGGCAGGGAGGTCGTGCCCTAGCTTACACTGGACCTGTTCTCTGGAACTCTCTGCCCCAGACATTAAAACAAATCACCAATCATCTAACCTTCCGAAAAACCCTCAAAACCCATCTCTTCATAAATAGTTAAAATACTTATTCAATCTAATCAGTCACTTTTGAACATGGACCAGCACAATCTGTGTTCCTTCCACTGGAAAAAGCGCGGAGATACCCCTCCGGGGGTCTATTCAGGCGCTCTATAAGAACATAAAATAAATAAATAAATAAATAAATTAAATAAAATAAATAAAAATAAAATAAGTGCAACTCGGTATAAGGAAGGGACGCCCTTGGCACACCCCTTCCTATTAGCGAGTCGCAATCCCTATTTTGCGAGTCAGTAATAGGATTACTAATTTGCAAAATAGGATTTGTACAAGGGGCAGACCAATTTCGTAGTCGCAAAAGGGCCAATTTCCTGTTGTATGGTTGTACGTCTGGCCCCTAATATGCTAATGGCCACCAGACGCGCTCAAAAGCCTCATAGTCTCTCCGCGGCATAGGATGCGGAAAGCTGATGTCCTTGCAGCTGTAGCTGCACCGGGGACTCCATACCCCACAAGTCATCATTCTCCCAGGAAGGAGTGGCCACCAGATGCGCTGAAAAGTGCAAGAGTCTCTTGCTGATTTCTTGCCGCTGTAGCTGCAATTGGGACTCCATACCTGACAAGTCTTTATTCTTCTAGGAGGGAGGGGCCATCAGACGCACTCAAAAGTGCTACAGTCTCTTCGTGCCGCAAGATGCGGAGTGCTGATTTCCTTGCCACTGTAGCTGCACCAGGGACTCCATACTCCTCAAGTCTTCATTCTCCCTGGAGGGAGGGGCAACCAGACACGCTCAGAAGCACCACACTCTATCCACTGCGTGGGACGTGGAACGCTGAATTCCTTGCTGCTGTAGCTGCTCAGGGGACTCCACACCCCAAAAATCTTCGTTCTCCTAGGAAGGAGGGACCACCAGACATGTTCAAATTTGCCACAGTCTCTCGGTGGCACAGGACGTAAAATGCTGATTTTCTAGCTGCTGTAGCTACAGCAGGGACTCCATACCCCACAAGTCTTCATTCTCCCAGGAATGAGGGGCCATCTGACACTCTCAAAAGCACCACAGTCTCTCCACGGAGTAGGACATATGCGGGCCGCTCCTGGGTGAAGCCCAGGCCAAGGGCAGACCCGTCCTTGCCAGTAAGAGGCAGAGCAGGGCAACCCCACTTGCATCTTGGCATTACAGAACCCAACTCCAGGTCGCCATCTAATTTATAAGGTTCTGTGTTTTCTCCCCTCCCTCTTCAACAAACAGTAGGTGCTGGTTAAGGCCTAGTCCTGTTTCCCCGACTACAAATAGTGGCAGTCGACTATCAAATCATCCTGGGACTTTGGTAATTTTCATGGACTGCTATTGTTTATTTTATTTATTTATTTATTACATTTGTTTGGCGCAACAGCTACCCTGAGGGTTTCCCGGCGCCTTGGATCTGTTTAACTGAACAAAGAGTACTGTGGACGCCACTGATTAAAAAGCCAGGCTTTGACTCCCCTCGGGTATTGGAGGTAACTAGGTTCCAGACGTAGTTTGAATGGAAGAGAATTCCACAGAGCTGGGTCCAAATAAATGAATGAGCGTCCGCCCAAGCGTGCTCGTTTGAACCTGGGAAAAAAAAAATTTGCCTTGAGACATAGACCGAAGAGTGCGGGAGGGCAAGTATTTCTGGGCCAGTGTACATAAATAGGTAGATGCTTCCCTCACATTGATCCGAAACGTATAGCAGAGTACTTTAAATTTCACTCTATTGGCGATCTTCTGCCAATGCAATTTCTTCAAATGTTCTGACATGCTTGTACGCCCTGGGAGATGAAGGAGCAACCTAGCTGTGGCATTTTGAATAACCTGAAGATGGTTAATAAAGTCTGTTGGACCGGGCCCTTTTGGCAGGTTCACCCCGAGACTTTTTGCTTTTTCCTAGCCTGTTTCTGTGACCTGGTGTTGGTGATTTTAGGCCTCTGCGCACTTTTTCACTGTGGTACAGCGTAAAGTGCTTGAGCTCTCTGTGTATGTGTGGTGAGTGACCTGCCCTCCCATAGGAATGAATGGGGAATATGTATGCCCATGGTAGTTCCTGATGTGTGGGGAGTGCAGGGGCGAGTTTGGTATGAGTGAACTCGTGAGACTGAATGCTACGAAATGGTATATGCGGCATGATTGTGTCTAGTCTAGAAGTGCCACTTTTAGAAGTTATTATTCAGAAAAGGGGGGTGGTGATGGACAGAGTTTCTGAATAAAGCAGAATACTCCTACCCAGTCAACAGATCAGGGCTTGATCCATCACCATTTTTTAACTCACTGCACCATCCCAGCTCAGAACCTGGCTACATGCAAATTAGTCTGTCCCGGGCCCAGTGCATCATGGGAACAGGGCAGACCAAACTACCAGCCCAATTCTTTTACTGGAAAGGAAACAAGCTTCTGGGGACCGGTTTCTGGCATTACAGCCGTCTTTGGCCCGGCTTGCTTGAATCCTGATGATGCAGTGAGCAAGGGACTCATGTCTGAGTATACCCTTCCACGCTTATGGTGGACAAAACGATTCAGAAAAGGGGGGTGGTGATGGACAGAGTTTCTGAATAAAGCAGAATTCTCCTACCAAGTCAACAGATCAGGGCTGATCCATCACCATTTTTTAGCTCACTGCACCATCCCAGCTCAGAACCTGGCTACATGCAAATTAGTCTGTTCCTGGCCCAGTGCATCATGGGAACAGGGCAAACCAAACTACCAAGCCAATTCTTTTACTGGAAAGGAAACAAGCTTCCGGGGACCGGTTTCTGGCATTACAGCCGTCATCGGCCCGGCTTGCTTGAATCCTGATGGTGCAATGAGCAAGGGACTCACATCTGAGTATACCCTTCCACGCTTATGGTGGACAAAACGATTCCGAAAAGGGGGTGGTGATGGACAGAGTTTCTGGGACAGACTAATTTGATTGTAGCCAGGTTCTGAGCTGGGAGAGTGCAGTGAGCTAAAAAACGGTGATGGATCAAGCCCTGATCTGTTGACTGGGTAGGAGTATTCTGCTTTATTCAGAAACGCTGTCCATCACAACCCCCCTTTTCTGAATCGTTTTGTCCACCATAAGCGTGGAAGGGTATACTCAGACATGAGTCCCTTGCTCACTGCACCATCAGAATTCAAGCAAGCCGGGCCGAAGACGGCTGTAATGCCAGAAACCGGTCCCCGGAAGCTTGTTTCCTTTCCAGTAAAAGAATTGACTTGGTAGTTTGGCCTGCCCTGTTCCCATGATGCACTGGGACAGGGACAGACTATTTTGCATGTAGCCAGGTTCTGAGCTGGGATGGTGCAGTGAGCTAAAAAACGGTGATGGATCAAGCCCTGATATGTTGACTGGGTAGGAGTATTCTGCTTTATTCAGAAACTCTGTCCATCACCACCCCCCTTTTCTGAATCGTTTTGTCCACCATAAGCGTGGAAGGGTATACTCAGACATGAGTCCCTTGCTCACTGCACCATCAGGATTCAAGCAAGCCGGGCCGAAGACGGCTGTAATGCCAGAAACCGGTCCCCGGAAGCTTGTTTCCTTTCCAGTAAAAGAATTGGCTTGGTAGTTTGGTCTGCCCTGTTCCCATGATGCACTGGGCCAGGGACAGACTAATTTGCATGTAGCCAGGTTCTCAGCTGGGATGGTGCAGTGAGCTAAAAAATGGTGATGGCTCAAGCCCTGATCTGTTGACTGGGTAGGAGTATTCTGCTTTATTCAGAAACTCTGTCCATCACCACCCACCTTTTCTGAATCGTTTTGTCCACCATAAGCGTGGAAGGGTATACTCAGACATGAGTCCCTTGCTCACTGCACCATCAGGATTCAAGCAAGCCGGGCCGAAGACGGCTGTAATGCCAGAAACCGGTCCCCGGAAGCTTGCTTCCTTTCCAGTAAAAGAATTGGCTTGGTAGTTTGGTCTGCCCTGTTCCCATGATGCACTGGGCCAGGGACAGACTAATTTGCATGTAGCCAGGTTCTGAGCTGGGATGGTGCAGTGAGCTAAAAAACGGTGATGGATCAAGCCCTGATCTGTTGACTGGGTAGGAGTTTTCTGCTTTATTCAGAAACTCTGTTCATCAAAACCACCCCCCTTTTCTGAATCTTTTTGTTCACCATAAGCGTGGAAGGGTATACTCAGGCATGAGACCCTTGCTCAAGCACCATCAGGATTCAAGCAAGCCGGGCCGAAGACGGCTGTAATGCCAGAAACCGGTCCCCGGAAGCTTGTTTCCTTTCCAGTAAAAGAATTGGCTTGGTAGTTTGGACTGCCCTGTTCCCATGATGCACTGGGCCAGGGACAGACTAATTTGCATGTAGCCATGTTCTGAGCTGGCATGGTTCAGTGAGCTAAAAAACGGTGATGGATCAAGCCCTGATCTGTTGACTGGGTAGGAGTATTCTGCTTTATTCAGAAACTCTGTCCATCACCACCCCCTTTTCTGAATCGTTTTGTCCACCATAAGCGTGGAAGGGTATACTCAGATGCGAGTCCCTTGCTCACTGCAACATCAGGATTCAAGCAAGCCGGGCCGAAGACGGCTGTAATGCCAGAAACCGGTCCCTGGAAGCTTGTTTCCTTTCCAGTAAAAGAATTGGCTTGGTAGTTTGGTCTGCCCTGTTTCCATGATGCACTGGGCCAGGGACAGACTAATTTGCATGTAGCCAGGTTCTGAGCTGGGATGGTGCAGTGAGCTAAAAAAACGGTGATGGATCAAGCCCTGATCTGTTGACTGGGTAGGAGTATTATGCTTAATTCAGAAACTCTGTCCATCACCACCCCCTTTTCTGAATCGTTTTGTCCGCCATAAGCGTGGAAGGGTATACTCAGATGTGAGTCCCTTGCTCATTGCACCATCAGGATTCAAGCAAGCCGGGCCGATGACGGCTGTAATGCCAGAAACCGGTCCCCAGAAGCTTCTTTCCTTCCCAGTAAAAGAATTGGCTTGGTAGTTTGGTTTGCCCTGTTCCCATGATTAGGTATGGGCGGATTTTACGGATCCACGATCAGCGGATTTTGCAGATTTGCGGATTTGCGGATCCGCGGATTTGTCCATCATAGTGGGTGAATGGGGGGAAGACGGTGCAAACCGCGAGTGTGTGGGCGGGGCCAAACGGGCAGGGCTTCCATGCGAGTTCACACATGCTTCTTGTGTGTATAAAAGGTCAGAGAAAGATCAGTTCAGCAGATGAAGTGAAAGAAGCTCCTGGTCACAGGAACAGCAAGGGTATTGCGCTCGTGAAAGTCAAGGATGCAAAAGCCTCTATCCAGCATCGCAGCTGATTTTCCACGGCTTTCAGCCGCCATGTGTGTGTTACTATGCAATCGCCCCGAGGGGCGCAGGGTTCCCTTGGGTGAGCTGTCCATCATAGTGGGTGAATGGCGGGAAGACAGTGCAAACCGCGAGTGTGTGGGCGGGGCCAAACGGGTAGGGCTTCCATGCGACTTGACACATGCTTCTTGTGTGTATAAAAGGTCAGAGAAAGATCAGTTCAGCAGATGAAGAGAAAGAAGCTCCTGGTCACAGGAACAGCACGGGTATTGCGCTTGTGAAAGTCAAGGATGCAAAAGCCTCTATCCAGCATCACAGCTGATTTTCCACGGTAGATTTGGGAAGAAGGCACACCTGCCTAGACGACGCTCATGATTGTTTTTGGGCTGATGAATGAGTCACAGGAAGGGCATGTTGTAAATATTTTACGATGGCGCCGGCAAGCTGCCAGCGCCATCCTAAAATACTTACTAAATTAGCTTCAACAGGAAGCTCTAATAGATAAAATAAAGCAGGTGCGAGCACCTGCTTTATTTTATCTATTAGAGCTTCCTGTTGAAGCTAACTTACTAACTATTTTAGGATGGCGCTGGCAGCTTGCCGGCCCCATCGTAAAATAGTTACAAGTTGACAGGCAAGCCAGGCTTCAACTTTTGCCCCCGGAATCCGCCGCTCGCCGATTTGCAAATTCGCGGTAAATTCGCGGGAGTTCGCAGATCGCAAATTTACCGAAAATTCGCAAAATCTGTGAGCGGAACGGACTTTGCGCTCATACTTACCCATGATGCACTGGGACAGGGACAGACTAATTTGAATGTATCCAGGTTCTGAGCTGGGATGGTGCAGTAAGCTAAAAAACGGTGATGGATCAAGCCCTGATCTGTTGACTGGGTAGGAGTATTCTGCTTAATTCAGAAACTCTGTCCATCACCACCCCCTTTTCTGAATTGTTTTGTCCACCATAAGCGTGAAAGGGTATACTCAGATGTGAGTCCCTTGCTCATTGCACCATCAGGATTCAAGCAAGCCGGGCCGTTGACGGCTTTATTGCCAGAAACCGGTCCCCGGAAGCTTGTTTCCTTCCCAGTAAAAGAATTGGCTTGGTAGTTTGGTTTGCCCTGTTCCCATGATGCACCGGGACAGGGACAGACTAATTTGCATGTAGCCATGTTCTGAGCTGGGATGGTGCAGTGAGCTAAAAAACGGTGATGGATCAAGCCCTGATCTGTTGACCTGGTAGGAGTATTCTGCTTAATTCAGAAACTCTGTCCATCACCACCCCCTTTTCTGAATCGTTTTGTCCACCATAAGCGTGGAAGGGTATACTCAGATGTGAGTACCTTGCTCATTGCACCATCAGGATTCAAGCAAGCCGGGCCGATGACGGCTGTAATGCCAGAAACCGGTCCCCGGAAGCTTGTTTCCTTCCCAGTAAAAGAATTGGCTTGGTAGTTTGGTTTGCCCTGTTCCCATGATGCACTGGGACAGGGACAGACTAATTTGCATGTAGCCAGGTTCTGAGCTGGGATGGTGCAGTGAGCTAAAAAACGGTGATGGATCAAGCCCTGATCTCTTGACTGGGTTGGAGTATTCTGCTTAATTCAGAAACTCTGTCCATCACCACCCCCTTTTCTGAATCGTTTTGTCCACCATAAGCGTGGAAGGGTATACTCAGATGTGAGTCCCTTGCTCATTGCACCATCAGGATTCAAGCAAGCCGTGCCGTTGACGGCTGTAATGCCAGAAACCGGTCCCCGGAAGCTTGTTTCCTTCCCAGTAAAAGAATTAGCTTGGTAGTTTGGTTTGCCCTGTTCCCATAATGCACTGGGACAGGGACAGACTAATTTGCATGTAGCCAGGTTCTGAGCTGGGATGGTGCAGTGAGCTAAAAAACGGTGATGGATCAAGCCCTGATCTGTTGACTGGGTAGGAGTATTCTGCTTAATTCAGAAACTCTGTCCATCACCACCCCCTTTTCTGAATCGTTTTGTCTACCATAAGCGTGGAAGGGTATACTCAGATGTGAGTCCCTTGCTCATTGCACCATCAGGATTCAAGCAAGCCGGGCCGATGACGGCTGTAATGCCAGAAACCGGTCCCCGGAAGCTTGTTTCCTTCCCAGTAAAAGAATTGGCTTCGTAGTTTGGTTTGCCCTGTTCCCATGATGCACTGGGACAGGGACAGACTAATTTGCATGTAGCCAGGTTCTGAGCTGGGATGGTGCAGTGAGCTAAAAACGGTGATGGATCAAGCCCTGATCTGTTGACTGGGTAGGAGTATTTTGCTTAATTCAGAAAGTCTGTCCATCACCACCCCATTTTCTGAATCACTTTTAGAAGTTGGCATATTTGTGTAATTTGTGTCTGGCGTGTGATTGGCTGGTGAGCCTGGTCCAGGAGTGCCTGGGCCTGCTTGTGGATTGACTGTCTGGTTTGAGGATGACAGGGGCTGGGGAGCCCCAGGAGGTTGTCTGAGTCAGCCCGTGGATGAAAGGCAGCATCTGCTGCCAGGGAAGTGAGAGGAGATAGCACCTGATAGTGAAGGGCTATGCCTGCCTGACCACAATGATGGCTCTACCTCCTGCTGGGTGACTGTCACCTCTGTCCCTGATACTGACAGGACTTCCCTATAACCAGTTCTAGCTGGTTCTCACACTGCCTGCACAAAGACTTCATAGACTTTTCTCCGTATAAGAAGGGGCTGTGTCCCCTTACAATTTGTTCTTGTTTCTGACTTGAATCTGCCAGGGGCGTGCTGCTGCTTGGGCCCAGGGGAATCCCTGGGCCCTGCCCAGCCCCATGACCTCTGATGGACTTTCCTGGCTGCCTGGAGGACTTCTGGGGGACCCCTCTGCCTTGCCCGGGCTGATGGGGGGACTTTGCTTTGCCCCTGGGAATGTCTGGGACCGTTGGCATCCTGGAGAAGCTGCATTTTCCTTCAGAGAACTTTTCTTGCTTTTGCCTGGGCTTATGATAGACTAAAAGCACCTGGAAGCACTTTGTTTGCCTCCAGCACTTTGAAGCGCTTTATTTTGACCCTTTGCCGCATGGAGCTGCTCTCTGACCTGCTATTTAGCTGGAGTTTCTATATTTTTGGAGGTCTGTGGTGCCTCCCCTCGTGAATCCAGCTCTAGCGCGGTTGTGAGGCCGAGAGGGCAGTCTTCCCGTGACCAGCGCCCTCAAAACTCATCTGCCGCCGCTGCCCGGGGCCAGGAATACCCCCAGAAGTTGCCATTCGTAAATGGAGGCTGAGCCGAGCCGAGCCCCCTCACTGACGCCGTGACGGGATTGGCCCGTGTGCCGCAGCGTCATAGTGGTTGCCGCGTTGCGGTTGGTTGGCGGCAAGAGCGTCATAGCAGGCCTGTCCCGGGAGCCGCACTGCCATTGTCTGACTCCCGGGCGTGTGTGGAGGCTCGCTCGAAGTGCCGAGTCCAGATTAGTCCCTGTCCTTGGGACTGCTGAAGGAGCCGAGAGAGCCGAGGAAGAAGATGGCGGCCGTTGCGGGGCTCCTGTGACCGAGAGGGAGCCCCGAGAGAAGGAGCGTGGCCGGCTGCAGGGGCTCCCGTGTGCTGAGGGAACCTCGAGTCAAGAGAACCGCCGCTCGCAGGTAAACGGGTGAGTGGGGCAGAGGAAAGGGAGGGGCGCCGGGACACATTGCCGGTGTACGCCCCCCCGGTAGCGCGAGCTCGTGTTCATGGTCAGCGTGAAGCCACGAGGGCTTCAAGGGCGGCCCCGGTTGGCAGTGGGTCGCCCCAACGTTTGTAGAGCCCTGAGAGGCTCCCTGCCCCTATGATTGCATTTAGTGCCACGGAGGCTCTAGGGGGGCATATCTGATTTACGAGGCCAGCTAGGCTCGAGGGCCATTTTGTGCTTAGAGCCACGGAGGCTCTAGGGGGCACAGTTGTTTTGAGAGCCTGAGGGTTCCCTGGAGACTATTTTGTTTAAGAGCCTGTTTGACTCCAGCGTTTGGCCATTTTTAGTTAGAGGGGGCGTCGGGGCACATTGCCGGTGCCCGCCCTCTCCTGCCTGCGAGGAATGTGTTCTTAGAGCCAGTGTGGCTCCCACAGTGGGTGCAGTTTGCGCCCAAAGGTCAGTGAGGACCCTGTCGCAGTGTCTTTGATGATTCCCAGCTGCCCAGCAATTAGTGGGCAGCTGCACCGTTTAGGTCTTGGGATTTCACAGATGCCCAGCAAGTAGTGGGCACCTGCTACATTTAGGCTTGTGCTTGGACTGGCGCTGCATGGCAGCGTGCCCTGACATTTGGACACAGGGGGTCTTAGCCCCAACAAGGCCAGTTGGCCTAGGGACTGCCACAGGTAGTGGTTTATGTGAGTTTTTGCGCAGTTGTTTGGTTATTGCACCTCTGAATGTGTTTTCTTGCATCATGTGTTATTCCTGCACCTCTGAATGTTTTTAGACATCATGTGATTTTTGCGCTATTGTATTGCTCTGGCACCTCTGAATGTTTTTATGCAGCATGTGTCTTCCTTTTCCCTGCGCTGCACCTCTGAATGTATTTTTATTGCATCATGTGCTTTGTTCTGAACACCGCTGAATGTGTAGGTTTATGCATCATGTGTTTCCCTTTATTACTCCTCTGAATGTGTTTCATGCATCATGGGTAATGTGTTCTTGTTTATACCCCTAAATGCTGTGTGATACTTAGGTGGTTGTTCTTTTTAGTACAGGCTGTCCTAGTGAGGTCCTGGTTCCCTGGGTGACATTCTCCTAAGGTGTTTAGGGTTGCGTAGGTGGTACTTACCTGTTCCCAGTAGTTACTGGATGTGATTTATAACTGTTATTTTGTGCTACAGTGATTTGATATTCTTTTATTCTAATTTCTTAGTAATAGTAAACTTTATTCGGATTTTTTTTAAAGATCCATAAAAGCAGTACAGGTAAAAAATCTTCAGTGCGATATGATTACAGATTACTTAAAAACAGCAAAAAGGAGTTTCGGTAATTTGTACAGTACTATTATAATCAAAGGTTTTTCCTGTGTCCGTATATACATTTCAGAAAGTTAAGAACATGATAACATGTGGGTTCGGTATCCAAAAGCTGCAAGCTCAACATGGCTACTCGGCATTGTCTAAGACCCCAAGATTTTAAAAGAGTTAGTAACCAGAGTTTGCGGTGTTCCTGATAAAATTTGCAGAACAGAACAGTATGAAGGGTGGTTTGTCTTGATTTCCCATCGCATGGACATGGAAGTGGATTTGGGTCCCAAACGTTTGGCGTTGGAAAAGCTACCAATTTATGAAATATGTTCAGTCTGAATCTTATCAGGAGAAATCGGTCAAAGGTGCCAATGTCAAGGTTTAAATAGGGCTGCATTAAAAGAGTAGATTGAACCATTATTGCGTGCTGCACCGACTGCTTCCCAGCTTCTATTTGTAGTCTCAGATTACCCAGATGGTCCAGGGCTCGTCTTTTTAAGTTATTTTTTGAAAGTTCTCCAATTTTTTCGGGGTTTGAATAATATTTTTCTATTCCAAGGTCAGAGAGAAAGGTCCGGATATAGGCCAGCCATTTAATTTTTAAAACGTAGTCCAGAGACATTGCATCCGTCAGTATTTTTTTTGTAATGTCGTTTTTATCTGACGCCCAGATACGTCGCCAAAGGAGGAGTGGTTGAATTTTGGCAAGATCTTCGATATATGGTGCCCCCAGTTCTAAATGGCAGGCGTAAGTCGAAGAACTTTTGGGGGCGGATAAAAGAAATCTGAAAAACTTGTTTTCTGCAATTTGCAGAGAGGTGACATCCGTGTGGCCCCATAGTCCTGCTCCATATAAAGCTGTAGATTGACATTTGGCTTTGTATATGGTTATCAATTCCCTGGGCGGACGTTTTCCTAGTTTTTGTGTAAACGACACCAATGCGGCTAATGCTCTTTTAAAACAATGTTTTCTGGCTTCTACTGCTGGTTTCCAGGAGAGTTTATTATCTATCATGACTCCCAGATAGCAGTATTCGTTTGTAGAATCTATTTTTTGGCTGTCAAGGTAGATAGAATTTTGCTGTTTCCTCCCAACCCCAGCCTTCATTACGAAAGTCTTTTTTACGTTTATATGAAGGTCAAGGGTTCCCATGAACTGCGAATATCTATTAAGGGACCTTTGGAGTCCACGGGGGGTTTGTGCAAGGAGGACGGCGTCGTCCGCGTAGAGCAGAGCGGGGATCGGGCGATGTTTGGCCAGTGGAAGGTCACGGGCACCCTTCAGGAGCTCAACCTCCAAGTTGTTGGTATAGAGGGAGAAAAGGAAGGGTGCCAGGACACATCCTTGTCTGACCCCACGCTCTACTCTAAAAGACGCCGTCAGTTCCCCCTTTGTCCCGTAGCGGACTCTTGCGGATGGGTTGGAATAGAGTTCCCTTAAAAAGTTCAGGAGTGATGGATCTACCCCCATCTGTGCTAAAAGGGACCACAATTTTGTATGGGAAACGCAGTCGAAAGCCGCAGACAGATCCACATAAGTCATGTAAAGTTTTGCTTTCTTTGCATGCACATATTTTCCGAAGATTATCGATAGATTTAGGGCTTGCTCCACAGTACCTAGTCCTTTTCTAAATCCAAATTGAAGGTCGGATAGGATGCCTCTCTCTTCCGCCCAGTCCTGAAGTCTTTCTAAAATCACTCTTCCTGCTATTTTCCCCAGTGAGTCCAGCAAAGAAATTGGGCGATAGCAGGCGGGGTCCATACGGTTACCTTTTTTAAATATCGGCACCATGATGGACCTTGTCCATGACTCCAGAATTCCTAATTTTGCCGTTGCGGTGCAGACCCTTGTTAAAATCGGTGCCCAAAGTTCTGTTTGGTATTTAAAAAAGTCTGCCGGGACTCCGTCCGGCCCTGGAGCTTTTCCTTTTTTGGTTGAGTTCAATGCCACAAGAATCTCAGAGATTTCGAAATTTATATCTATGGGGTATGGTAGGAATGTTTTTTCCTCCTCTTCCGTCTCTTGATCAGAGGCTGGTTTTTGGAAGATGCTGGTAAAATGTGATACCCAAGTTGTAGCGTCTATAGCAACTTCGATTTTTGGGCTCGTGTCGTCTGCCAAGAAAGGAGTTCTTATAATTCTCCAGAAGGCTTGAGGGTTTTTTTCGTGGGCACTGGTGTGGAGTTCATGCCACAGCGCTTGCTTCAGTTCCTCTTTCCTCTTTTTCCTTATTTTGTGATACTCACTTCTGAGGGTGGCTATTGTGCGGGGGTCCCTTTCATTTTTGTTTAAGGCTCGCTTCAATTTTGTATGAGCCTTAGTACACTCTTGGTTGAACCAGCCTTTTGGCCGGAATGGACCGGATTTTTGTTTTGCTGTGAGTAAAACCTTTAGTTTGTCCATTATTTGGGCAAAGTTATTTAGAAGCTCCACGTCCTTAGTTGCTGTGTCCAAACAAATTTTGATTTGGGGATAGACTGATTTTATTAACTCTTTGGTGAGTTCCTCTGGGTTTATCCTTCCCCATTTTATTGAGTATCCGTTTACTTTGTCCATATTGATATTTTCCTGGGTCAATGCATTGGCTATTATTACTGGAGAACATTGTTGATGGTTTAGTGAGACTTCCAAGGTTAGTATTGCATGGTCACTTTGGGGATTCGGTATGACTTCGAAATTTTTTATTCTTAGTTGTAAGGATTAACCCTGGGCGAAGCACTACGCTCCGTTTGCGGAGTTTGCGGAGTTTTGGCAACTCCGCGTTCCGCGGAGTTCGCGTAGCTGCCGATAACTCCGCTATCCGGTGCGGAGCGTAGTTGTCGCGCGCTAAATAACATTGTCGCGCGCTAAATAACATTATCGCGTGCGCGGCAATGGCTTACCTTGGTTCTGCGTTCGCTTTTTCCCGGTCGCGTCGGCCACCATGTTTGTAAACCCTTCCGTGCAGCTGTGCGAACGCGATAACGTCATTGGAAGCGCGATAAAGCCATAAGGACGCGCGAGTATGTTTGTTGGTAAGATCGAGTTGCCGAACACGCAGAACCTGCAATCTTGCACAGAATAACTCGCGAGCATGTTAAAAGTTAAACCTTAATAATAAATTACCATTTTGGTTAGCAAACAAGTGAGAAACCCCTCAAAGTTGTACCTTTGGATGTATTTTTTGGGGGGAAGGAGTCCTCTTTCTGTTTCTACTGTATTTTTGAATATTAAGGAGGAAGGGCTCTGGAGTTACTTTACAACTTCCTGTTCCTGTCCACCAGGCTCCTCCCAGTGCTTTGTCCATGAGGTGGTCACTTTCATTTGGATTTTGAGCTGGCAGGATCACTTTCTGTGTGTGTTGGCTGCATTACTGCTTTTTTTGAATCTTACTGAGGACTTTTGGATTTTGAATTCTCTTTTTCAAGTAAGTTCAGTAATGTATGAGTGAGTATGATGTTGTAGACTTGTGTTTGTTTGATTTAAAATGTTTTAACTACATTATTCATTCCTTGATTTAAATTATTGATGGGTGCCTACTTTTATGAGGTCCCAACTTGTATTTCTTTTTAAATTTCATCCAGGCTACATAGAGAGGTACCCATGGGTAAAATCATAATTCTGTGTTTAAATTTTTATTCAAGTTTGTAAACAAACATCATGGCTGGCATTGGATTATGGTCATCATTCTGCAATAGCAATGTCTGCTGTGGAATTTCTGTTTGTGTAATGAAAAAGTTTTTTTATTTTTTTAAGCCAATAGCTGACCCTAGTACTCCATGTAGTTAGTGTGTAGGCATGTTTGAGTTCATTGTAATAACTTTCTGTGGTTGGCCTGGCCATGTGTTGTTGGCGGCCATTTTATGTTTCCCAGCCACTTTGGTCTTGCCATAGGCCTCCAAACTTGTGGCCTACTCTTCCAGTAGGCCAGAGGTACTAGTCATAGGGTCATGAAAGGTAATCAACTGTTTTTCTGGTGTACCTCTAATTAGGAAATCATGGATGGACTGGATTGATTTAGAAAATCTTATGTTTATGTGTGGGGTATGTCAGGTTTCGGGTGTCTGTCAATTTCTGCCATTAGGTAACCCTAGGAATACAGCTCGGGTAGTTTTGGTAACGTCGCGCCGTGTGGGAACGCGACCTTACCTTTTTTGTCTTTTTCGCGCGCTCAATGTACTGGCTCGGGAACGCGATAACGACTTTTTACTCGATTCGCGTTGCCGAACACGCCGATTTTGCATTCTCGCGAACAATATGTCCCGAGTTGCATAAAAGTTCCTCGAAAATGTTTAATGTGTCCCCTGTGCTACCAAAAAGTCCTCATTTTTTGTGTTATTTACTTCTTTGGTTGTAGCTTTGTCTTCCTGGAGCATGGGCCACTCCCAGTTCCTTTCTGTCCTCTATGTAATGATTTCTTGTTTATGGTTGGGGTGACCAATTTGGGGGGTGGTGTCTGGTGTGTTCATTTTGTGAAGCAAAGCATTGTCCCTTTGGCATAGGCATTTATTGTCTGTCCTCTCTTTCTTTTCATGTAGTGGTGAGGGCCATTTTGTGTGTACTTCCTTTGTGATGATTCTGCGATGTTGTTGTTGGTGGGCAGGCTATGTGGTGGCGGCCATTTTGTGTATGCTTCCTTTGTGACTGATTTTGCCATGTGGTGGAGGCCATTTTGGGTGCATCCCCTTTCCATGTTGTCTTTGGGTGTCCCTGTCCTCCTGGCCCTATGGAGGCGGCCATTTTCTGTGTCCTTCCCTGGTCCTCTTCTTTTGCCATAGCCATCCAAGGCTTTTGTAGGTACTACCACTCAAAGCCATAGGTGCATTCAAGTTAATCAACTATTTTTGGGGTGTAACTTTAATTACACCGTGTATGGCTTTGGATTGCTTCACATTTTTTTGTAATGGTGGTACTTTTAGTTTTTTGGTTGCTTGTGTGTAGCTATTATGGCACTCCCTGCCATTAGGTAACCCTAGGAATACAGCTCGGGTAGTTTTGGTAACGTCGCGCCGTGTGGGAACGCGACCTTACCTTTTTTGTCTTTTTCGCGCGCTCAATGTACTGGCTCGGGAACGCGATAACGACTTTTTACTCGATTCGCGTTGCCGAACACGCCGATTTTGCATTCTCGCGAACAATATGTCCCGAGTTGCATAAAAGTTCCTCGAAAATGTTTAATGTGTCCCCTGTGCTACCAAAAAGTCCTCATTTTTTGTGTTATTTACTTCTTTGGTTGTAGCTTTGTCTTCCTGGAGCATGGGCCACTCCCAGTTCCTTTCTGTCCTCTATGTAATGATTTCTTGTTTATGGTTGGGGTGACCAATTTGGGGGGTGGTGTCTGGTGTGTTCATTTTGTGAAGCAAAGCATTGTCCCTTTGGCATAGGCATTTATTGTCTGTCCTCTCTTTCTTTTCATGTAGTGGTGAGGGCCATTTTGTGTGTACTTCCTTTGTGATGATTCTGCGATGTTGTTGTTGGTGGGCAGGCTATGTGGTGGCGGCCATTTTGTGTATGCTTCCTTTGTGACTGATTTTGCCATGTGGTGGAGGCCATTTTGGGTGCATCCCCTTTCCATGTTGTCTTTGGGTGTCCCTGTCCTCCTGGCCCTATGGAGGCGGCCATTTTCTGTGTCCTTCCCTGGTCCTCTTCTTTTGCCATAGCCATCCAAGGCTTTTGTAGGTACTACCACTCAAAGCCATAGGTGCATTCAAGTTAATCAACTATTTTTGGGGTGTAACTTTAATTACACCGTGTATGGCTTTGGATTGCTTCACATTTTTTTGTAATGGTGGTACTTTTAGTTTTTTGGTTGCTTGTGTGTAGCTATTATGGCACTCCCTGCCATTAGGTAACCCTAGGAATACAGCTCGGGTAGTTTTGGTAACGTCGCGCCGTGTGGGAACGCGACCTTACCTTTTTTGTCTTTTTCGCGCGCTCAATGTACTGGCTCGGGAACGCGATAACGACTTTTTACTCGATTCGCGTTGCCGAACACGCCGATTTTGCATTCTCGCGAACAATATGTCCCGAGTTGCATAAAAGTTCCTCGAAAATGTTTAATGTGTCCCCTGTGCTACCAAAAAGTCCTCATTTTTTGTGTTATTTACTTCTTTGGTTGTAGCTTTGTCTTCCTGGAGCATGGGCCACTCCCAGTTCCTTTCTGTCCTCTATGTAATGATTTCTTGTTTATGGTTGGGGTGACCAATTTGGGGGGTGGTGTCTGGTGTGTTCATTTTGTGAAGCAAAGCATTGTCCCTTTGGCATAGGCATTTATTGTCTGTCCTCTCTTTCTTTTCATGTAGTGGTGAGGGCCATTTTGTGTGTACTTCCTTTGTGATGATTCTGCGATGTTGTTGTTGGCGGGCAGGCTATGTGGTGGCGGCCATTTTGTGTATGCTTCCTTTGTGACTGATTTTGCCATGTGGTGGAGGCCATTTTGGGTGCATCCCCTTTCCATGTTGTCTTTGGGTGTCCCTGTCCTCCTGGCCCTATGGAGGCGGCCATTTTCTGTGTCCTTCCCTGGTCCTCTTCTTTTGCCATAGCCATCCAAGGCTTTTGTAGGTACTACCACTCAAAGCCATAGGTGCATTCAAGTTAATCAACTATTTTTGGGGTGTAACTTTAATTACACCGTGTATGGCTTTGGATTGCTTCACATTTTTTTGTAATGGTGGTACTTTTAGTTTTTTGGTTGCTTGTGTGTAGCTATTATGGCACTCCCTGCCATTAGGTAACCCTAGGAATACAGCTCGGGTAGTTTTGGTAACGTCGCGCCGTGTGGGAACGCGACCTTACCTTTTTTGTCTTTTTCGCGCGCTCAATGTACTGGCTCGGGAACGCGATAACGACTTTTTACTCGATTCGCGTTGCCGAACACGCCGATTTTGCATTCTCGCGAACAATATGTCCCGAGTTGCATAAAAGTTCCTCGAAAATGTTTAATGTGTCCCCTGTGCTACCAAAAAGTCCTCATTTTTTGTGTTATTTACTTCTTTGGTTGTAGCTTTGTCTTCCTGGACAGGCCATGTGGTGGCGGCCATTTTGTAGGTACTTCCTTTGTGCATTTATCATTGGCCTCCCTGCTTTTGGTCTGATCTGATAGTAGGACAGACTCCCAGAGGTGGTAGTTAGTTACTAGTGAACGGGGCTGCTTTATGTAGCTGTTTCTATTTGGTCTATTTAATTACCATCATTACGGCATGTGTGTATGCCATTGCATTTCCAAGTTGGTTGTCTGGGCAGGGGGGTAGGTAACTTTTTTGTGTGTGGAATAATTTTATGACTTGTATGTGTTTTTGCCGTGAAGTTTTACAAACTCTTAGCCATGGTGTATTTTGTTTTTCCTTGCATTAACCTGTCATGACTCATGTGTAGCAGGCAACCTCCTTTTTCTGTCCATGTTGGTATATGATAGGCCTGCTTGACTTTATTATTGGTTATTTCTAGCTGGGAGCTGTGGTGCTCGTACTATTAGTCTTCTTTTTTGTGTTTTATACATTGCCCTGTGTGTCTTTCAATTGTTCATGTGTTGTTGGCTTACTGCTTGTTTGACTGACGTTTTCTGTCTTCTTTGCTTGTAGGTGCACAGAAAAAGACTGAGGAGGTGCTGGCTGTTTTCATCCATCGCCCGTTCAACTGCCAGACGGACGTCCTTCAATTGTACGCCACGTGTGGGGTGTGACTCATCTGACCACACATCTCTGCAATTTGTGCTACTGAGTGCTGCTGTGTGCTGCTGACATCAGAAGAAGATGGGTCCTAAGAGAGCAGTTACCAGGTCCTCCACCACCAAGAAAGTTGCTGAGAAGAAGGTACAGAAAAAGGAAGTGTCACTTAAGGCTGGTATGGACCCCCAAACCTTTTTTGGGCCCCCAAAACGTACGCCTGCAGCAGCGGTGTCCATGGTGCAAGCTGGAGCCAGCACATCGGCATTAGCGGGGGCAAGCCACCAACCCAGGGCCAAGCACATGAGGGTCGAAGAGGTAGCCGACATAGTGTTACAAAGCAGTGATACTGAGCCTGAACTTAACTTATCGCTGTCTCAAAGTAGCACACAATCTATGCAAGCTGAAAGTGCTGACCAACCGCCGCCAGCAGTAGATGTTCAACAACCACAACCACCGCCCGCAATAGTTGTTCAACAACAACAACCAAATCCCACAGTAGTAGTTGTTGAAGAACCACAGCACGCTATAGTACTTCCTCAAGAACAACAACCACCGTCTCCACACGCAATAGTGGAAGTTGTTCCTCCCGATGTCGGGGCAGTTCAGGAAGTAGAGCCTCATTCCGAGCAAGAAGAAGAGGAAGCCACTTCTGGAGGTGATCTACTGTCTTTAAATTTACGAAAGGAAAGGAGGGTTAGTGGCAGTGCATCGAGTTCTTCGCATAGCATCCCTTCAGATGACCTTGATGAGGAGTATCATCCACGATGAAGAACTGAGCATTCAAAGAAGAGGCATCAAAAGACCAGGCTGGGAAAAAGGAAGGATCCGTCAAGGCTTGAACTTCCGGAGTTCGATGTAGGTGAACAGGATGCTGATGGTGATAAAGACGGGTCTGACACTGACAATGTCATCATCACAAGCGTTATTCCTGGTGCAGAGGATGTAGAGACCAGCATTTTCACCCTATCTAGAAGGGCTGCGATTAGTGATGAGCAGGTAGCACGTGTAACTCCTACACACTCAGCGCCCAAAGTAACACCAGCTCCCATTTTTGCATCAGCGAAGGCCCGGCAGCGTGCGACATCCAGCGCAAGCGCCACCTCAACAGAAGGAGGTAGTGGCAGTACTAGTACTGAACTGTCACATAGGGAAATGCAACCAAAAGGCTCCAGTTCATCCGGGATTGGAAGTGGGTCCTCCTCTTCCTATGGCAGGAGACAAAAGTTTAGCTCCCCAGTCTGGGATTTTTTTACGGTTCACCCACATCAGGAGAACATTGCTATATGCTCCATTTGTCGCACCAATGTTAGTCGTGGTAAGATTGGTACAAACTATGGTACTGGAGGCCCAACGACCCATATGAAAAAAACACACACAATTGTATGGGAGAACCACCTTGCAAGCTTACAAAAAGATGTAAGCACTGGTGTTGGTGGGGAGGATACAGTACTACAAGGTCCACTCATGGAAGAAGAGGGAGACGATGACCTATCTGGGAGTGGTACACCAATGAGCCCTGTCGCCAGCACTGGAGTGGTGCAGTCCAAATCCTCAGCATCAGCAACTTCTCAGTGGCACCAGAGTCAGCCGGAGACACCAAGGGCAAGGAGTGAAAAGTCTGCGTTGAAAGGTGGTCCGTCTAGCAGAACAGACAGAATTACCAAGCAGCTTACCATTACTGGCATGTTTAGGCAGGAGGGAAAGTACGAGCGGAACCACCCAACAGCACGTTTGTACAATGCGAAACTTGCAAAAATGTTGGCACTGGACCTTCTCCCATTTTCATTTGTTGAGGCAGTGGGATTTCGGCAATTAGTGGCAACACTCGCCCCAAAATGGGACGTTCCCAGTCGCTACTATTTTGCAAGAGTTGCTATTCCAGCACTACACCACGACATGCTGGGATTGATTGGGAAAGCCTTACAACAGAGTGTTGTCCATTGTATCCACCTGACAACCGACATGTGGAGCAGTCGCGAAGCCACAGCAGATTACATGTGCATCACCGCACACTGGATCTCTTTTGCAGGTGTGAAAGACAAGTTAACATCAGGCCTTCTTGATGTTGCTGGGATTTTCAATGACACTCGCAAACATGCAACTGTAGCCATGTTTGGTATGGAGAAAACTCATACTGCTGACAACATTTTGTCTGACTTTAACAGCAAGGTCTTTGAATGGCTGAAACCAAGAGGCCTTAAGATTGGTTTTGTTGCCACCGACAATGGCAGTAATGTAGTGAGGGCAATGAAAGATGGACAGTATTTCAGGGTACCCTGTTTGGCACACTGCATTAACTTAGTCGTGCAAGACTTTCTGAAACATGAACAACAAGTCAGCAACATACTGACCATCTGCAGAAGAATATGCACGCATTTTAACCATTCTTTCAAAGCGCGGAAGCTGCTACGCGTCATTCAGCGGGAGCATAATTTGCCAGTCAAAGCACTGATCCAGGAGGTCCCAACACGTTGGAACTCGACTTATTTCATGCTTGAGCGTCTCTTTGAGCAGTACATACCACTGAATGCTTATGTAATGTCAAGAAGATTAGTGGATCCTACTGTTAATCTTAAAAGCCTGACCGTTGAGATGTGGCAGTGGGACATCATTAAATGCTTGACAGAGATGCTACAACCTTTTGAGGTGTTCACACGTGCAGTTAGCAGGGAGGACTGTACTATGGGCCAAGCCACCCCATTGTTGTACATGCTCGAGCAACAGCTGAAGGAGGTCTGTGAAGCATACGAAGGTGACGAAGAAAAAGTTGATGCATGTACCTTGGCCAAGGCCTTACGCAACCGCTTATCTGTAAATGCAAGGCTTAAAATGATTGTGTCAGATCCAAATTACATAACTGCAACAATCTTGGATCCACGGTACAAATTGTTTGTCAGCAGTAGCGCAGTCATTCCTTTTTCAGATGGGGATGTTGCCAATTACAAAAGTTCCATAGCTGTGGAAGCTAATGATTTCGAAACTGAACGGCTGTTACTTAAAGGCCTGACAGTGCCAGCCCAGGACAGTCAAAGTACTCCAGGCCATCCTCCTGAGGCAACTCTGGCAAGTTCATCACAGCATGAGAGCGGTGCGTCCGCTTCCCAGCAGGCACCAACAGTACCAAAAGCAGCACCTGCACGATCTGATTCAGCAGACACAACCAAAAGCATAACTGCTTTTTTTCTACAGAAGGGAATGGGTAAGTCTGTTGCTGTTGCAAAGGGGAAAGAGGAGCAGCAAAGCCGAGCACCATTGAACACTGAGCGGATGGTTCAGGCCTATCTGGATGACACAACAGAGGTGTTCATGGAGCAAAGCCCATTGGTCTATTGGTATGAAAGAAGGAGACAGTGGCCAGTGCTGAGCAGGCTGGCGATAAAGTATTTGGCTTGTCCTGTAGCCAGTGTCGCCTCTGAGCGGGTTTTCAGTGCTGCTGGTGCCATTGTGACATCGAAAAGGACCAGTCTCTCCCCCAAAAGCGTCGAGAGGCTGACAATGATAAAAATGAATCAACACTTCATACCACCAGACTATACTGTACGTGAATCAGAGCAGGATGAAGAAAGCGAGCCCGAAGAATTTATCACTGCTGGGTTACATGACCTACTGCTGTCCGGACCCGCAGAGTTTGAGGACGAGCACCTCTTCCCTGACCAATAGGCTGTTAAATTGTGACTTTTTCCCTTCTTTTATTTGTGTTATTTATTTTCTTATTAAAAATGACTTTCTGGTGCATAACTGCTAATCTTAAAATAAAAAGCTCAACCAAATCCATCCCCACCACTCATTCTTTTAATGTACCTACTGGAGTTGCACACCTGTGCATTTTATTTTCGCTGTATCTTTTTTAGTTACCTCCTGGAGTTGCACGCCTGTGCATTTATGTTCCATGTTGACTGCACTCCTCGGAGTCTTGCTGCATCTTCTTGACTCCCACTCAAGTCAATACAATTCCATCTTGGCAGCCATACATTTGATGTTGTAGATGGAGTATAGTACAATAACAATAATGCAGCCTCTAACAGTCCCTCCATAATAAGTGAACCGTACATGACTACAGCCATCCTCTATTTCATTTGAAATCTGCAACTCATAATAACTGCCTTGCTGAGTCTTACTGTTAAGGCTACCACCTCTGTCTGCAGGCATTCAGAGACGACTCTTCTGTGTCAAAAGAAACTTGAGCAGGCATCCACAACTGAAGTCAACTTGTTGTGATGATGACTCGCATTACAAAGGCTCGGCAGCATCTGTGATCAATCTTCTGACAGTGAAAGAGAAGAAGAGCAAAACAGGTATAAAAATGAATGCCATGCATTGCATGGGATGTATTTTTTGGCTGACTCTGAGCTAATGTGCATGGAGTTGAAGTATATTAGTAACTTCAGTTCAGACTCACGTGATAGCCAATTCTTCCATGTTATTTACTAATAATAGAAATTATTTACGCACTTGTGTTCCTACTACTACAGATGCAGTCAGGACTTAATTTATCTTTGCTGTCCGGCGGTTGGATCTGAGCTGATTGATGCACGATGTTTCTTGAAGTGGAATACAAGGTAATAAATAAAATACAAATAAGAGTCACAGCACAGTAGACCCAGGCTACTACATGTTTGTGCACAGTGCTGTGGTAGAGTACAATAGTGGTATGATTGATGACTGAGAATGACGCATTGATTTTGTTGATTAATTTTGTAAATGCTAGGTTGCTTTTTCAATTTCATTCACCTTTCTGTGGGTCTGAAATTTTTAGGGAAATGCAGTTTGTATAACGGCCAAACCTGTGTCGTCGTGGGCCTGTTGTTGTGTGCTTGCTCCTGTCTTTTTTTGTACTTCTACATTAAAAATGATATGCAACTAGTAGACTTATACAAATTGTATCCAAGCCGCCTCAGTCTGAAAGTCCTCTCATACGACTACTCCTCTTGTTTTGTATTGTTTTTTTATCTTCACTGTATTACAATTTGTTTAGGTCATTCACATTCTTTTGTATTTGCCTTTTCTTTTTCAGGCTGGACATCTTTCACGGTTCACCCACTGCTTTATAGTATGAGCATCAACTCTCATCCTTACCACAGATCCTCATCATCAAGCAATTGGATTGCGGGAAACCAAGAATCATATTCAGCGTGTCCTTTTCTTACGTCCATTGCTTACAATCATTAGCTAGCTGATCAACATCATAAATCATCGTCTTCATTGTTTTGCTTTTGTTGTCTCCAATCTCCATGCGTACTGTTTTTCTTTCTCAAACCTTTCCCAAAACCCCCGTACCCATCCATTAAACAATCCCTAACCCTCTTCCCCCGGGCTGCGTGGTTACATTGAGGTGTGATGTTTCTTACATTAAATATACACCAACAATTTGATCACGCGCTTGCTGGGGCAGATGTGGTCAAAGCAACAATAGTGAAATGTCAACAAGGCATGGCCAGGATCTTCTGCGGCTTCCCAACTCAAGCTCTGTGTATAACGCCAAATAATTTACCATTTAACATCAAACAACGAATGCATCTAATGAATTGGCGTAATTTATTTTTTGGGTTTAAAGTGTAAAGCATTTATGATTTAGAAGAGTTTGACGTTGCCGTGAGTACTACAAGTAACGTTGAACTTCTTATCTTCTCTTGCACTTTGTTTCCAGTCCCCAAAACCATTGTTTTGTTTCAGTTTAGCAGTTGCAATATTGGGTCACCCATGCAATGTACTGTACTTACTTATACTACCCCCACATTGTCTGTCACGCGAATGACTGTCTCTTTCTTTTTGTCGCTACTGGCAG
This sequence comes from Lissotriton vulgaris, assembly GCF_964263255.1. Taxonomy (NCBI): domain Eukaryota; kingdom Metazoa; phylum Chordata; class Amphibia; order Caudata; family Salamandridae; genus Lissotriton; species Lissotriton vulgaris. The sequence goes on from NW_028251420.1 coordinate 75,508, forward strand.
GGTCTGTCTACTATCACAGAAGTTCTGATTCTGAACCACAGATTCTTTGCCATTGTCTTGGAAATCAAATGCAGCCCTTGCAGTGCCACACTTCATGATAAATCATCATCATCTCATCAGCAATCACAGGTAAGATAAGTTTGCAGTGAGGTATAACGCAAGACAGACTGGTCGTTCTTCTAATACTACCAATATAACTCGGTGAGGGTTTACTGCATCTATCTGTTTGCATGTTAAAGATGTGGGCAATATATTTTATTATTAAAAAGCACTGTCCGCCGACCTGCATGGCCAAATTAAACCTTGCGAGGTTGCACAACGTACATTATTTGGTGAAACACTCCCCCCTCCAACCCCACAAGAAACGCAAATGAACTTCAAATGTTTTCTTTTTACAATAACTTTGTCTCGTTTATTTTAACATAATGTAATATATATATAAAACTAAAGATGATACAAAAATATATATAAATCCTACACCAAGCTGTCCCCCTACCCGCCTCCCCTAACCCCAACCAAATTCCCACGCTCAATGTCATGTAAAAAAATAGTAAAAACCCAACACCCAATTCCCACCCACCAACAAAAGGATTGAAAAAGGGGCAAACATGGTCCATCTCATAGCCGGCGGGCTTTTAAGTGTTGATCCACCAGGATCTTGACACGCTCCTCTATCTGTTTTTTAGTCTGACTGCTTTGAGCCTCCAGCCTGGCTACCCGGAGGAGAATTTTGCGCTGGAACTGGCGGCACCTACATTGGCAGCCATGTTGTTGTGGGGGGGTGGACGATGCAGGGAAAATCTGGCGGCGGGCGGCTGCCTGAGCACGCCGACGTACTCCTGCAGGCTTGGGGGCCGGGGCATTGGAAGAGGCAGCAGCTGCTGCCGCCGCCTCCTCCTCCTCCTCCTCGGCCTGAGCCACCAGCCGGCGGTAGGCCTCAACGATGGCCTGCAGTTTCCGCTGACGGGCCCGGACTGCCAGCTCCTTCCTGGTTGGTTTAGAAGGAGTAACTATAAAGAAAGAGACAGAATTGTTGTAATCAAAAATCCCAGCAAATAAAGAACGCAAAATGGATCCAACACATAGTGGGCGGCACAGTACAGTAGCAATAGCAAGCAAGTTGAGTACCTAAAATGTTGTTTTATCTATCTTGAACATTCTATTCTACGCCTTATATACTTCATTTGTCTGCCTTTTTGGCACGGCATTATGCCTGCCCTAGTAACATAGTATGGGTGTACTTGAACGGTCACATACGAACACCTGTCTTTTTCATATCTCGTTCTTTTATATCATATACTCTGTGCTTCCGGGAAAAGTGACAGTCTCAAACTAACATTAAATTAACAGTGGCCAGCTAGTACTAATAAATGTCTACTCTAGAGACTATCATTCTTTATATCGCCAACAAACGTTAGGTGGTTTGTGTTTCGCCAGCAACGACCCAGAATGCATCCAGTGGTCCCCTCCTTCCCTTGCCTTTGTGTTTAACCAAAACACCGCTGCCAACACTAGTATCCACTATCCACTAACCACCAATATTGGATGTGTCTCCCACCCACGCAGGCAGCTGTGTTTTCCACTTTCTATGCTTCCACAACAACCCACGCATCCAACTGCTCTCAAACACCTGCATTGCTGATTCCAAAGTATCCTTCTATATTATATGATTAGAGCTTTTTCCTTGCAACTTTCATCATACTTTAGTTAAAATCAATCTCATGTTAATCCATCGCGGTCATGTAATGTTGTGGATAACACTTTTTTAGTCTGCCACCAACCTTTCACAGCTGAGTTGTAGTCACATAGAAGAGGCATGTATAACTAATTTTATCAATTCTGGCCGGTGGTAATGCTTTTGCTAAGCTTGGTAATGAGAACAGTGGCGTCATATATTGTCCAGTAGAACTTCAAGTTCACTATAAATATCAGAGTACAGTGAGGAAGTTTTCCCCACCCACCAAGTAATGCGGATCACTATTGAATGTAACTTACCATCGCCCACCGTTGTTGTCTCCTCCCCCGCTGCTGCCGGTGCTGCTGTAGGTGCCTCTGGTGGTCCTCCATTCCCCTCCGGGATCGCCTCTGCTGACGGCGTTGCAGCGCCGCTGCCCCCGTCGGCACTGGTGGATGGTACCGGTTCTGCAAAAATAAAAATAAGTAATTAAGTACACCTTTTTAGATGGATGCACAGCCCCCATTGTACTTGTTCACCAAGAACGGAGTTCTGCAAAACAGTTAAGTACAACGTAATCACTAGTAGTCCACATTGCCTAGTACAGCAGAGTAAGTAACACACTACACATATCAGCATTTATTTGGTATGGTATGGTACCCAAGCTCATCTCATCTATTCTATACTGGTACTCTAGTCCTTGGAAAGTTAGACTGAACCATGTAACCTAACCAGTTTACTTTGTACATCAATGACATGTCTACAGTTTGGCGCATGCTACCTCACAGCTTGTTGCGCAGTACGAGGAGACGCCTTTGAGGCCACATGATAGTTCAAAGCATACACCTGAAGAGTTTGGAAAATAGAGGCCCGTATTTACTTTTTGAATGTGGATTGTGGAGTCCAGTTTCCTTACAGCCTCAGGTTACACCTTCTTTTTTGCATGACAGCTAAAAAGTTGAATAAATGTATGTAATGTTTTCATACTGTCTAACGTGCACCACTTTTGTCATTATCTTTCGGCAGATGAGAAGATTTACTTCTACGAAGCAAAGATTTGCAGAGCTTACCAACAAGAGGCATATGCAACCAGTATACGTTCAATGGTGAGGGGTCTCGGACATTTCCCACATTTCCCTATCGTGCACTGGTAGCTGTACAAATGTAGGATACTTTTTATTGAGCCTTTTTTAACTCTGGATTTCTTCTGGTGGCCCTGCCCTTGACGTATTTGACAGAACAACTTAAAAACATTGATGTTACTTACTTAGTTACTTCTAACAAAATAAAGGTTTTGAAGTACCACATTGACTCGGGAGTATATTTTCAGTGTCTGTTGTCTTGTAGACTTACACGAGAGAGTGAGAAAAAGGGGGTTACTTAGGTTATGGATTGTGTAATAAAAAAAGCATTTGGCATCTTCATATTGGGGTTCAGGAAAGGGGTAATTGAATAATTGACCAATGACTGAGCCCATATAGGTTGTCGTTCATTGAATTGTGGGTTCCTCTGAGTTCTGTGACTGAGGTGTAAGACTGTAAGTAAGTAAGGTCCAACCTGCCTATCAACAACAACAACATCCAATTTTGGGGTGCATACATAGTTATGTATGTCACTGCATAGAAGAATACCCGCAAGAGTAGTAGTGGTATTCTTCTTACTAACGCTTACAAAATAGTAGACCATTATCTGCATGCATACTTGGTTGGTGTCAATTGCCAAAGAAGAGACATTATAGAGGAAAAAGCATAAGACAGGAGTGGACCCTGTGCCTTCCGCTATTCGATCACAGATTTTTTGAAAAGATTGATACCTTAACTAAACAGTTAGGTGAAATGTCATTCGGTTGGAAAAAATGCTCCGTTAGAAAGTTAGGGAAATATCATTGTTCCAAAAGAAAACACTGTTGGACTTACTAGGGACAGCAGCAGGATCCTCAGTAGAGGAGCTCTGTGCCTGTGGTTCACAATCACGTTCACCCGCCGACTCGGTCCCAGCCTTCTGCTTGCCCCTGGGTTCTGTGGTTCATGTAAGAAATAATAAAGAAAGAGAAAACATTGAGTGCTGTGAAACATAGACAGCAAGCATTTCAAAAAACACTGCTACAACATTAAAAGAAACAAACATTGGTCTACCAAATGACTACTGCCTTGCATGATTCACTGACTAGTGTACTTGGTGAAAACAAATCAAATGTTCCATAAACATTCTGATTGCAGATTACTAAGTAACACAGAGGCAGTAAGACCTGAACAACACCACAGATTCAAGAATGTAAGTAGCCATTTCTTTTTCATTTTTTGCCAGCAAAATACATAGATCGCAAGGAGGAGACAAGCTTAACTTTGTGCATACTAACTAACACGAAATTGTACGTTCATGGCATCATATTTTGTTTTGCTACTGACTGAATGCTACTGCTGCCCTACCCACTCAATAAACAAACTACATCAGTTCTATGGAGGGCTGAGGCAGGGGCAGCTATAGGCTCATGGTGGTCCTGGACTCCTGGCCAGGGAGCGTAGGTGGGGGGCCCGGAAGAGGAGGTCGGGGCGGAGCACGGAGGCCAGTGAAGAGGGGGGAGTCAGGGTGTTTGGAAGTGGAACAGAGCCGGAGGCACCAAATCCCTGCCAGGGGCCGCCACGCAAATATGTATCCATCCTCTGAGGATTATTAAATTAAGGATATATATTGGTGGGGTGGCCCCTGGCGTTTGGTGGCCCTGTGCAGTTGCACAGCTTGAACATGCCTAAATCCGGCCCTGGCTGAGGTAAGAAGAACAAAGTAACTTTTGCATTCATTGCCAGAGGAGTATTATTCATGCAGAAGAGAAGGCCGTGAAAAAAAGATACAATATGCATTGCAAACACGTACAATTATCCATCAACGGCTATTTCACTGACGGACAAAGGAAGGACAAGACTCTATTAATAGCATTAACTAACTTCAGTTCTCTACAATAAAGAAAATCTCACACCAATAAACAGCAAAAGCTAGCGCCAAATTGAACACGCAAGAGTCAGTGAAGATGAAGAAGCGCAGCATAGACCAGTGTCATACAATTACAGTAGATATAATAACGGAATACATCGGAAATGTAACTAGGAGCACCAGTCATTGCGTTACTTATTCAGCCAAGATTTACAAAGATACAACAACAATACTTATACTACTATAGAGATATAGTACACACACTTTTTTTTTGGGTAGCCACTCACCAAGACCCACGACCTCGACGCCAAGCAGGTCCAACAGGTCCTGCTCCCGGTCCAAAATGTCTGCCCAACGGTGGGTCAGCTGGTGGTGGGTACGCCGGATACCGGAGCAGCGGAAGACTGCCCGGCGCACCTTCACCCACCGCCGGAGACGCTCCTCAATATGCTGGTAGCCGGAGCCGGGCCTGCCACCTGCTGCCAACATCAAGGGGAGGTGGCGCTGGATAAAAAAAACAAGGGCAGCCACCTCCTCCTCCCCAAAAAGTTGGCGGGGCCTCACCCCTTGGGGGCGCATTCTGCCGCAAGGCAGCCTAGTTTTTTGGGGCACTGGCGCCTTGCCCTTTGAGCCGCCGCTGCTGCTGGCGCCCTTGACCATGGTTCTGGGTGGAGGGTAGAAGAAAACTAAAAGTTCAAGACAAAAAGGTAGGGGAAAGAAGAAGCAAGTTAAAAGAACAAGAAGGAAGTAAAAAGCAATAGAAAAGTTGTAAAAGTAGAAATAAAATGAAAAATATAAACCTAGGCACAGAGAGAAATAGGTAATAACTAAAGAAAGTTAGAAAAAGTGGGTAAAAAGACAAGGATTAAAGAGATTTTAACAGGATGCAAAAGTAGGCCCAAAACCATAGCCAGAGTGTGTGATCCACAAGATGGCTGCGCCCATCGCGACCGCATGGGTAGGTTCGCGCGATATTTAGCGCGATCACGCACTTTTGTAGTGCGAACGAGAAGATGAGTTCCCGAACATGTCTTGCACAACGCGACCACGTTAATTGTGACCCGGAACAGGAAATAAGGGAACGCAAGCAGGCGGGACAAACCTCTGTGGTAATTTAGCGCGCTAGCCATCCCGAGCATGCAGGCAACGCCCCGAACACGCGCACCGCGCTCCCGAAGACGAAAAACGGCGCGCGAACGGGCCCAGCAAGCAACTCCGCATGCTTGCGGAGCTACGCGTAGTTCGCGGAGTGCAACTACGTCTTCGCGGAGCTCCGCGGAGTCCGACTCCGCGAACTACGCCCAGGGTTAGTAAGGATGTTGATATAATTATGAAGTCTACCGTGGTTTTGTAGCCTCTTCCTATATAAGTAGGTTCAAGTGAATTATCCCCATGGTCCAAAGTGTTTACTATCTGGAGATCCAGGTCGGATAGGAGATCATTCATTTGTCTACCCATTTTGTTATGCAAGAAATGGGTGAGTGAGAGGCCGTCTTCTGTCACCATGCCAGGACACTTTCTTTTTGGTTGGGTACAGGCGTGAAGGTTGAAATCGCCTGCCCATATTATTGCTGCCGGGCCTCTTTCTCCTTGTTTCATTCTGAAAGTAGTTAATTTTTCGTGGAGGTGGGCCAGGACTCCCTCAAAGTCCAGTTCATCCAGATTGTTATAAAAATTAATGATAACCATTGACTCTTTTTTCTGGAGGAAAAGACCAAGGATCTGCAAATTAGATGTCAGTTCTATAACCTTTATTTTAGCGTTTTGGATAGTGTTGGCTACATAGATGCACAGACCTCCCTTTGGTCTACCTATATGTCCCGACTGCGCGAGAGAGGAGTACGTTTTGTACCCCTGCAGGTGATGTTCTTGTAGTGACCATGTCTCCTGTATGCATATTATTTGATGATTATGCGTGTGGTGCATAATTGTCCCGTCCTCTATTTTTGTCCTTAGTCCAGCGATGTTCCATGAGATCAGGCTCAGGATTGTTGGACTATCCCTTGAGCTTTTTACTCTTTTTGGTTCGTTAAGGATCTCTGGGGCTGGAGGGATCTCTGGGTCTGGAGGGACTAATGGGGAGACCGTGGGTTCCGATAGGTCTGTGTGGATTTGGGAGTGTTCTTGTGATTGTGGTAGTCAGTCAACGCACTCCAAGGCGCTATACCTGTTTGCTAATTGAAGGCCATTCCAGCTATCCCAGCGTGTGGGGTCACTGTACTTTCTCCAGTGATCCTGTCCACTCCATTCATCCCTATCTCTGCCTTGATGATTAGGGCCTAGTGGGTTGAATGGGGGAAACCGTCCTTGCCGCGGCTGCTGCCATAGGTGAGTGTTGTGTTGCGTGGATTGCTGGGGTAGCCACCACTGTTGGGTGGTATGATATGGGTATTGAGGAAGATGAGCAGGTGGTTGGGTAGCAAAGTGTATAGGTTGAGGAAATTGGGCGGGTGGTTGCCACTGGAAAACTGATTGTTGCGGAACTTGTGGGAATCGTGGCATATGTGGGTGCTGCTGGTATTGATACATGTTGTGTTCAGAGGAATTTATAGGCCCAGTATTTAATGGGAGTGCGGGAGAGGGGAAATTTTGCCTTGACGATGGGGGTAGGAAATAGGACAAGGGAAGGGGATTTATTTGGGTGGCTGGTCCTCTGTTGGGTGAATTGCAGATATAATTTGATGCCCCTATCTCCCTAAATTTGATACTGATGACATCCCCCGCTATTGCCTTCATGCTTCTGCCAACCCAGCCTCCTCTGCGTACGGAGAAGATATCACCCCTGATGTGAGCGGGTAAGGGTTTATGGAGTTGGAGCCACTGGGCACATTTGTTCCTCAGCTCTGCGAAAGTTTCTCTTACACCCTCCTTCAATGGGGGAACAGCTGTTAACACCACCACGAAGGGAGAAGCTTCCGGGGGTAAATTGATTATTTTGGGCCGAGACTGCTTGGTCTTCAGTTCTGGTGGTTTTTCTGGGGAGGGGGTCTCTGCTGGGATGGTGGTATTTCCTTTTGTTTGTCGGTTGTTTGTTTTAGTTTGACCTACTGGACCTGTTTGTGTAGCAAAGGGGAGATCTACCGCAACCGGGGTGTTTAGGGGGGCATCTAGATTACTCCCTTTTTTAGCTAGGGGTTGTGTTCCTGCCGCTTTTCTAGTTGGTGAAGTGTGAGGCTTGTTTGTTATGCCTGTTATTTGTTTGATACTAGATGTTTTTTTTGGGAGTATTTCCTTTACCCCGTGCGTTGGAGCGGGACCATTACCACTTGGCTTACAACTGCATTTCGTATTGATTAGTGACGTAAGTCTGTCCAGCTTTGATATTAGGGGTTTGATCTGTGCTGTAATTTTAGCTTCGAGGTCTGATTTAAGGTCCATAATCATGTTTTCCACCCAACAGGGGATACCTGCCGAGGAGTTTGGGGTGGGCGTGATCAGATTGTGATTCTTTGTTTTTGTTATAGGTTTTTCCTTGATAATTGGCATAGCCTTAAGGAGGGTGGAGGTGTTTTTCCTTGTTTTTGTTGGTTCTAAGGTCGTTACTGGATCGGGTAGTAAGGGGTTACTAATGACACTCTGGTCTAATTTTTCAGTCGGTGATTGGCAGACTTCTAAGTCTGGGGTTGCTTCAAGGTCGACATATGATTGACCGGTGTCTGTTTGGGTTACGGATAAATCTACAGAATTTGGAACGGTCATCGTAGGAACGATGGTTAGTGGCAGTGGTAAAGAGCAATTATTAGCAACCTGGTGAACAGGGGAATTTGCGGTGGCAAGTGAGCCGAGCGAAGATCGTTTGGCCTGCATAAGGTCCAAGGAGACTCTTTTCTCCAGTAGAATGATACTCTTATCAATGGTGTCGTTTACCCTGGATATGAAAAGGTCTATAGGACCGGTCACTTGCGTCACCAGTGCAGCTTTCTTAGACGTGCTTCTAGTTTTGGGACGCATCGTGATTCTCAGTGATGTGCGTCAGAAATCGTGGGGGTCTGCGGGAACGAAGCAAAGTACAGGGTGACAGGGCCGGGGCCGTCCTCTGCCGTCCTCGAACGGCCTCAAACGGCCCTGTCTTTGCCCAGTCTTCGCCCCGGGCTGCGTCCCGCGCTGCGGGAGTGTTGGGCCGAGATATAGTGGGCGTGTTGGGCGGGGGGCGGGCCGGCGGGGAGAGCGGACCGGATGGTCAGTCCGTGGTCTTCGCAGGGACTCCTGGATGTTGGAGTCCCTGCACACTCGCAGCCCACGCCTTTCCTCGCGCCCCTGCCTCCGCCTCCAGTGACCAGGTGCTGTGGGTTTCAAACGCACTCCTGTGCGCAGCGGCTCCCGCGGAGCGGGAGCGGCAAGCCGTGTGGGCGGAACTGCCCTTGGATTCCTCGGAGAAGTGGTAAGCCTCTGCCTGTAGGTTTAAGCGTCCCAGGGAATAGCTGGAGAAAGCGCCTTTTACACTCTCAGGTGGGCGGGGGGCGGGCCGGCGGGGAGAGCGGACCGGATGGTCAGTCCGTGGTCTTCGCAGGGACTCCTGGATGTTGGAGTCCCTGCACACTCGCAGCCCACGCCTTTCCTCGCGCCCCTGCCTCCGCCTCCAGTGATCAGGTGCTGTGGGTTTCAAACGCACTCCTGTTTGCAGCGGCTCCCGCGGAGCGGGAGCGGCAAGCCGTGTGGGCGGAACGCCCTTGGATTCCTCGGAGAAGTGGTAAGCCTCTGCCTGTAGGTTTAAGCGTCCCAGGGAATAGCTGGAGAAAGCGCCTTTTACACTCTCAGGTGGGCGGGGGGCGGGCTGGCGGGGAGAGCGGACCGGATGGTCAGTCCGTGGTCTTCGCAGGGACTCCTGGATGTTGGAGTCCCTGCACACTCGCAGCCCACGCCTTTCCTCGCGCCCCTGCCTCCGCCTCCAGTGACCAGGTGCTGTGGGTTTCAAACGCACTCCTGTGCGCAGCGGCTCCCGCGGAGCGGGAGCGGCAAGCCGTGTGGGCGGAACTGCCCTTGGATTCCTCGGAGAAGTGGTAAGCCTCTGCCTGTAGGTTTAAGCGTCCCAGGGAATAGCTGGAGAAAGCGCCTTTTACACTCTCAGGTGGGCGGGGGGCGGGCCGGCGGGGAGAGCGGACCGGATGGTCAGTCCGTGGTCTTCGCAGGGACTCCTGGATGTTGGAGTCCCTGCACACTCGCAGCCCACGCCTTTCCTCGCGCCCCTGCCTCCGCCTCCAGTGACCAGGTGCTGTGGGTTTCAAACGCACTCCTGTGCGCAGCGGCTCCCGCGGAGCGGGAGCGGCAAGCCGTGTGGGCGGAACTGCCCTTGGATTCCTCGGAGAAGTGGTAAGCCTCTGCCTGTAGGTTTAAGCGTCCCAGGGAATAGCTGGAGAAAGCGCCTTTTACACTCTCAGGTGGGCGGGGGGCGGGCCGGCGGGGAGAGCGGACCGGATGGTCAGTCCGTGGTCTTCGCAGGGACTCCTGGATGTTGGAGTCCCTGCACACTCGCAGCCCACGCCTTTCCTCGCGCCCCTGCCTCCGCCTCCAGTGAACTGCCCTTGGATTCCTCGGAGAAGTGGTAAGCCTCTGCCTGTAGGTTTAAGCGTCCCAGGGAATAGCTGGAGAAAGCGCCTTTTACACTCTCAGGTGGGCGGGGGGCGGGCCGGCGGGGAGAGCGGACCGGATGGTCAGGGACTCCTGGATGGACTCCTGGATGTTGGAGTCCCTGCACACTCGCAGCCCACGCCTTTCCTCGCGCCCCTGCCTCCGCCTCCAGTGACCAGGTGCTGTGGGTTTCAAACGCACTCCTGTGCGCAGCGGCTCCCGCGGAGCGGGAGCGGCAAGCCGTGTGGGCAGAACTGCCCTTAGATTCCTCGGAGAAGTGGTAAGCCTCTGCCTGTAGGTTTAAGCGTCCCCTATGGTAGTAGTCACAATGTGGATAATGTCGTAGTAACGGTGAAAAATCCAAACCGGCTGCGAGGGTAGAAAAGGGCGGCTGGAGGATGAGTATATGGAGGATTCCTCGGAGAAGTGGTAAGCCTCTGCCTGTAGGTTTAAGCGTCCCAGGGAATAGCTGGAGAAAGCGCCTTTTACACTCTCAGGTGGGCGGGGGGCGGGCCGGCGGGGAGAGCGGACCGGATGGTCAGTCCGTGGTCTTCGCAGGGACTCCTGGATGTTGGAGTCCCTGCACACTCGCAGCCCACGCCTTTCCTCGCGCCCCTGCCTCCGCCTCCAGTGACCAGGTGCTGTGGGTTTCAAACGCACTCCTGTGCGCAGCGTCTCCCGCGGAGCGGGAGCGGCAAGCCGTGTGGGCGGAACTGCCCTTGGATTCCTCGGAGAAGTGGTAAGCCTCTGCCTGTAGGTTTAAGCGTCCCAGGGAATAGCTGGAGAAAGCGCCTTTTACACTCTCAGGTGGGCGGGGGGCGGGCCGGCGGGGAGAGCGGACCGGATGGTCAGTCCGTGGTCTTCGCAGGGACTCCTGGATGTTGGAGTCCCTGCACACTCGCAGCCCACGCCTTTCCTCGCGCCCCTGCCTCCGCCTCCAGTGACCAGGTGCTGTGGGTTTCAAACGCACTCCTGTGCGCAGCGGCTCCCGCGGAGCGGGAGCGGCAAGCCGTGTGGGCGGAACTGCCCTTGGATTCCTCGGAGAAGTGGTAAGCCTCTGCCTGTAGGTTTAAGCGTCCCAGGGAATAGCTGGAGAAAGCGCCTTTTACACTCTCAGGTGGGCGGGGGGCGGGCCGGCGGGGAGAGCGGACCGGATGGTCAGTCCGTGGTCTTCGCAGGGACTCCTGGATGTTGGAGTCCCTGCACACTCGCAGCCCACGCCTTTCCTCGCGCCCCTGCCTCCGCCTCCAGTGACCAGGTGCTGTGGGTTTCAAACGCACTCCTGTGCGCAGCGGCTCCCGCGGAGCGGGAGCGGCAAGCCGTGTGGGCGGAACTGCCCTTAGATTCCTCGGAGAAGTGGTAAGCCTCTGCCTGTAGGTTTAAGCGTCCCCTATGGTAGTAGTCACAATGTGGATAATGTCGTAGTAACGGTGAAAAATCCAAACCGGCTGCGAGGGTAGAAAAGGGCGGCTGGAGGATGAGTATACCGGTTCCAGCATGAGGTACAGGCTGCGGGAATCAGTGATCAAGACACTGAAAGTAGTCCGAGTGGTGTGCAGCTCGAGGTAGTATTCTAATTTCTGATGGTATTTCATTTCTACTAAGTGCTGATTCTGACAGTGGCCCATGTGGCCCTGTCTTGTAAATAATCCCTTGTGAATATTGCCCATGCCAGTTGGGACCATGTATTTTGTGTGATACTATCTGATGTGTTTTTACAATACAAAAGTTAATTTATAATAACCTTGTGTGGAGTTCCTTTTGTGGTCTGCCTAGTATGTTGTTGCTGTTGTGTGCTGGCGCAAATGCTTTACACATTGCCTCCGAGTTTAGCCTTACTGCTCGTGCCAAGCTACCAGGGGGTGAGCAGGGGTTATCTTGGCGTGTGACTCCCTTGCCCTGACTAGAATGGTGGTTTCTGCCTAGCTTTGGTGTCAGCCTTAGCCAATCAGAAATAGCCAGTTCTAACAGTGTCTTTATTAGTTCCTAAATAAAGGATATTTCCGTAGTCTAATCTAGAACCTATTAAGGCCTGTAATACTGTTCTCTGTGCCCCTTCCGGGAGTTGCCTCAGTATTTTCCTCAAAATTGCAAAAAGCACAGTTGATGGGTAGAATGCAGAACAATGTCTTACATTCACCCCAGGACAAAGATCTGGGCCTAAATCTATCGTTTTTTTGCACTCCACACCACCCTAGGTCAGACAATGGCTATATGCAAATCAGCCTTGACCCTGTGCCTCATGGGAACAGTCCAGCCCGAACTACCAAGCCATGTCTTTCTTAGACTGGAATCAAGCATCCAAGGACTGGTTTCTGGCTATAAGCCTTCTTCAGCCTGGATAGCTTGACTCCAGTGATGTGGAGAGCCTGGGACTCACGTCTGAGCATACCCAGCCCACTCGGGGTGAAAATTGCAAAAAACACAGTTGATGGACAGAATGCAGAACAATGTCTTACATTCAACCCAGTACAAAGATCTGGGCCTAAATCCATCGTTTTTTGCACTCCACACCATCCTACGTCAGACATTGGCTATATGCAAATCAGCCTTGACCCTGTGCCTCATGGGAACAGTCCAGCCCGAACTACCAAGCCATGTCTTTCCTAGACTGGAATCAAGCATCCAAGGACCGGTTTCTGGCTATCAGCCTTCTTCAGCCTGGATAGCTTGACTCCAGTGATGTGGAGAGCCTGGGGCTCACGTCTGAGCATACCCAGCCCACTCGGGGTGAAAATTGCAAAAAACACAGTTGATGGACAGAATGAAATGAAATGAAATGAAATTTAGGTCTTATATAGCGCATGGCTGCCCGTGAGCGTCCCAGCGCTGAAATTGCAGAACTTCTGAGGGTGAAGACGGGGAAAGGGAAGAAGTTATTGCGGGAAGAGGTGAGTTTTTAGGAGCTTGCGAAATTTCAGAAGATTGGACTCAGAACGAAGGTGAAATGGCAAAGCATTCCAGGAGGTGGCCACAGTGACCGAAAAACGGCGTCCTCCAGTTCGGGCTTTTCTAATTTTGTGGACCGTGGCCAGATGACCTTGAGCTGAGCGTAGGGGCCTATTGGGTCTATATGGAAAGATCATGTCTTTTAGCATTGGAGGCCCTTGATTTTGCAAAGCTTTATGGGCCGTGCAAAGGGCCTTAAATTTGACCCTTTCGCGGATCGGCAGCCAATGTAGTCCCTTAAGGGCGGGTTTGGCTGAGACCCTGCGAGAGGTCCCAGTAAGAATCCTAGCTGCGGCATTCTGTGTTCTTTGAAGAATGTTGATCGTGGATTCCGGGGCAGCAAGAAAGAGAGCATTGCAGTAATCTAGTCTTCATAAGACTAGACCTTGAACGAGCAATTTCTGGGAGGGTCCTGGAAGTAAAGGGAGGATCTTTCTGGTGGAACGCAGTAGCCCCACGCAAGTGCCAGCTGTTTTTTTCGCTTGCGTTTTAAGGGATAGGTCCTGTTCAAGCCAGAAACCTAGACTTTTTAATTCAGTCTTGGGTTGAGGGAGGGGGCCTAAGCATGCTGGCCACATGGCGGATGGAAGAGAAGATATTTTATTTCCCAACAGCATGAGCTCAGTTTTCGAGCCATTGAGCTTAAGCCTTGAAGCGGACATCCAGGCATGAATGCCCTCTAGACAATCATGAAGGTTTTTTACCTTGTCCTCTTCCAGGGAAAATGATACGATCATTTGGGTGTCGTCAGCATATGTGACGGCTTTTATCCCAAAAGGGGAGACCACGTCATCCAGGGGGGCCATGTATGTGTTAAAAAGTGTAGGGCTCAGTGAAGAGCCCTGGGGGACCCCACACTGGAGAGGGAGAATGTCGGATCGCACATTCCCTTCGCAGACCTGAAATGTTCTGTCTTTTAGGAACGAAGAGAGCCAGCAAAGGGCTGTGCCCCTTACTCCCAAACTGAAGAGGCGCTTGATGAGGGTTTTGTGGTCCACCGTATCAAATGCAGCGCTTAGATCCAGGAGGACCAGTAACACTGATCCTCCCGAATCCAAGATGCATCTTGCCTCTTCAACTACCTTCAGAAGGGCTGTTTCCGTCCCTTGACCTGGACGGAAGCCTGTCTGTGTGGGTCGAAGGAGATTGTTGGTTTCAAGGAAGGCAGACAATTGCTTGTTGACTACCTTCTCTGCAATCTTACTTAATCCAGGAAGGAGTGAAATTGGGCGGAGGTTAGTCAGATCTGTAGGGTCCATACCCGTTTTTTTCTGCAGAGCTTTAACAATGGCATGTTTCCAATTAGGAGGAACCACTCCTTGGTTAAACGAAGCATTAATGAGATTGGTGGCCAGATGCGAGATGGTGGGTCCAACTTGTTTGAGAATGTGGATAGGTGCTGGATCGTTAGGGGAGCCACTTTTCAAGTCTGAAAGGGTTTTTAAAAAATCGTCCTCAGAAAGTTGGCTGAAACTGTCTAAAGTTGGGCCACTGACAGAGGCTGATGGAGCGGACAGGGAATTATCATTGTTTAAAGGAGGAAGTGACTGTAGGATCTTGATAATTTTATTTTGAAAGAAACAGGCTACTTGGTTGCATCTGTCAGTTGTGGGTTGTTGGTTTGGGAGGGTGTTGGGTATAGTGAGGAGCTCTTTAACTATTTTGTAGGTCTCCCGAGAAGAATTAGAGGCAGCTTTGATTTTTTTATCAAAGAAGGAGGCTTGGGCTGCTTTTCGCGCCGCTTTGTAAGTCCTCATCGCTGCTTTATATTCTTCCTTGGTGGTAGGATCCCATGTTTTCCTCCTTTTACGCTCATGGCTTTTACAGATTTTCTTGAGGTTCCTGAGTTCCTGTGAGAACCATGGTGATTTAAAAGTGGTACTTCTTTTCTTTAAGTCTATCTTCGGGGCGACTATATCCAAGGTGGAGGTAATCCAGTTGGTGAAGTTATCGTTGGCTAGCACAGGATCAGGATCTGCGAAAGGGGTAGATCGTGTCAGCTCCTGTGTCCAATCTTCAAGAGGTATTTTGGACCATGGTCTGTCCCGTTCTCTAGGCGTTTGCAAGTGGCAAGTGAATTTGCTAGTTTGCCACATAAAAGGGATGAGAAAGTGATCAGACCACGGGAGAGGGAGTGCAGGGCGAGCTTCAATTTTTGTAAGATTGGCAAATAAGGGATCTAGGAGGTGGCCCTTGGTGTGCAGTACCCCAGTACAAAGATCTGGGCCTAAATCCATCGTTTTTTGCACTCCACACCACCCTAGGTCAGACAATGCCCATATGCAAACCAGCCTTGACCCTGTGCCTCATGGGAACAGTCCAGCCCGAACTACCAAGCCATGTCTTTGCTAGACCGAAATCAAGCATCAATGGACCGGTTTCTGGCTATCAGCCTTCTTCAGCCTGGATAGCTTGGATAGCTTGACTCCAGTGGCTCACTTCTGAGCATACCCAGCCCACTCGGGGTGAAAATTGCAAAAAACACAGTTGATGGACAGAATGTAGAACAATGTCTTGCATTCACCCCAGTACATAGATCTGGGCCTAAATCCATCGTTTTTTTGCACTCCACACCACCCTAGGTCAGACAATAGCTATGCAAATCAGCCTTGACCCTGTGCCTCATGGGAACAGTCCAGCCCGAACTACGGGAGATGCGTCACATTGTAAATACCCCACACCATGGCGCATCTTTTGCGCCGCCGCTGCATCACAAAAGTGACGCAACGGGGGCGTTAAAGAGGCGCAAGGGGCGTGTAAATCTGCCCCTAACTTTGGTGCATAAGGCACTCCATGGCACTGGCGCTGAGGATCTCCAAAATCTTTTTACACCTCATGTCCCGACTCCCAACTCGTAGTCCTAGGTCAGCTACGTCAGGCCTTATTAAAAGTACAAAAGCAAGGCGGGCGAGGTGGTGGGGCAGAGCAATCACGCACTGTGCAGCCAAACTGTGGAACAAACTGCCGCTCCCCCTGAAGCTTCAATCGAATCCACAGATTTTTAGGAGGAATCTTAAAACCTGGCTGTTTCCAGCCCTCTAGGCCGGACTCATGATCGCCCTTTCCATCTACACTTCCCACGGCCAAGACGCCTCAGCATTCAAGCGCTTTATAAGCATCTAAACATAAACATCCAAAGGATAAAATCCAGTTCTTCTAACAAGGCAGTGTCCCTACCATTACCCATTCTTCTCACGGATGCAGTGAGACGGTCACCACATGGATGTAGTCTCTTAGCTGTAAAGGTATAAATGTTCAAATAGTCCTTGCCTAGTCAGGGGATGTTTGAGATAGGGTGCGAGTTGGACAGCAGCGCATGGTTCCGTTTTTTTCTTAAAGCAGAGTGATTTGACCTCAAGTTCCTTGGCTATGAAAAACATTGATGATTTTGCACCAGGCATCAGCAATGCAAGACACAGTTGCCTTGATTATGGTCGCTGGTATGGCGTCACTGTAGTAAAAAGTGATTTTTGATGATGAAGGTGAGGTCCTCCAGTTTAACTAATATGAAGCAATTCTGTGTATTTGTCTTCTCAGGAAAAGGCTGGATGGACCTGTTCCTGGGAGCAGAGCAGCTCACAGAAAAGTCATTTTGGTTTTGAAGTAGTCCAGAAATTCATTCTACTTGTTGGAAGACTAGTGTCAGAGGTGGGACGTTGGCTCGGATGAATTGGATGTATTTGAAAACTGCACTCAATTTCTTACTTAGGATTTTTTTTATTTTCATTTTTAGTTTAAAGGAAAACCATGGGGAAAGGGAAGTATGCGTTTTGTTGCTTTAGCTGCAGTATTACTGTGTTTTATACCTGAGAAAGAAGTCTGTTGTAAGAATCAACTAAGGCTCAATGTTGTCATTTTGGAGGAGAGCATTTGAAGCGAGGCCTCCATCTTTGTGAGACTGGAGATTAAAGGAAAGGAAAGGGTACTGGGTAATAGTCCAGTCGGGTGACGTCTCTTGTAAAGCTGAAGTAAACCATGACAGGATTGGCAGTGATGAAATCAAAGATCCAGCCAGCCTTGGGTGTGTATAGGAATGAAACGTGCAAACTCTTCAGCCAGGATTCAGTGATGCACAGATGATGTGTGACCCCTTCTGACCCTCACCCCACATATCCTAACCTACCCTCTACTAGAAGATATTCTAGTGGTACCACAACCCTGGAACACTGCACTCCCGCGGGCTTTCTTTGCACCTCCTACTGTTGTGTTTTATTTCCTAACAGCCCCTGTAGGGCTTTGCCCTTTTTGGCTAAAGTACCCTAAACTTTTTGCTTTCCCCCTAGACCTTTTTTCTGACGTGGTGTTGCCAAATTAGATGCTTTGGACACTTTGCCACTGCTAAACAGTGTCAAAGTGCAAGTGCTCCCTGTGTAAAGTGTAATGGTAATTGGTTGTCCATGATTGGTATGTTTGCCTTACTAGTAAACTCCCGAGTAAAGTGCACTATGTGTGCCAGGGATGGTAATGCAAATGCAAATGCTACTAGTGGGCCTGCAGCAGTAATTGTGCCACCCACACAAGTAGCCTTAAAAAGGGAACTCAGGCCTGCCATTGCAGTGCCTGTGCGCAGTTTGTTAAACTGCCATGTTGTTCTGACAAGTGCACCCACTTGCCCGACTTTACCCCTCCCTTTCTATGCACATCAGACACCCTTATGGTAAGTCCAGGATACCCTCTGGGCAGGGTACAGTGCATGGGAAAGGTAGGACATGTACTAAGGTGTGTACCATGTCCTGACAGGGAAAC
Organism: Lissotriton vulgaris; assembly: GCF_964263255.1. NCBI lineage: Eukaryota > Metazoa > Chordata > Amphibia > Caudata > Salamandridae > Lissotriton > Lissotriton vulgaris. The sequence continues at coordinate 93,377 of NW_028251420.1, forward strand.
AGTGAAGTAGTGTGGCTCACTGGTTAGAGGCGGCAGACCCGAGAGCAGAGGACGGCCTGGGACCAGGGTTCGATTCCCGGCGCGGCAGGTTTCTGGACCAGGGTCAGCGGACTCGATAATTCTCTCGCCTCGGTGCCCACTCTGATCAGCGATCACACTCGGCAACTCTGGGTATTAGCTTGCCTCATCTTCACTAATGGCCCCACCAGACCGCCGGGGATGCCTGGTCTCACCCTGGAGATACCCATTAAGGGACCATCTCTCAGGGAAGCCAGGAAGGGTTTCGCAGCGGTCGAAGCGCCTTGGGACCCTACGGGTAAGTAGTGCGCTATATAAATGCCAATACATTTACAAACAATCTCCATTTCGTTTTTTTACTGTTGAAAGGTCATCTTGCCCATAGGATAGAATGGGAATACTGTGTAATATGTTTTCCAGCCTATGTTCCCGAAGGCTTAAGATAGAGAGGTGAGGTTTAGTATGCCTGAACTCACAATGTAATATCACATCTTACTATGAAGGAGGTTTTTGCAGTGTTTGTTTATAAGCCACTCTTTTAGAAGTGGCTGTTTTTTTGTGCTCTAACATTTCTGTGTTTCTCTGCCTGGTTGTGGATTGACTGTCTTGATTTGAAAGCGATAGGATCTGGGGAATGTCTTGAACCAGGGTAGGAGGTGAGATAGCAACAGGCTGACCTGCATCTGGAGTATAGGGGGAAGTGTAGCCCCTAGAGGTGAAGAAGCCTGGGTTGCTGCTATAAAATAATTGTCCCATCTCCTGGTGAGTGATTGAGAATCCAGACCCCCACTAATTAAAGGAAGAAGGTGTCACTGGCAGGAAGGCACCCAGAACTGGTTTGAACAGGGGTCAGTGCCACCCTGAACACAAAGACTTCAAAGTCATTGAGGGGTATAACTATGAGAGCCAGAAGCCCCTGAACCTTGGAGAATGGCTTTATCAAGATTGAACAAGACTGGAGCTACTTTGTGGTCAAACAGAACCTTTGCTAAAGGAAGAAACAACTGAAGAGACTGAAGGAAAGGACTGACCCTAGCTGTGTGTTCTGGGGCTGGCCTGCAGTTTGCTGTTTTAACCAAGGAGGGGCTAAATGACTTTGATGTGTGCTGTGTCCCCCTGCTTGAAAGGACTTTGCTGTGCTGTGTCCTGAAGTTACTTATTCCCAAGGGCCCGAGGTGACCTGGCTCCCTGTTGCGGAAACTCAGGAATGCAAAAGTTGCCAGGAGAGTCTCAGCAACGCTGTGTGCGTGTGCATGTTGCAGCCTGAGACCCTTGTAAGCAATGTCCTTTGATAGTGCGCACCTGGAGTCTAAGCAAGGATCAGCGACGCTGTGTGCATGTGCTTTTTGCAGCCTGAACCCTTTGTGAGGATTGTCCAATTATCGTGTGCACTGGAATCCAAGTGAGGTTCATTGACGCTGTCTACTTGTGCTTAGTGCAGCGGGAGACCTTCGTGAGGATTGCCTTGTTATCGTGCACACCTGGGATCCAATTGAGTCTCAACAACACTGTGTGCATGTGCTTTGTGTAGCGTGAGACATTCGTGAGGATTGCCTTGTTAATGTGCACCCGGAGTTAAAGTGAGTCTCAGCGACGCTGTGCGTGTGATCTTCATGCAACCTGACACCTTTGTGTGGAGTGCCAGGTGATCGTGCACCCGAAGCTCTGAAGGACTGGGTTATTTAAGACCCAGCGGTGCCAGGGGACAACACCTGAAACCTTCGTGGGTAACCTGTTCCGGCGTACAAATGACAGAGACACAGGACACTTCCTCCGGCGTCAAAGATTCGAGGTTTATTTACTGCAGGGAACACAGTAGTCACGTGAAGTACACAGCATGTAAGTTCGCGGGATCTGATTCAATTTGCTACTGTGGGTCGCTCCTTTTTATACAGTTTTCTCTCATAGATTAACATGGTACACAAAGGTTTACAACTTGGTTCCCATCATTATCCCCAAGAGGGGTCGCTTTGATGCATTCAAGGTCCGGAACATAAGTACAGAAACATTCGGTGGTTCCCAACTGTAAAAACCCATCTTCCCACCATTAGTACATTCCAATCAGCAGTAAACAGATCGAAGGAGGAACAAGGACAGGTGCAGAGGAAGACAGAAACAGTGGGGAGATCGGAAAGGGTGTAAAGGGGTGGTATCGGGAAACACGAACTGCAGGCATCAAAGGGACGTGCCTAATGAGATGCACGGCTAAGACAATAGACCGGCACGGCAAGATGAGCCTTGAGCGGGGCCATCTGCCTTACAGTATCATCCCCCTCATCATAAAGACACTTTCAAAGGAAACGTGTCTTCCGCAAGAGTCTTGGGAATCCCAGGGTCGCGAAGCGGACAGCGTCCGTTTGCTGGCTACTTGAGGGCAAGAGACAAAATGGATGCCGCATCTAAGATGGAACCCGTGGGTACAGATAGATAAACCCCAAAACAAACGAACGGTTTAGGTTAGTACAGCGAAACTGCGTACACCCACTAAACTCGTCATTTGCGGTTCATAGATATCAGACTCGACCATATTCTTGCGAGTCGAAAACATCACTTACGATCGTCACGGAACCTCAGACGCTCCTTTTGCCCTCATGTAGGCAAGCACTAGTCAGAATCATATTCGATATTCATCAAACCATCTAGATGTTGCTGCAACATAACTCTGTCCAATTGAGCTCCTTTGGTAACAGGCGGCTGTCTTATACACGTTGTAGCACAGAGGCCACATAAGGCAGGACCACACTGCACACAAAGGCAACACGTGAACAGAAACGCCACAACAACTCCGATGATCATCAGAATCTTCCAACCCCAAGTCGACATCAGGCCCCAAAACCACCCAAGTAGCGTCCAATCCCCTACGTCCACGTGTATGGACTCAGAGATTTTATGCAACTTTGAGATGGCTTGATAGACAGTCGGAGCGTTATCTGGAATGAAAATACAGCAGCTCGAATGGATCACCATACATACTCCACCTCGATCTGCTAAAACAACGTCTAAAACCATACGGTTTTTTTAACGTCATAAGCCTATCCGCCTGAAGTACTGTGGTGATATTACCAAGGGCACTGGCAGTGATATTAGCTGTCGATTCCACCACTCGAGTCAATTGTCTCAGGTTCCTACTGTTAACCATAGGTCCCCAAAACAGGAGGAAACCCTTGAAAAAGTCTCCTGCCTCTTGACCAGCAGTGTCCTCTTCGCTAATCACGCCTCTCACAACTCTAGTCTTGTGATAGTATGCATCAACAGTGAACGTCGGAGGCAACAAATTTGCGATATAACATGAGCCCACAAAGTCAGAGGGCAACCATGTATACGTACGATCATGGCAGACAAAGTATGTACCCTTGGCAGCCAGAAACACAGGGGAAGAGAGCATCGGCAGGATATAAGTCTCGGAGCAAGCACTCTCTCCAAGATGAGCTCTCGATCTTCGGCCACGACCTAGCAGACAGAAATTACCAAGGTGGGGTACGACCCATATCGGGGGCGAGCTTCTAAGCTGTTTTTCACCCACAAGCGCACTGTACTCAACCTTACTCAGGACCCTATAGGCGTGTACCTCTTCCTCTGGGATGAGCGGCGGCTCATAGATATCCCTATCTAAATCAGTAATCGCTATAGCCAAAGGCTTGTGGTACGAACCAGGGCCAAAGTGGGAAGGATGTGGCTCTCGATTGGGGTAGGAATCTAGTGCACTTCGAAACATTGTTTGAAATGCTCGAGCTGAACCCTGGGAACTATAAGGAAGGACCAGATATGGAATTCCCTTATTCGTGGTATGGGGCATTAACCCACACACCCAACAATTAGTAGTGTTAACCACTAACTGGTGCTGATGAAGGAGCTGAATAAAGGAATTATTTCTAAATTCCGCACGTCTAGCCTGTTCGTGTTCGGGTAAGATGTGGAAAGATTGAGGGGATACAGTGGAGGTAGGTTTAGGTTCAAAAGTAGGAGTAGGTATGGCAGAAGGTAGGAAATACGGTATCATGTAATACACCCCACCCGCCAATAACGAAGAAACAACCAGAAACAGAAGGAGCACTTGAAACATAAAACATTTGGTACGAGTGATCTGTTGCAGTTTAAATCTTTGGGCCTGAGCTTCTTCCAAATCCATCAGCTTTGAAAACGCCATCCCCTAAGACCGTCTGCAACGTTTCTTGACGCACTTCGTTCTGTGTGGCAGTAGTCAATCCCTAGGAGTTCCCAGGAACCGACGGTCTTTGACCTAGTGTCAAGACCTACCAACCAGAAGGAAGTACACGCGCGGCCCTACGGTACACCTGGATGCAAGGTATCTTATTCACAAATATGTACAAAGTATCTCAGCTGTGGAAGCAAAAACACATATGGAAAGAAACTCAATATTTACAAAATAATCACAGTTATACGGGTGTTTAGACTGATCGTGGCAAATGGGATAATGTAGACGTCAAGGGACAGAAACGAAAATTTTATTAGTCTTTGGTGTTGGATCGCAAAAAGTATCGAGTTTTCCCAGGACGTGTCTGTTCGTCAAACAATGGATCCGATGAGGGAACAGAGTTCTGTTGATCAGTCACTTGTTCAGATCTTGAGTCTTGTGATGACAAATGTTCAACAATGTCTTTCTGCTGCACTGAGGATTCTCCGACAGGCTGCGCGTCGCTAAAGGGTACAAAGGTCTGCAATCCTTCGGTTTCAGATGAAGCAATGCCCTTCCTCACCCACGAGTCCGCCGGTAAAGGTATAGGTACCTTTTTGGTGTGGGTGGCGTGCACCCAGTTCTTGCGACCTTCCAAACGGACAGCAGTTCTCGTGGCAAGGAGGACTTGGAAAGGTCCGGTGAAACGGGGCTCAAGATTTCTTTTGCGAGCGAAGTTTCGCGTAACCACCCAGTCTCCCGGTTGGAGCTGGTGGCCTGGACCCTCCGTCTGCGTCGGCAGTGCTTCGTAAACCTGTTGGTGAATTAACCTCAACTTACAAATACCTTTCACACTAATATGTGCTAACCTGTGTGCCATTGTCACAACAGCTAGCACATATGCATCTGGCAACATCCATCTCTTATGCTCTGACAAATCAACCCAACAACCATTCGCATCCAACTTTCCCGTACCCTCTTTCCACTTCGTCTTTTCAGTCTCAGTGGCCTCATTCTGAATCGCTTTCACACTCTGGATACTATCCTCACACCACATACCGGTCTCTGTAGGCCACCTAACCGAACTCGTCACATACATTCTAGTTCTAAGGTTCCGGGCAGTCTCCTTAGCAGTCTCATCCGCAAACGCATTACCACGACCAACATCATCCGTCACCTTACGATGCGCACTACATTTAACAATCGCTACCTGCTTAGGCAACTTAAGTGCATCCAAAAGATCATTCACAAGCTGTCCATGCTGAATTTTCGTGCCATGCGACGTCATAAAACCTCTCTCTCTCCACAACCGTCCAAAGCTATGGGCGACGCCAAAAGCGTATTGGCTGTCGGTAAATTTACACGTTTCCCTTTCGACAACACACACGGTCTAGTCAAAGCGATCAGCTCTGCAGCTTGGGCAGAGTTCTGATTCAATCTCGCAGCTTCCACAACAGTATTCAAAGTTACCACAGCATACGCAGTCGTCACATCACCATTTGGCAATTTAAAACATGAACCATCCACATACAAAGTTCCATCGGGATTTTCCAAAGGAGTGTTTTTAAGGTCCACGCGACCTTTTGTTTCCTCTTCAGTCCTCAAGTAACAGTCATGAGCTGCTACTTCATCTGACTCCGTACTGATTGGCAATAAAGTCGCCGGGTTCAGGACATTACAACGTTTTATCTGAATATGACTTGCCAAAAGCGTCAACTCGTACCCAGACAACCTCGCACTCGTCAAGTGCTGGGTTTTCGTACGATTCAAAAGAGTGTCAACTGCATGCGGAACCATCACCGTAAGCATATTATCCATGACCAATCCTGCTGATTGTCGGATGGACACCGCAGCTGCCGCTGTTGCTCTCAAACAACTCGGCAATGCTCTAGCTACTGGGTCCAAGGTCGAGGAAAAATATGCACATGGACGTTGCTTACCGCCAAAAGGTTGCGTTAAGACACTCAACGCACAACCTTCCCTCTCGTGAACGTATAATGTAAACGGCTTACTGTAGTCAGGGGTACCTAACACAGGAGCCGAACACAACGCGTCACGCAATTCAGAAAAACTTTTCTGACATTCTTCCGTCCATGGTAAAGGAGTTGGAACATCCTTACACGTAAGAGCCACCAATGGTTTCGCTAACAATGAAAAATTTGGAATCCACTGTCTGCAGTATGATGTGATACCTAGAAAGGCACGCACATCTCTTTGGGTTGTTGGCACAGTCATTCGCGCAATCGCTGCAATTCTCTCTGGGGTCAACCGTCTTCCCTCCTTTGACAATAAGTGACCTAGATAGGTTACTTCTTGACAACAATATTGAAGTTTAGAGGGTGACACCTTGTGATGTAAGTCACAGAGATGTTGCAACAACGACACCGTAGCAATTTTGCAAATGTCCTGAGTATCTGCGGCCACCAATAAGTCGTCGACGTATTGGATTAAGGCTGCACCAGCCGGCAACGAAAATGCATCTAGTTGGCCCTTCAAAGCTTGACTGTATATCGATGGACTCTCACAGTAGCCCTGAGGAGCACGTTTAAACCGGAAGCTACGGCCACCAAGAGAGAAACCGAAAAGGTCTCTGCTTTCTTCGGCAATCGGAATGCTAAAGAAAGCATTCTTCAGATCGATCACCGAAAACCAAGATGCAGAAGCTGGAATCAGAGTCAGTAGCGCCGTGATGTCAGGCACAACCGGGAACTGAGGAATCACAATTTTATTTACCTCCCGTAAATCGATGACAAAACGATAAACAGGCGGTTTCGAAGGATCGGTACGTTTCAAAATAGGCAGTACAGGGCTGTTGCACACGTTTCCCCGGGTCTCCTCGATAACATCTTTCTCGATCAGATCATAGATGATCGCCAACAGTGCTTGTTCACCGTCAAGGGAGATTCGATACTGGGGAATACGTGGCAGTCGCGCATTAGATTTCAAGTGAACAACATAAGGGAGATGTCAAGCAGGCCCACGTCATTGGGACCTGTTGCCCACAAAGATGCAGGAAGAGAACTCAATTCCGGTGGAAGCTTATCGAGAGACAAGTACATTGGAGAGATCACTCTCTCACCCAAAGTAAGCTTCACTCCCGCAGGAGAACAATACAAAGTCGCATACAAACGTTTTAGCAAATCCAGGCCCAAAAGATTTTCACCACAACCAGTGGTCAAAATCAACGGAGCTTTCAGCTCACGAGGCCCAATGGTAAGTGGCAAAGGGCGCGAAACCGGATTGCTAACAGGGGCGCCAGAGAATCCAACAGAAACATTTGTTAAGCCAGACAAAGGTGCGCCAGGGAGTTTCAAATGCTTTATGGAACTTTTCGCTGCACCAGTGTCCAACAGAAAAGGCTCAACGACGCCCGATGTGGTGACTGCGACGTAAGGCCCTCTCTGATCAACCGGAACTGATACTACTCCCTCTCCTTGTCTATGGCTGTCCTAGTAATTACTGTCGTCAGCTCCCTGATCGACGTAATAATCGTCTACATTGTGCTGCGCAGATCGTCCTTGCGATGATCCACGTTGATCAAAACAATTATTGGAATTTGAAGAATTATCTGAACGATCATTTTGAGCACCACGACCCCTACCACGTGATGTCTGCTGAGAACCACCACGACCTCCTCTGGATGTGTTACCACTATTACGCTCATTTAGAACTGGACAGTTGAATTTTAAATGACCCTCCTGTCTACAATAAGCACACTGATTGTACCCTAACGAAGATCTCTGCGAAGAGGAGTCATTTTGCGATTGCGACCTATTAGATTGCGACTGCGATCGGTTACGTTGTTGCGAATCATTCTGATTCAAACGCGGAGGATACGCCTGCTGCAACAACACTTTAGTTTTGAGTTCTTTCGTCTTTTTATCGGCGCGGTCATTCTCTTCTTTCTCCCTATTCTCATAATACTGCGCCGTAGCCAATATTTGAGCAGAAGTAGAGACAGCCCACGCACTCTCAGAATTTTTCAATTTGTTGCTCAGGTCAGGCAATAGGTTAGAAACAAATTTGTCCACGAACAACCGCTGACCACCCTCGGTACCCATGTCCTGACCACTATGATCGATGAATGCCTCCTCAAATCTCGTAAAGAAATCAGAGACACTCTCGTCCTTCTTCTGTTTGCAAGCTGACAACTTGTCCCAGTTCACCCTCATAGCTGGCATAAGCGTTTTCATTAGTGTAATGATTCTCTGAGGGAGAGCAGTAATAAGCTGTTCAGGCTTAGCCCCACCAATTTGTCGTGTATCTGCCGCGGTAAGAGCAGCCCAATCACCACCTAATTCGTTTGCATGATCTTCCTGACGAATCTTGGCCCATACCGGTTGCGGTACGACATTACCAAACAGCATATCGATATCGGCAAGATTCATTATCGTAGCATCTACGAGCTGCGACAATTCCTTATAATACCCTGCAGGATTTTTGCGAGGGTCAGGCAAAGATTGCTTCACCTGCAAAACTTCTGATTGTTTCCATGGGAGATGTATCCATACTCTCTGGAAATGTGGCAGGATCGGCGGAACGTGAGCAGCATCACCTGGCATCCACACTGGTGGAGCTTCGCGCATGGGATACTGACCAGGCGCATCTAACGGTCTCTCGATATCCTCAACAAACAATGCTTGAGGCATCATAGAGGGGCGAAGAGCTAATAATTGCTCAACAGCACGTCGAACATTAGTACCTACTATCATTCCGCTCGAAAACTGGAGCTGTAGGTTGCTCAAAGCAGTTAATACATCGTCCGATGCATCAGCCGATATTTGGTCACGCAAGGTCTTGCACATTTCTTCAAAAACATATCTTTGTGTCGGTATATTGAATTGACCAAACGTAATGGGACATGACTATGGTCTCGTATGCTGACGACACTCAGCTAGCGGTAACTATCAGCGGGGATGCGGACCGGGATGCCCCCAGGTTTCAGAGTGGACTTAGGGCGGTGGCAAGCTGGATGAAGAACAACTGTCTCCAGCTCAACGCAAAGAAAACCGAGATCATGATCGTTGGCAGGAGAGCGGAACTGTGGGGGGACAAGTGGTGGCCCATTGAACTGGGGCCGGCCCCTCTCCCGGTCAATGAACTTAGGAATCTGGGAGTGTGGATGGATCCCGCTCTCAGCTACGAGGGCCACTCGAAGAAAATCGCGGCCGGCTGTTTTGGCATCTTGCGGTCGCTGAGGCCCATTCTTAAGTTCTTCGACCGTGGCACCAGGCAGTTGATAGTCCAGGCTACGGTATTATCTCGCCTGGACTATGCCAGCTCGCTTTTGGTAGGGACCAATGTGGCGGAGACTACCCGCCTCCAACGAGTGCAGAATGCCGCAGCTAGAGCCATCGTTGGCTTACCCCGAAGGAGCTCTGTTTCAGGAGTCTTGAGATCCTTGCATTGGCTCCCCATTAAATCACGCATCCAGTTCAAGGTGCTGTGCTTGGCGTTTAAGATCTTGAGGGGAGTAGGTCCGCCAATTCTTGCTGACCTCCTGTCGTGGTATGTTCCTTCCCGCGCTTTGAGATCAGGAAGCCAAGCACTTGCGGTGGTCCCCCGATACAGGTTGTGTCGGGCTGGTGGTCGTTCTTTCCGGGTGAGGGCGGCTGAACTCTGGAATTCCCTCCCAGTGGACCTGCGGCTACTGACTGACCTCTTGGCCTTTCGCAAAGCTTTGAAAACGTTTCTTTTTAAAGAAATCTTTTATCTGTGTTGTGTTTCTGCTATCTGTTGCACTCTGCCTGCCATGCGCCAGGACGCCCCTTAGCTGGGGCAGCTGTGCGCAATACAAAAGTGCATAACATAACATAACATAACGTATTCAATACCGAACGTGGAGGATTCCTAAAGGGGTGCAGCATCCATGCCATCGCCATATTATACAGCGCAGCACGTTCCCTATTACCGGGAAGCTGACTACGTCTTTGTGGACCGTCCGAACCAGCGGACTCAGAAATAGGTCCAAGAGAATTAACAAAGTTAGCAGCAACTAAAGGGGTACGACGTCGGGTAGATGGAGAAGTATACAATAGGGTATTGACAAGAGAAGAATCGGGAACAGAAGAAACAACAGGAGTAAGTAAAACAGGAGCAGTAGCGGGAGCAGGAGTATGAGGAAGTACAAGCGGAGGAGCAGTAGGAACAGAAGTAGGCAAGGGAGCAGGAACAGTCGGAGGAACGGGGTGAGGAGCAGGTACAGGAGCAGGTACAGGAGGAACCACCGGAGCTGCGGTACCCTGTACGTACGGAGGTGGTGACTTCATAAGATAGGACATTAAAGGATCCTCAACTAATTCCTCCTTCTTATCCGACTCCGTTGGCAAAGCGGGATAACATTTATCTATAGACATACGCTGAAGCCTATCGAAAACTTCCTTTTCCTTTTCCTCTTTATCACGCTGGAACTGCTCTGCTTTCTTCACAATGGTAGCAACACCATCTCTCTGATTACGTTTTGTCTGTCTGATCTCTTTCTGTCTGGCTTCTTTGCGCCATAACCGAAAGGCATCAAACATGGCCTTGACTTTTTCTTGAACATTTTAGCCTCAAGATTATCTAGAATCGGGGTCTCAAAACTACCATGAGGTGGCCAACTAAGGACGTCATCCTTTTTGGTGTAGCGAATCCAATATTCATTAAAGGTAATCGGACCTAACCCATGTTTGCTATACAATTCATAAGTTGGAGTTCCAACTGGAGGTATCGGACACAAGTCCTCCAGTCGGGAATCCGTACCACAACGTCTGAAACAACTGAACAAAGTACTGCGACCAGGCATCTTGCACACTAGCCGAGTTTCACAAACTTCAAGGGTTACGGGATTTACCAAGTCCCTGCAAAGAGCAAAAACCCTCGGTTTTTGGCGGCTGCAGTCGTCAAATATCACAACAAAGAACCAAGTACTAAGAACCACAAATGCAATGGAACCATGCAACAACTAAGCAACCACAACCAAGAACTCTGGGAGCGACCCACAAATACTTAACTCAAAGATCGATGGCGTCACCAGGAAGGCCCGTCAATCGTCTCGCTGTACCAAGGTCTACGCCAGGCGCCAAAACAGGTCTACAGTCAGGGCAGCAGTCCGTCGCAGCCGTCAGGAGGCGGGAATCTTTGCGGGAAAAGTCGTCGGGCCACTTGTTTCGACAACAGGATCGATGAAGCGGGGTGCACCTTCCCTCGGAGATTTCACACGAAGTTCCTCACGATCATCGGGCTTGGACCGGTACCACTGATGCAGCCCCACGTTGGGCGCCAACTGAAGGACTTGGTTATTTAAGACCCAGCGGTGCCAGGGGACAACACCTGAAACCTTCGTGGGTAACCTGTTCCGGCGTACAAATGACAGAGACACGGGACACTTCCTCCGGCGTCAAAGATTCGAGGTTTATTACTGCAGGGAACACAGAAGTCACGTGAAGTACACAGCATGTAAGTTCGCGGGATCTGATTCAATTTGCTACTGTGGGTCGCTCCTTTTTATACAGTTTTCTCTCATAGATTAACATGGTACACAAAGGTTTACAACTTGGTTCCCATCATTATCCCCAAGAGGGGTCGCTTTGATGCATTCAAGGTCCGGAACATAAGTACAGAAACATTTGGTGGTTCCCAACTGTAAAAACCCATCTTCCCACCATTAGTACATTCCAATCAGCAGTAAATAGATCGAAGGAGGAACAAGGTCAGGTGCAGAGGAAGACAGAAACAGTGGGGAGATCGGAAAGGGTGTAAAGGGGTGGTATCGGGAAACACGAACTGCAGGCATCAAAGGGACGTGCCTAATGAGATGCACGGCTAAGACAATAGACCGGAACGGCAAGATGAGCCTCGAGCGGGGCCATCTGCCTTACAGTATCATCCCCCTCATCATAAAGACACTTTCAAAGGAAACGTGTCTTCCGCAAGAGTCTTGGGAATCCCAGGGTCGCGAAGCGGACAGCGTCCGTTCGCTGGCTACTTGAGGGCAAGAGACAAAATGGATGCCGCATCTAAGATGGAACCCGTGGGTACAGATAGATAAACCCCCAAAACAAACGAACGGTTTAGGTTAGTACAGCGAAACTGCGTACACCCACTAAACTCGTCATTTGCGATTCATAGATATCAGACTCGACCATATTCGTGCGAGTCGAAAACATCACTTATGATCGTCACGGAACCTCAGCTCAAGGGAGTCTCAGTGACGCTGTGTGCGTGTGCCCTGTGGCAGCCTGGGCTCTTCGTAGCAGTAGCGGCCCAGAACGGAAGAGGAGGAGCTGAGCTTCCAGCCCGAGCCCACCGTTTCCAAATCACAAAAATTGCATCGGAGGCCCAAGTCGCTGGATGAGGAGAGGAGAGTGAGTTCTCGCCCCCCCCCCCGGTAACGTGTGTCGACTCCTAGGGCGGGGTGCGGGCTCGGAAGGAGACGCTCACGGCCTCTCTCTCATTCTGGCAGCGTGGCCTCTTCTTCTGCTCGTGGCCCGTATTGCCATGGGAGTGGCAGTACCGGGCCCGGAGTGCGGAGCTGCACTTTTTGTTACACCATACCCGTGTTGGGGGAAACTGTTGACAGAAGCTTCCTGCGAGTGAGAGGGAGTGACGGAGGGACCGCCTAAGGCACCGTGATCGTATTATGTATTCTCTTATTTCTGCATACCGGAGCACCCGATTGTTGTAATACACATTGCATCATTTCTGCATAACGAAGTACCTGATTAGTGTATTATGCATTGCATTATTCCAAAACGAACTACCTGATTAGTGTATGACGCATGGCATTATTTTTGCATAAAGAACTACCTGTTTTTCGTATGACGCATTGCATTGTTTCTGCATAACGAACTACCCGATTAGTGTATTACACATTGCATTACTCCTGCATAACTAACTACCTTAGTGTATTACGCATTGCCTTATTTCCGCATAATGATATACCAGGTGGTTGTATTACGCATTGCTTTATTCTTACATTGAAAAGTGCCTGATTGTTGCGTTACGCTTTGCATTATTTTTACATTGCAAAAGTGCCTGATTCTAGCATTATGAACTGCATAACATGGTATTAGGATTACAGTGGAATGCCTAGGACTGCTCATTAATATCGCCAGAACTTACAAGGGCTGGCTGGCCTAACAACTGGCCAGTAGAAATAGTACACATACTCATATGTAGGATTTATATTGTGTGTCGTTATGGTATTTCTTTTTATATTAAATTTATACTCATTTGTATAAAACTTGTGTGGAGTCATCATTGGGTTGCTGTGAGCATGGTTGCAAATACTTTACACATTTGCATTGAAGATAAGGCTGGCTGCTTGTGCCAAGCTACCATGGGGGTGAGCTGGGGCTATCTCAGAAGGTGACATTCCTTTGCCTGATGTGGAAACACAGGTCCCTATTTGGACTAAGGTACCTACCTCAGCCAACCAGGGATCCCGGGTCTAACAGTCCCCTTCACCGACTTGGCTCGATATTGCCCACATTACCACGGTTAAAGCATTTACCGGTATGCTCTTGGCCCCAACTTTCATTTAGACGGATTACAAATAATGGATTAAAAAAAAATCTTTTCTGTTAAGGGGAAACTGTGTCAAGTGCAATTGTTTCAATATTAATATATTGTGAATGGAGAAGTAAATCTGCCTATGTTGCTTTTCGGTGATGTATTGTAAACTCTGGTGGTTCAAACTTTTAAGTAGCTGGAACACTTTTTCAATGTTTAGCGAACAGGTTTGACACCCACAGATCTCTAGATCTCATTTTCCAGTCACACAATTATTTGCACCTCAGCACACCTACTTCCATGTCCCCTACACCGTCATCGAACAATGCTTTGCATCCACCCTCCCCTCACCCCCACCTTCCACTACCACGCCTGCACATTTAAAACTGGATATGGGTTGCTGTAACAAAGTGGCTGTTTCATCTGTGACTCAGTCAATCACTCCTATTCTTTAAACAACCCTATGATGCATTCCACTAATTATAGTTCAGCTTTTAACTTTGTTAGCATGTCCCAAAAATCCCAGCATGTGCTGTTGGCCTAAAACCCAGGGCAGGCTAAAGGTGCTGCACATGGCTTGTGCCTTAGCCGGTATGTAGTCACCACTGTTGTCTCTAAAGCTCTTGTAACAAGCTTTATTATAGCACTTATAGGTCTCGCCTTTGGGACCTTATAAGTGTTTAGTTATCCAGCACAATATCCTTGGTGCAATAACATCAACTGTTGCATGGCTAAAAACGTATAAGTTCCCAAAGGCGAGACCTATTGGGTATGTCAATGCTTGTTTCGCAAGCACTGAGTAAGTAGAGCATGGTGCAAGACACACTCATATACACGTAACAGTAACATCATAAACAACAATAATGCACCTTCCCATATACCCACACACAAATATACAGCATGTGACGCAGCTCAAGCTTCCCTGACGTACACTGCACACATACCAAGTAGGCACACTATGTACAACAGCAGTGTACCATCTAACAGACAGTGTTCCACATGTACTGTCACCAAGAAAGCCTTCCTGACACACACACATACATACACTCACACACAGAAGAGTAACATGGGTAACAGTATCGCAAATTGTCAAGTGATGTTTGATGATTTGCTTGGGTGAAGATGTCATTAAATGTGGCTGGTTTGGTGGGTGACGATTTGTGTTGGTGCATGAATTTGTGATGGTATGCCTGCATGTGTAGATTTTGGAAGTCAATGGGGGTATTTGTATGTGTTGGTGTGACAAAGGGATAGAGGACAGCACTGGAGAAGCCATAACAATTAAAGAAATTCCCAATTAAAGAAAAAAATGTGGATGGGGCAAAAAAGGACTGCTTTAACTTTAATTAATTTCCAAATAATTGTATGGTGTTGTTTTGGTATCTACATTGCGCATTCTATATCCCTATAGGCCTTCTATGGCGTGGTTCATTATCTCTGGAGTTTTGCAGATCACGTTACTGCGTTGTTGGATGTGGGGCACCCTCTTGTGTGTAGGTGGGCTGGGATGGCCTCTCTTACAGCTTTCATTGGATTGGAGAGAGCGATGTGAGGCTTGTATTTTGCTCTACTGCATTGGTACTGCTGCATTTTCTTTTGCAAAGTGCGTCTAACACTACACTTTACTGTTGACTGAGTTCTTCAACAATGAATTCTTTGAACGAAAATCTCCTGGGAAAGTTTTCCAGATGAAAGTTTGGTGTGTGTGGAGTAGGTGACAGGCGTGGAGTGCTAGGGCCGCATCTGTAAATAAACACCTCGTGGTTCTGTGGGTGTTTATTTTGAAGAGCTGAAGTAAAAAAAAAAAAGCTTTGGCCGTGAAAGAGACACGGCCGCACAGCTGTGAAAGTGAAAGCGATCGATGTTGACACAGCTGCGCGGCCGTGAGACGCACTCTGTGGTGGGAAAGAGGAGGGGCAGTTGTGAGAGGCGCTTATATTACCTTTGACAACACAGGAAAGCAGATGGCTGCGCGTGCATGTTCTCGTGCACTCAAGCTTGTAACCAGCAAGCAAACGCCTGGGTATCACTTTGGAGATGCCCTTTACTAAAAGACGAGCAATAGCGCATGAGCCTTTTAGGCTCGACCTGAAAAGGCAGAGGCATAGCCTTCAAACATCGATCCGACATCACTATCTCAAAGTTTAATTCCTAACCCTTGGAGTCTTGTGAATATCTCGGGATCCACTAAAAATCCTCAGATAACAACTCCCACAAACTACATATACTCTACCATCCCCCGACTAAGAATGCTGTTTTCACAGACCAACTCATGGAAATCATTACAACTAACTCGACCCCTCGTTCCAATGACATATTCCTTGGTGACTTCAATATCCACTGGGAAGACCCCCTGGACAAGCATGTCAACGCTATAAAAATCTTCCTAACAGACCATTCCCTGATCCAAGCCATCTCAAAGCCCACTCACGCCAAAGATGCTACTTGTTGTATTCTCTCTACTTGTATTTTGTTGTATCGCTTTAAGACTCACATTCTATGTTCTTGATGTCATATTCTACTTTGCTTTGTCTAGATTCTTCCTGGTCAGTTAGCTCCCTGGCTTTCTGATGGGAACACCAGTTATTCTCTGTAGAGCATAATAAATATCTATTATCCTTTTATCTACCTCTCCACTTCATTTATAACACATGGCGACGATGAGCAAAGGGAGCTGAATAACTACAGAGTGAGAAGAACTCCACTGGTGAGAGAAGAACCACGCAAGTTCACTTGGCTAAATTTACAACAGGAAGAAGCAGTTGCCAAGAAGAGAAAATGTCAAGCTAAAACAAACTGTTCTCAAAAAAAGAAAATTTTAAACTGAGAGACGCGAGAAAGATACTTCAAGTAAAGTGAAGCAGTGAACAAGAAACGGAAATCCTATTTGAAATCCCACCTTGTATTTGACTGAAACTAAAAGAACAGTAGCCAAGGAAAAGAGAGAAAATTCAACCCTTCAAGGCAACAATAGAAATTTGCTTCCTTCTCAAACAACTGGTGAGTTTGAGAAACTTTCCGTTTTTGCTTACTTGTACTTCAGATTTAAATGGAACTGTGACTTTATTGCTTTAAAAATTAGAAAAACGTAAATCTGTGCAGAAGAAACTGAAATTATCAACCTAAGTATTTCATTCACGGCCCGAATACAAGGCGAACCACAACAGTGAGTGTGAGCATCTTTCGAAATTGACCTGCAGCTCGAGCGGAAAGACGGAGACATTTGAGCATCTTTCGAAATTGGCCTGCAGCTCGAGCGGAAAGACGGAGACATTTAAAGAAAGTGCAGCGTCTTTTGAAATTTTGCACGAGCAGGAAAACACGAGCCTACTCACTGTTAGAACTCTCTTGGTGACATCGTCCGAACGGAGCCATCGATACTTGTTGTCAGCGTCACGCAGGAAGAGGAAGCAAACGTCAAGCAAGAAAAGAAAACAACGTCATCACCCCAAGCGGAAGTGATGTAATGACGCTACGTGGCGGCCATTTTGAGTCAGTCTCCAGTTACTAAGCAACCAATTTTACCGGAGCAACGAGTTTTTGTGAACGTACTGCGTGTTCAGTTAAAAAGCTACTTTTCAAACAAAACGGAATGACTGGAGCAGTAAACAGTATCAAGTCTGGAATGACTGGAGTGGTAAGCAGTAAGTAGTGCTATTTACAGAAGTAAGCAACTCGTTTTTATTTACTTGGTGGGTGAAGCAGTGACAAATAGTGTTGTCCACTTGAAGTATTCTACTGAAGCACTGTGAACAGTGCAAGACGTATTCCCTTATAGTAAAGTACCTTATTTGAAGAGGTTATTCAAGTGTCCGCATAGACTGCGAGTGTGTAAACAAGAGCTACTATCTGTGGTTTAACTGGAGGATTATTCTTGTTAAAAAAAGGAAAAAAAAAAACTATTACAATGGAGAATCTTAATGTCATTATGCCGCCTATGTTCTTACAAACAACTGGAGATCCACCCATTGAGTGGGACGAATGGATAGACATTTTCGAAAACTACATAGAGGCACTTGATGGGAAGCATTCAGTGCTACAAGGAAAAAAACTCTTTTATTAAGTGCATTAGGGAAAGAGGGTCAGCACTCTTTCAAATATTTACCAGTAGGACTAAACCAAGATGGCAGAGCAATAACTAACGTTTACACTGAGGCAAAGGCGCGAATGAAAAAACAATATTCAAAGGAAGTAAACATCGTTATGGCAAGACACAAATTCTACACACAACCACAAAGAGCAGAAGAATCAGTAGATCAATTTGTGACCAGATTGCGTGAACTGTCTATTAAATGTAATTTCGGGGAAATAAGAGATGAAATGATAAGGGATCAGTTAATAGTACAATGTAGGAATAAAAAAATGCAGGAAAAATTGTGGGCAGCAAAAAACCCTACCCTGCAAATAGCTATCGACATAGCAAAGGTAGTTGAAGAATCGAATGCATGTATGAGAGAGATGGAAAAAAAGGATAGTGTAAAGGAGAGCGGACAAGGGAATGGTGTTTCTTGTGTTGAACAGGATGAAGTTGCTGCTGTGAATAGGAAAAGTGTAGATTCAGGAGAGAAAGGTCCTAAGAGATTTAACACTGGGTTTTCAAGTAGCGAGAGGAATAGATTCCAGGGGAGAATGTGCAGTAGGTGTGGGAGTACTTTTCATACCTCAGATTACAAGAGATGCTTTGCCCTAGATAAAGTGTGTAGAAAGTGTGGGAGGAAAGGTCATTTCTTTAAAATGTGTAAAGGAGTGAATAGCGAAAAAGTGGCAGTTGTGGAGAAGAGGGAGATAGGGAGAGGCGACGTTGGTGTTGAGGGCGCCAATAAGATACTGTGCTTGGGTGAAGATGGTACGAGTGAAGGAGAACCAGGCAGAAGGCAGAGGCCCAAAGCTCAATTCCTTATTGACCAAAAGGAAGTCCAGTTAATGGTTGATCCAGGGTCGTTTTGGACTATTATCCCAAAAGATATGTATTTGGAAAATTGGAAAGATGTGCAATTGTTGGCCAGTGATATTAGCCCCTGTGGATATCAGGGAGAGAGTATAGAATTGATTGGATATATGGTATGTGAAATATCATTTAAGGACCGTTCTGCAAAAGGGAAGGTTTATGTAGCCAAGTCGGGTCCTGCGATTTTGGGTTGGGGACAACAGTATGACCTCAGTATTGTCATTAATCCCAGGGCTGAACAGCAAGTGATAGTAGTTGATAGCATACCCACTGAGTCAATAGTTGAAGGAATGACTGGTTTGTTTGATGAGCACATTGGAGAATTGAAAGGTTACTTGCATAAGATCGTACTGCGTGATGATGCTGTACCTATGCAACACAGGGTCAGAAAGGTCCCATTTATCGCACGTGAGGAGGTGAAGAAGATGTTGAAGGAGATGTTAGACCAAGGGGTGATAGAACAGATCCAAACGTCACCCTGGATTTCTCCCGTTGTTATCACAACCAAATCCGACGGGAAATTCCGCTTCTGTGTGGACCTTCGCACCTTGAACCAAAACATTGTTGTGGACAACTTCCCGTTGCTGAATATCAATGAGTTAGTTCTGTCACTAAAGGGTGGAAAGTATTTTTCTAAGCTGGACCTCCGCAGCGCTTATCATCAAATTAAATTGCACCAAGACTCTAAGGCATTGACTGCTTTTATAACAACTGAGGGAATATATCAGTTCACGCGTATGCCTTTTGGACTTGCCTCTGCAGCTGGAGTATTTCAACGAATGATGGGGGCTGTATTAAAGGGAGTGAACAATGTAGTGTATTTTCAGGACAATGTTTTGATATTTGGGGAGACTGTAGAAGAACATAATTTGATTTTGAAAGATGTTTTGGAAAGGATGGAACAGGCTGGGTTGACTCTAAAGAAGGAGAAATGTAAGTTTGCGGTGGAGGAAGTCGAGTACCTTGGATATACTCTGTCTATTAATGGGGTTAGACCCAAGAGAGATTTGTTAAGGGCCATTAGAAATGCACCAGCTCCGTGTGATAAAGACCAGTTGAGGTCTTTTCTTGGCCTCATCGAGTACTTTGCAAAGTTTGTAAGAAATTTTGCAGGGAAAACTGAAAAGATTAAGGTGCTGTTGAGGAAAGGGTGCAAGTTTGTGTGGGATGTGGAACAAGAAGATTGCTTTCAAAAGATCAAAACAGAAATTTGTGAAGCTGGTATCTTAACACCGTTTGATACCAACCGTAAGTCAGTTTTGACAGTGGATGCTAGTGCTGTGGGAGTTGGTGCGGTGTTAGCTCAAATGCATGAGTCTGGACTCAAGACTGTGGCTTTTGCGTCAAGAACGCTCACAACGGCGAAGAGGAATTACTCTATAATCGAGCGGGAAGCTCTAGCTGCAGCATGGGGTTGCGAGTATTATAGAATGTACCTGTGGGGGTTCAAGTTTACGTTGTTGACGGATCACAAACCCCTGGTTAAAATTCTATCACCTGGTGGGGCTGGCAAGGGATCAGCGAGGTTAGCTAGACTGGCTGCGAGAATTCAGGAGTATTTGTACACTATAGAGTATATTCCTGGTTGGAGGAACAGCCAAGCTGATGGTCTTTCTAGACTTCCACTACCTTGGGAGATGGTAGACAAGTTGGGGGTGGAATCACTCAATTCAGAAGGGTCTGTGGCTGCTGTGGATGAGGTGGTGGATATGTTTGCTGGGGCAGTTAGCAAGAGTTGGTGGAATACTTCCATGGCTAAGGATGAGGTGTTGAGAGAGGTGAGAGACCTAATTGTGAAGGGTCCAAGGTGAGGTTCCGTGACGGTTCCGTGACAACTTGAACCCGTGTTTTCAAGTTTGTCGGAAATACATAAAAATGATATCAGTGAACCGCAAATGATCCATTTAGTATATCCTAGTGTTTTCGCTACGCTACGAGCAAGAGCACTCCTTCCACCGACACATTTCTGATATACACACGGCATCCATCTTAGTCGTGGCCGCCATTTTGTGGTTCCTTGCCCTCACATATGCAATAGCCTCTGATCATTTCATTCACTCCACTTTGATTAAGGACACGTAGCTTTAGCCGGAGATTCACCTCTTACGTGACACGTGCACCTTAAACCAGATCACGCTGTAGCTGCATGACTCGACAAAGGCTGCCTCCTCTGCCCGAGGCCAGTCCTGCCAAACTGGTCTTCGTGTCCATTGTACCTGATCATGATTAGGCGGCCGAAGCCGGTAGCCTTGCCCATTTACAACCCACAAACATCTCTTATCCCGCTTTTCTATCTTCTGCACCTGGCTCTGCTCCTTTCCTTCTGGGCCTTTATTAGGGGGAGGTAACGAACTTTACGATGAGGCGGTCCGGCTCCTGAATACAATATTGACAAGGGATTGTGATGGACTGGTGGGAACCCCTCTTCGTGATGTTTGGTATCAGATATTATCGACAGTTCCTGTGTAACGCCAAATATTTATTGTTTAGAGACACAAAAGGTTTAGGAATGTACCGACATGTGAAATATTTGCCTAGAGCACAATTTTTGGTATATAAGGAGCAACCCACTTTGTGCAAATCGAACAGGCTCCTAGAATCTGCCCATGTGTGGTTTCTGTGACTTCTGTGTCCCTGCAGTAATAAACCTTTGGTCTTTGACGCCACCATCGAGAAGCCCGTGTTTCTGTTCATTTGTGCACCAAGGCAGGTGGGACTCCGGGGTCTTTGGGTGTTGTACCCTGACACCTCTGGACGGAACCAAAAAGTCCAGAACTCCAAAGGAGGGAGAGTTGCTTATCTCCCGCTCTTCGTCCATATCTGAAAGTTTTGGAGCATTTGTCTGTCTTGGACAAAGAAGGTCTCATTATTTTGAAGGAGGATAAGTTTATTCCCCCACAGGAGGTGAGGTTTACTTTATTCAAGTTAGCTCACGAGGGTCATCTAGGACAGTCTCTCACCAAGAGGAGAGTGAGGGAGAATTTTTGGTGGCCCGGTATGGACTTGGAGGTTTCTCAGTGGGTGGAAAGATGTACGGATTGTGTGGAGAGTGAGAAGAGGCTTAAAGTCGGTGGTCAGACTGGATGTGGTACAATAGAAGACCCAGGGTGCCCGTGGCACACTATATGTCTTGATTTCATTGGTCCTTTTTACCAGTTGAGTCAAGATATGAGGTTTGGTTTGGTCGTTGTTGATGTTTCATCGAAGTGGTTGGTAGTTAAGTTTATGAAGGAAATCACTACGAGCAGCACTATTACCATGTTGAGGGATATTTTCAGAGAGGAAGGTTTTCCCACGAGGATTATCACTGATAATGGGACGCAATTGACTTCTTTGGAGATGGCTAATTTTTTGGAAAAATGTGGTATTGTACATTCGAGGACCTCACTTTACAACCCGCAGGGGAATGGTATAGTTGAGAGGGCGAACCGAATGGTTAAAGGAGCGATTCAGATAGCCCTCTCATCTAGGGCAGATGTGAGAGGGTTGGTTAATGATCTGGTTTGGGCCTATAGAACTACTGAGAATGGTGCGACTGGGAAGATTCCCTTCAGTATGATGAGAGGGCGTTCAGCTGGCACCAAACTTGTCGCTGCATGGATGAAAGAGTATTTGAGTACTGGTGTCTTTGTGGAGCGTGATAGTGGGAATGAGCCAGCCAGTAAGTGTCATTTTGCAGTGAATGATTGGGTGAAAGTAAAACCTGGACGAGTTGGTGTTGGGTTGGCGAAGTTCAGGGGTCCGTTTAAAGTCAAGTCCGTCCATAAGAGGTTTGTGACTTTATTTAATGGAGAAAGTTGGAATTTGAGGCGAGTGGCACTGTATAAGAAGGATGAACGTGGGGTTGATTTGCCTCGGTCTAACCGTGGGTTAGAATCAAACAATGGTATTGGTGCTAGTAGAGGTCAGAGAGAAAGGAGACCCCCGAGTTATTTACATGATTTTGTTTGTGATTGATGTTTGTTCGTGTAGTGGAGAGCATGTGCTTATTATTTTGTTTTTTTTATGCGAAGGGAAGAGGATATGTTGTATTCTCTCTACTTGTATTTTGTTGTATCGCTTTAAGACTCACATTTTATGTTCTTGATGTCATATTCTACTTTGCTTTGTCTAGATTCTTCCTGGTCAGTTAGCTCCCTGGCTTTCTGATGGGAACACCAGTTATTCTCTGTAGAGCATAATAAATATCTATTATCCTTTTATCTACTTCTCCACTTCATTTATAACACTACTCTTGACTGGATCATTACTAAAGAAAAAACGATTGAAGCTATCTCGATCACCCCTTGTGATTGGTCAGACCATCACATTATTTCCTTCCAAATTCTCCACCAGAAAGAAAACGCATTCGCAACTACCCAAGCCTAAACATTGGATAAAGATACGAAAAACCTCAACTGGAACATCCTTGCTAGTGATTGTGTGAAAATTCTCACCCCTCCTAAAAATATGTCAGACATCAATGACCTTACTGCTCACTACAATTCCACGATGACCAAACTCTTTGACCTTGTAGCTTCACCAAAACTCAAAAGAATACTGGACAAAGACAAAACCCCATGGCTCAACTGAGCCCTGAATGAAGAGAGACGTAAACTAATATTGACTGAACATAAATGGACTCTTAAACAATTGGGAGCCCAAGGGGGAATAAAGGGATTTGAGCAGGTCACCCCCCACTCCTTATCAACAACACAAGACCTGTCCCTATAATATGTAGAAACAACTGTTTCCCATATATCTTAACAGACCCCTTTCTTAAGGTGTCAATAAGCCATTAGTAAATCTTGCTCTACTGCTTACGTATGCCCTTGCGGTCATGAGCTCAACTCTAAAAATAGTATCTAAAACTATGTGTGGTACTGAAGACAACTACACACCCTCACCACACCTTCTAAAGAAATACATTTAAAAAAAAGGGAGAGAGGGAGTTGGCAGTGTCTCATGGGAGCAACACCCGCGGAGTAATAAACAGACTGGTACTCTTCTGTGTCCTCATGTTATCATCATCAGCAACTGCCAACTGTAACAAATAAAGGGATAACAAACAGTGCAGACAACATAAACCAAAAATGTGCTCTGTGTAAGTGACCCAATGCGGTGTGACCACTCTGATCTCAAAGTGTGACACCACCACCGTTTAAAAAGGGCAGAGCTCCACTAGCTAAATTACTTTTATTCAGTGCTGTGTGCCCGCTCTATTAAAACCAAACCAACATGTTTCATTGCCGTGATAGATTTGCCGGCAATATCGACAGAGTTTTGGGTCTTCGCGTTCTCTGCACATCAATTCTTCATTTATTGTACCAGGTAGAAGCTATATGCTTATGTACCAGCGCCCCCGTAGAAGAATCAACCCAGACCGGTGCCTGTAGCCTTGTTGCAGGTACCGGACAACTGCCCTTGGTCAGTGCGTTATTTGTGCAGGTAGCTCCTCCGCTCACCCCCTGTGTGGCCTCCGCACACCCCCTGTGTGTGTCCGGTACCTGCAACAAGGCTACAGGCACCAGTCTGGGCTGATTCTTGGAAAGCTCACAACCAGAGTGGTCTAGCTGATGTAATCGGATATTTGTTTTGTAAATCGGCCATCATAACAAGAGGTTACAAATTAAAACGTTGTCACAAATGAATAATTTGTAATTGTTCATTGCAACACTTATGGGCATATGTACAACAGAATGACACAGCATGGCGTTAAGCAAAACTTGCTAAGGCCACGTGCCACCATCCTGAAAATGCAGGGATGCACCGTATTTACAAAGATATGGTGAACCCCTGCGTTTTCCCTAGCGCTGGCTCTAAATTAATTTGCCTAGTGCCAACGCAGGCACCGTTGTACTATAGTGCAGGGGTGCCTGCATTGGGGTAAATGATTGTTTATGAGCAGGAAGGTGTTCCTTCCTGCACATAAACAATCACAAATGGTGATTTCTAACTCCTTTGTATGCTGCATTGTGCAGCACATATAGAAGTTGCAAATCGTCACTGTTTTTCATGATTGTTTATGTGCAGGAAGGGACACCTTACTGCACATAAACAATCATTCATGGTGTTTTATATGTGCTGCACAATGCAGCACACATAGAAACAGCAAAAGCAAAAAGAAATAAAGCATTTCACCTCGTTTCGTCATTTTAAGACCAGGTTTTCCCTTGTCTTAATTTTGGGGCTACCATATATTTACGCCTCCTTGTAAATATGGGGCAACGTCAATATCAATGGGTGTTGCTACGGAACATGTACTACAACACCCATTGCCCACCCCTTTCACGCTAAGTATAGAGTGAAAAGGTGCCTAATTTACAAGGCGGAGTTAAGCCACATTAAATGGCTCAACACCGCCTTGTAAATAAGGCAAAGACCCTATCGCCACAGAAACGTTGTAAAAAGTGATGTTCCTGTGGCAATAGGGGCTTGTGAATATGTCCCTTAGTTTCTTTGAAAAAAATTGAAGGTACTACACAAATGACCCCTTCCTGAATTTAGAATTTCCTCTAGTTTACAAAAATGAATGTTTTTTTGGGATCCATCATGGTTTTAGCCCATTTCCACCAGAAACTGTAAGGAGGTTGAAAGACAAAAAATAGGAAAAATGGACTGTCTCAAAAACTGTTGTTAAAAAACAGTTTGTTTTTGGGGTCAAGTCTGCCTCATCCTGAAAGTTGTTTAGATGGTGATTTTAGTAAAGCACAACTTTGGTTCACGCCATTTGCAGGAGAAAAAACGAACACTTTTTTCTGCACCGCTTTTTTACCATTTTACCCCCCAAAAATGTTTTGCTATATTTCGGCTTATTTCTCAGTCCCCTCCAGAGGAATCTACAAACCCTGCTAACCTGTAGAATCCCCAGGATGGTGGCAAAAAAGGACACCAATTTGGCATGAGAAGCCTATGTGTAAAAAAGTTACGCAGGCCTAAACGTGAACTATCCTAAAAAGACAAATTAAGGCTCAGCACTGAGGGGGGGGAGGGAAGGCCCAGCAGCAAAATGGTTAATGAAAGGGATAATAAGACACCTGAAGAGGAGAGAAAAAAAAGCACTGGCAAGATATTTAATACTATTACATTCATAATACTCAGGTCTGGTTATACATTAAGCTAAGTTGTATCAAAATGGATTCCAAACAAGTACAATTATCATCAATAAACAAAGAGATACATTTAAGATATTTATGTAGCTCTTACCTAAGATATTGAAGCCACCTACTGTTGATAAATTAATACATGGATCAATATTGTTAGTGTATAATGTGTATATAACGCACAAGTGCATAAGGCACTAAAATTACTCTGGACCAATTTGTAGTTTGTCTGTCTAAGAAACACACTGAATACACAATTTGCATCAATCTCACTAGATAAACTAGAACAAAATCATCCACATCAACATGTTGATTTTAGAGGACTTTAAGGAGTCATGATGTTCGCATTTAAGTAAATGATGATTACTTCAGGCTAATTCCTAAATTTTGAATGTGAGACTTTACCTTTTTTTAGAAAAGTTATCAGCTTCTTTTCATCTCTGTGCTGACGATACACAAATACATCTGTGCATCGTCAGCAGAGATAAGAGAAGCTGAAAGCAAAGGAGATATCTCCAACGGATCAAGTGTTGACAGAAAAAGAACAAGAAGTTAAACACAAGGAACTTAAACTGGTAAGGAGGTAGACTTTGAGAGTGAAAAACATCATGGGATAGACTAAGGTATATAAGAAACATAAAAAAAATAAGTATAAAGCGGGGAAGGAGGAAAAGCAAAAGGAATAAAAGATCATAAAATAGAAAGCACCCTACAACGTTAGTAGACTCCTGGAAAGATGCCCATAATACAATCAAAACTGGCCATATGATTCAGAAATATATAAAACATTCTTCCTAGTGGACAATTGAATACTCCTTGAACCGAATATGATACACCAAATATAATCATTTTTACAATGTCCTGAGAAACAGACACAAACAAGGTTCACTCAAGTAGCAAGCCACACTAGTCACCCCATACTGGATTTTCCTAGGTTCTAGTTTTCAGAAATGTACAGGTTTGCTAAGTTTCCCTAGGTACCGGCTGAGCTTGGACTCAAAATGCAAATCTACGTACTGCAAAAAATGGGTCAGTTTTGAGTGGAAAAATTTGATGTAGCAATGGTGCGTTTTGGGACACTTCCTGTTGCAGGCACTGGGTCTAAACACACAAGTGAGGTACCATTTGCATCAGAAGACTTAAGGGACTGCTGGGTGGAAGGTAAACATGTACTTTGGAACACCCAATTCATCCAGATGTTTAAATATGGATAAAATCCTACCTAACGTGAACTAAGTAAAACCCCAATCCCTCTCCCACCAATATTCTAACATTCTGTTCCAGATTGAATTGTTTTTACCGTCCTACGTCATTAACATGAGACTACCGGCTAATGTGGTCGTGTTCCCTAGCTCAGTCAGCTACACAGTGTGTTCTTGCGCGCCATGGCGCCGAAATAATCTACTGTGTGTTCGGGGTAAAAGATATGTGATCAGGGGTTACACCTTTAGAGGCTTCCAACATTACATCCTATTCCATAGATATCGGCTTCCTTTGCAAACCCCATGCCTCTTCCGGTCGGATAGCTGTACTTTAAGCCCCCCCAACGCAACATTTCACTGTGCCAGGTGTATATTGAAGGAGGTTTTGCCAACTTCCATGTCATAGTTATGACCCTTTTGCCAGAATAACCGCAAGGTCAAGGAAACAAAGTTGGACTTTATGGGAGGCCGACTTCCTCCTGAGACACAGCATGCGCTCCAGCAGCGATCCTCAAACCAAACACGACCGGAATACGTCTGGAGGCTTTTTAGTCCCGGCAACTGGCATTCTGACAAGGAACATTGGCTATAACAGAAGCCCTGTGAAAACATTTGGGGACTATTGTAAAATTGAATTTTAACCAGTGCTAGAATTGTCAGGGGTTACATATCCTTTGGACCCTCTAAAGGATAGAAGTGAGAGTTCTTCCTTGTTTCCAGTCTATCTATGACTATTGATTTCTTGAAAGAGATGATATATTGTTTGGGAGGAGACAGACCCCTTTTATAAATTCTTCATCACCATTTCTGATGAAAGTGTTGGGAGACACCATATTGTATTTCAAAGCCTGAAGAAGGTGGCCGGACCATTATATACCACCGAAACGCATCACTACTTGTTTTTAGTACCAAGTCGAACTGGGTCTGACAGGTATAATAAACATCAATGAGTGTTGAACCTGTTACGATTTTCTAATAATGCACTTGGTGCTCTTCATGTGTTTACATTTTTTGATCAATTGTATTCTCCTAGTTTTTCTTAAACCTATTGAAGAATATTTTGACATGCTGTGTTGATACTTGATTAATTGTATATGTTGTTTCTTAAAATTCTGTGAACATTAATTAATGATTTATTTAATACAATATTTTATATTGAGTTTTGGCTCCTGCTACGATTGCAGGTGGGTGTTTGAATGAGTATGACAGTGGTGTTTGATTTATGAGACTATGCTTTAAACAACCCAAAGGGAAATTGTTTATGACTCAGTGACTCCAGCAGTGAGTCCTCGATACTCAAGTGTGTAGTTGTTTCTACGTAATGGCGGACCTCTCCCCAGAACCCCCTCAGGCGCGTACATGCCCGTAACATGTGAGCTAAATCTGCTTCCGCCAAGTGGCATCTAGGGCAGTGGTACTGCATCTTTAGGTACATCTGTTGAAGATGGCGTGGTGTGAGGTAAGCCCTATGTAAAATTATGCATTGTATAAATGTAAACTTTGCATTCCTGGTCACTTTTTTAGGGTGTTTCAGTATGTCCACCCATTACTGCCCTGCATTCTCCACCCATGGGGTGCCGAAAGGTGCGCCAAAGGCAAGTCCGTCTGCACCCATCCACGACCCGAGCACGACCAGCGCCAGGAACCCTGGACCTCCGAACCGCCAACGCTTCACCCCAGCTGAACTCTATGCACTCAATCCAGGTCGCAACAACAACAACTGCAAGCTAACTTCACCAGCCGACACCTACGGAACCTTCAGCTGTCACCGTTGCTGCTACTCCTGCAGCACCGCTAAGACAACGGACACAGCACAACCCACCCACAACAACGCAACCACACCAAAGAACCTGCAATGTATCCTCCTCAACGGCAGATCCTGGGCATATGTACAACAGAATGACACAGCATGGAGTTAAGCAAAACTTGCTAAGGCCACGTGCCACCATCCTGAAAATGCAGGGATGCAACGTATTTACAAAGATATGGTGAACCCCTGCGTTTTCCCTAGCGCTGGCTCTAAATTAATTTGCCTAGTGCCAACGCAGGCACCGTTGTACTATAGTGCAGGGGTGCCTGCATTGGGGTAAATGATTGTTTATGAGCAGGAAGGTGTTCCTTCCTGCACATAAACAATCACAAATGGTGATTTCTAACTCCTTTGTATGCTGCATTGTGCAGCACATATAGAAGTTGCAAATCGTCATTGTTTTTGATGATGGTTTATGTGCAGGAAGGGACACCTTACTGCACATAAACAATCATTTATGGTGTTCTGCTGTTTCTATATGTGCTGCACAATGCAGCACACATAGAAACAGCAAAAGCAAAAAGAAATAAAGCATTTCACCTCGTTTCGTCATTTTAAGACCAGGTTTTCCCTTGTCTTAATTTTGGGGCTCCCATATATTTACGCCTCCTTGTAAATATGGGGCAACGTCAATATCAATGGGTGTTGCTACGGAACATGTACTACAACACCCATTGCCCACCCCTTTTACGCTAAGTATAGAGTGAAAAGGTGCCTAATTTACAAGGCGGAGTTAAGCCACATTAAATGGCTCAACACCGCCTTGTAAATAAGGCAAAGACTCTATCGCCACAGAAACGTTGTAAAAAGTGATGTTCCTGTGGCAATAGGGGCTTGTGAATATGCCCCTTAGTTTCTATGAAAAAAATTGAAGGAACTACACAAATGATCCCTTGCTGGATTAAGAATTTCCTCTAGTTTACAAAAATGTATAGTTTTTGGGATCCATTATGGGTTTAACACCCATTTCCACCACAAACTGTTAGCAGGTTTGAAAAAATGGACTGTCTCTCAGTAAAATGTCAAAACTGAGGTAAAATAGTTTGTTTTTGGAGTCAAGTCTGCCTTATTCTGAAAGCTGGTAAGATGGTGCTTTTAGAAGCACACAACCTTTGTTCATGCCATTTGCAAGAGAAAAAACTGACACTTTTTTCTGCAGCGCTTTTTTACCCTTTCTTCCCCCAAAAAATGTTTTGCTATATTTCGGCTTATTTCTCAGTCCCACCCAGAGGAATCTGCAAACCCTGCAACCTGTAGAATCCCCAGGATGTTGGCAAAAAGGAGCCAATTTGGCATGGAAAGCCTGAGTGAAAAAAAAGTTATGGAGGCCTAAGCGTGAGCTATCCTGAAAAGCCAAATTAAGGCTCAGTACTGAGGGTAGGAGGGAAGGCCGAGCAGCAAAACGGTTAATGAAAGGGATAATAAGACACCAGCAGAGGAGGGAAAAAAAGGCACTGGCAAGATATTTAATACAATTAAATTCACATTACTCAGGCCCGGTTAAACATTAGACTAAGTTGTATCAAAATGGATTCCACACAAGTACAATTAGCATCAATAAACAAAGTGATACATTTCAGATATATATCTGGCCCATACTTAAGATAAATGAAGCCACCTAATGTTGATAAATTTATACATGGATTAATATTATTAGTGTATAATATGTATATAATGCACAAGTGCATAAGGCACTAAAATTACAGTGGACAAATTTGTAGTTTGTCTGTCTAACCCCTTAAGTGCTGCCTCGGTGCATTGGCCGACGACAGCACTACCTCCCCAGTGCTGCGCACGACCATTGGACGTCCATTCAACACTAGTTCCAATGGACAGCGCAGCACTGGGGAGGAATGTTTAATAGCATCTATGAGGTTAAGAAACACACTGAATACACAATTTACATCAACCTCACTAGATAAACTAGTAAAAAATCATCCACATCAACATGTTGATATTAGAGGGCTTTAAGGACTCATGGTGTTTGCTGTTAAGTAAATGAGGATTACTTCAGGCTAATTTCTAAATTTGAATGTGAGATTTTACATAATTTAGAAAAGTTATCAGCTTTTCTTTGTCTCTGTGCTGTTGATACACAAAACATCTGTGTATCATCAGCAGAGATAAGAGAAGGTGAAAGCAAAGGAAATATCTCCTATGAATCGAGTGTAGAAAGAAAAATAACAAGAATATAAACCCAAGAAACTTGGGGCCATATTATCAAGAAAGTGCAATACATTATCGCCGCTTTTATCGGCAGGAAACTGCTGCTAAGGCGGCAATAATGGGCTTTATAATAATATGCCCTTGTGAATTCCCACAGAAGCCCAGGTTCTAGTTTTATCCTGGGCTTCTATGGGAATTCACAAGGGTATATTATCAAGCCCATTATCGCAGCTTTAGTGGCAGTTTCCTGCTGATAAAAGCGGCAATAATGCATCGCCCTTTCTTGATAATATGGCCCTTAAATTGGCAAGGAGGTAGACTTTGATAGTGAAAAACATTATGGGATACACTAAAGTACATAAGAAACATAACAATAATTAGTATAAGTAGCAAAGTAGGAAAAGCAAAAGGAATAACCGATAATATTATAGAGAGTACCCTACATTGTTAGTAGACTCCTGGAAAAATGCCCATAATACTATGAAAACTGGCAATATGACGCAGGAATATATAAAATATTCTTCATTTTTATTTTTATTAATTTTTTTTATTGAAGTGCTTGGGGTCATTGAAACAAAACATGCCAACATAAACTGCAGGATATAGACACATGACAGGATTTGCAAATACTTTTTGAGCTTAAAACTATTGTCCTAATTTAATCAAAATAAAATCTCCAAGGTTTATCAAACTTTCTCACCCCTCCTATTCGTTGTGCATATAGTAATTAACTCTTTCTAACTCTCTTCATCTTTTGAAGCTATTCCGGGAACAAGGGAACCTGTGTTGAATGCCGATTCTGTAATATCAATGATCTTGCCACTGCCATTGCTATATATATAAATTTTACAAGATGGTCTACTAATTCAAGGTCAGGATCAAAGCCATACAATATTAATTTAACATTGTATTTGATCGTAATCTTAAAATAAGTTTGAAGATAGAAAAAAACCTAATTACAAAATAGCATAATTTTACAACAGTGTGCAATTATATGAGACCAATTGGCAGGAGCGGCTTGCAAACATCTGAAACAGTTAGCTGGAGTATTAATATACATTTTGGCGATAACAGCCAGAGTAAGATATAATAACCATTTACTAAAAAATAACATTCTACGTCAATTTGCACCTCTCAATATACTAAAATTGAATTTATTAATAGTCTTCCAGGTGTTGATGGATAATAGATGGTTGTCTTGTTCCTGCCATTTTTTAACTACTTTTATGCTCAAGTCTTCCGCCCTGCTCTGTGCTTAGCAGCGTTTCCATTCCCCGGGTTTTCTATCTCTTATAGTCAAGAAAAGATCGTTCCATAGCTGAGTAGGGGGGCTAATGTATCTTGGGTCCATTGGCGTCAAGGTTTTATAAATCAAACTATAAGAACTTATTAACAAAAAAAATTCCGGGATTAATCGTGCTATCTCTCTCTGAGATATCCATGTTCCATCCCTTAAAAAATCTGATAATATATTGAACCCAGCGCGTTCCCAATTCCGAATTATTTCTAATCCCATTTTAATCCCTGATAGGGCGAAAACATTCATTAAAGGGGCCGTTAAATTAATCTGGGGGAGAGAATATCTTTTAAGCATGGCTTCCCGTCTTTTAAAGAACCAGTTCATGATCTTAAATCGAACAAGTTTAGGTGATTTGGGTACCTGGAGGGGGGAGGGAATTTGAGCCTCATGATTGATTCGATCAAAAAAAAAATAATAAATAAATCCTGCATATGAAATCCATTTTTAAATCTGTCTAAATATTTTGCAACTATACATTGAAGTAGTCTTTAAGATTTGGTAGTGAGAGACCGCCCTGATCTGTATCTGCATAAAGTGTACCTATTGAGATACGAGGAGTTTTTTTATGCCACACAAAACCTGAAAACAACGATTCTACTTTTGAGAAAAAAATGCCGGTCAAAAAGCAGGGAATGGTGGAAAATTAAAAATTAAAAAGCGGAAGTACGGACATTTTAATCAGTGCAACTGGGCCTAAAATGGATAAGGGCAGTGGGTTCCACCTAGCAAGCATAGAGCGCACTTTCTGAAGAAGAGGGTCAAAGTTAAGTATATATAAATCTAGTACTGAGGCAGAGAACAGGACCCCCAAATATCTTTTGGGCCTTGAATTAATACAACCTCTTAAATCTGGATGTAATTCTGGCTCTCCGCCCCCACAGACCAAAATTTCAGTCTTTTTTCATTAATAAAATATCCCCCTAAGGCCTTATATTCTTCAGAAATCTGTAAAGCATAAGTTTGAGATTTGAGATCTGGTTTAATTAATAACATAACGTCATCAGCGTATAATTTGATTTTGGCCATAGAAATAATCGGGGGCGGGGGGGCAACATTCGCACAATTCCGAATAGCGATGGCTAGTGGCTCAATAAAAAAAGCAAAAAGAATAGGAGACAGAGGGCATCCCTGCCGCGTGCCTCGTTTAACTAAAACTGAACCCACCATAACAGAATTAATGATCACATTGGCTTTGGTGCCCGTGTATAAATTCTGAATTAAATTAAACATTTGTCGCAGTATTCTAAAGTGCTCTAAAATAATAAACAGTGTTGCCCAAACCACCAAATCAAGAGCTTTTTCTGCATCTAATAATAAAATTAAAGCAGAAACCCCTCGTGTAGCAAAATAATCTAACGCCTCAGTGAAATAATGTGTGTTTGTAATTAATTGGCGACCCGCAATAAAACCGTTTTGGTCCGGATTAATTAAATCAGCAGCAATAGTATTGAAACAAATTGATGGTAATTTTGTAGTGATTTTGCGATCTGAGTTTAATAATGTAATAGGTCTGTACGAATTGGGATCTTTTGATTCTTTCCCCTTCTTCAGAAAGCTCACCACCATACCTTCACGAAAAGACTCTGGAACTTGCCCACCATCGAGCATAGAATTTAACAATTGCAAAAATAAATCAGAAAAAGAACTGAAAAAACCCTTAAAAAATTCAGCTCGGAGCCCGTCCGGGCCACAGGCCTTGCCATTTGGAAGGTCTTTAACTACCAACTCCAATTCTTCCTTAGAGAATGGACTAATCATTGTCTCTTGATCTATTTGTGAGAGAAAAGGCATCGCATATCTACCCAAAAAATTGGATAGCTTTTGATGATCTATAACGTGATGTTTGCTATAGATTTTTTGATAGTGAGACAGCATAATGGAGCCAACTTCCCCCGGCTGTGACATCTCCCCTATGTGTGATAGGGCATTTTAAAGAACGAATCTGATTTGCACCTGCATGCTCTTTAACCTGCCAGGCTAAGAATTTACCAGTAAAATTACTTTCCTCATAGATTTTTTGAGATTGTCTACGAAAAATGTCTTCACTTTGTGCGAATAGATTAGAGCTAAGTTCTCGTTTAGCTTCATTTAATTGCTTTTGGATAATACCAGAGGGATTAGATTGCCTTTGCAAAGTTAGAGCCTGAATTTTTTGTTGTAATAAATTCCTAAATTCCTGGCGGCCGACCAATCAGCTGCATCCTTACTTATCACTATACCTCGAATAAAAGCTTTCAACGAGCCCCAAATAATATGAAGAGGAGCTGTACCAGAATTACGAGCAATAAAATCTGTAATCTCCAGTTTAAGTGAAGTGACCCAGTTTTCATTCTGTAAGTGTGTCTTATTAAATATCCATCTCTTAGGAACTCTCATCTCTTTTCCCAATTTGAACTCAATGACTAACATCTCATGATCCGAAAAACCATTGTGGAAAACCTGCTGATAAGAAAAATCTAACTGCCTTGAGGCTAAAAAAAAATCGATTCGGGAGGAGGACTTAAACCTACCCGACCAGCAGATGAAGTCTTTTTTTGTGGATTTTGTAGACGCCAAGGGTCACACAGATCAAGTATTGTCACATTATTAGAGATTGATCTTCGAGATTTAGGTTTAAGCTGTTTTTTTGAGGACGTAGTAGAATCTAATTTTGTATTCATAAGAATATTGAAATCCCCACTGATGATGATATCCCCTCCCACCATTAACAATGATTGAAACAAATCCTCATAGGGCTGAGGGTTATCGTCCACTGGAGCATAGAAGCAAACAAAGGTAATTGGCCTATGTCTATTCTTCAGTAGACATGTAGCCCAACACCACCTGCCTGAGCCACCTTCTTCTAATTGTACAATTTCAGCCTCCAAATTCTTGTTTATGAAGAGTGCAACCCCCTGTTGGGACATTGTAGAGGACGAAAACCCCCAGAATGAGGCCCATATCTTAAACATTAAAAACTCATCCATTTTGGCTGCAGAAATATGGGTCTCTTGTAGCATTATTACGGCAGGATTTTCAGTTTTGATCCATGACTCAATTGCTCGCATTTTTTTCCTATTATTTAGACCGTTAACATTGAAAGAAATTATTTTAAGGCCCTTACTAAAAGACATTTGAAATTATAATCATTCAAGACACACATTTCAACCATTATACACAGATTCTGTCTGAGCAGTTTTTCTCTTACTAGTAATATATGATAACGAAAGCCTTCAATTCCACAAGGAA
This sequence comes from Lissotriton vulgaris, assembly GCF_964263255.1. Classification (NCBI taxonomy): domain Eukaryota; kingdom Metazoa; phylum Chordata; class Amphibia; order Caudata; family Salamandridae; genus Lissotriton; species Lissotriton vulgaris. The sequence continues at coordinate 128,758 of NW_028251420.1, forward strand.
AAATACCGCCACCAATGACTTCAATGTTTTTTTCTTTTTCCACCCCCACCACCCGTGTCTCTCACCCCACCCTCCTACTCCTTACCCAATGGCCCTTCTTTACTCCTTTTACTCCCCCCCCCCACGCTGGCCACAAGGTCCTAACCCCTAACATAGAGGTGCCTTGTTATTGCACCCCTTAACCCTTTGGGTCCCCGCCTCTATTCACAAGCACTTGTAAGATCTATTCGTAATTTCCTAGGAAAGAAAAAAGCCCAGATTAATCAAAAGAAAAAAAAGGCAAACAGAGCGAGAATAAGATAATTTCAAAAAACAAGTAAGTCTTTCCGAACGTTAATATAGTAACCAGATGAAGGTGAGTCAAATCATTAGGGTCTTCCTAATCTTGTGAGATCCGGTTACGTAGATCCTGTGCTTTATTCACGTCTGACAACATATAAAATTTGCCCTTAGCCAGAACTTTAAATTTAGATTGTTAGGCAATCATGGCTTGGTCCCCTTTGGCCTTGAACAAGTGCAAGATTTTAACAAACTCCTTCCTCCTCCGGGCTGCAACAGCAGACATATCTGAAAAAGATTCAGCATTTTGTAGTGGCATTAGCAGCAAATTGTCTTTGTTTAAAGGCTTTAGACAGAGTTGTCTCTTTAACCCGAACATCAGAAAAGTTAAGCAAAATAGTACGGCGAAGTGTGGAGTTAGGGAACGGCTGAGCTGGGACCCGAAAAGCTTGGGTGATCGTTAAGTCCCCTTTAAACTCAGGAATTACTTCATGCCGAAGAAAAGAGGTTACCCATTGCATCATGTCGGACCCCTCAATTTTTTCCAGGACTCCTACAATTCTAAGATTCGATCTTCAATTATAGTTTTCCAAACCATCCAGTTTAGACTCTAGTTCTTTTGAAGTTTTAGAAATGATTTGGACCTCTATCTTGACTTCAACCATTTGGTCTTCCAGACCCGAAATTCTAGTCTCTGCCTCTTGTAGACGGGCAGGAAAAGAGGACACGGAATCCTCAATTTTATCCAAGTGTTGATGAATGGCTGCAAGCTCGGCTCTTTGAAATTGCTTCATTTCTCTCACCTCGTCCAAAATCAGATTTAACATATCTTTAACAGATATCTGAAATTCCCCAGTCGTCTCAGTGTCCATCGCTAAAATTGGACTATGTAGATCGATGGCACCCGAAGATCCGAGATCAACTTGTGAATCTGTAGGATTTACTGGAACGTCTGTTTCTTTCACCGCAGATATTAAGCTTTTTTCGTGAGAAGGTAAGAGATTAGCTACGGTGATATCAGTAGTTTTTACGGCAGAGCCCAAGTTTTCCAAAAGGGGCATAGGAATAGATGTAACCGGATTTTCTGACATAGCATTGGATATTAGTCCCATGGCAGGCTGAGTTGGACTAATAAGAAATGACATACAGGGTTTCTTCTCAAATAGATGAAATTGTTTAGGAGCTTTAATAGCTACCGCCGGGGTCTTCAGGTCTTTAAGTACCTTCAGATTATTTATAGTAGATTGCCCACACTGATCTGCCGTTATAGACTTAGATTGTCCATAGCCCCCTCAGATGCCACTTGCACTTGCACAAAATATTTCCTAAATTAGGCTGTATAAGCATCACAGGCAAGTCCCCAAGAGACTCTTCATCCTCCTCCCCAGAGCTCTCAGAGATACCATCAGGTGTCTCCTCCCTGCCTATCTCCATACCTGCCCGTCTAGCTGCGTCTGCCTCCTCTTTAGCTTGCTGACGACGTATTCTCGCCTTAGTATGTGCAGTTAGTAGTTTCCCCATCGTGTAACTATTTGAAATTATAGTCCTAAAGAGGCCCCAAATAATGCAGTCCACAAACTAATTATTTACAAAAAGGGGGGGTGGTGATGAACAGAGTGTCTGAGTTAAACAGACCACTCTTACCCAGTCCAAAGATCAGGGCTTGATCCATCACCGTTATTTATCTCACTGCCCCATCCCAGCTCAGAACCTGGCTATATGCAAATCAGTCTGTCCCTGGCCCAGTGCATCATGGGAACAGGGCAGACTAAACTACCAAGCCAATTCTTCACCAGAAAGGAGACAAGCTACCGGGGACCGGTTTCTGGCATTTCAGCCTTCTTCGGCCCGGCTTGCTTGAATCCTGATGGAGCAGTGAGAAAGGGACTCATGTCTGAGTATACCCTGCCACACCTATAGTGGCCAAAAACGATTTACAAAAAGGGGGTGGTGATGAACAGAGTGTCTGAGTTAAACAGACCACTTTTACCCAGTCCAAAGATCAGGGCTTGATCCATCACCGTTATTTATCTCACTGCCCCATCCCAGCTCAGAACCTGGCTATATGCAAATCAGTCTGTCCCTGGCCCAGTGCATCATGGGAACAGGGCAGACTAAACTACCAAGCCAATTCTTCACCAGAAAGGAGACAAGCTACCGGGGACCGGTTTCTGGCATTTCAGCCTTCTTCGGCCCGGCTTGCTTGAATCCTGATGGAGCAGTGAGAAAGGGACTCATGTCTGAGTATACCCTGCCACACCTATAGTGGCCAAAAACGATTTACAAAAAGGGGGTGGTGATGAACAGAGTGTCTGAGTTAAACAGACCACTCTTACCCAGTCCAAAGATCAGGGCTTGATCCATCACCGTTATTTATCTCACTGCCCCATCCCAGCTCAGAACCTGGCTATATGCAAATCAGTCTGTCCCTGGCCCAGTGCATCATGGGAACAGGGCAGACTAAACTACCAAGCCAATTCTTCACCAGAAAGGAGACAAGCTACCGGGGACCGGTTTCTGGCATTTCAGCCTTCTTCGGCCCGGCTTGCTTGAATCCTGATGGAGCAGTGAGAAAGGGACTCATGCACCCCTTGTTGTAAATATACACAAACTAATTATGGCAATAACCGGCAATTTCCAGCAAAAAAATAACGTGTCCAATGCAAACTCACCAAGGAGTGTTTAGGCGATTTCAGGTTTTTGGAGACAGGCACGTGAGAGCCCCAGCCAGGAAAAAGTCCTCCAGCTACAAAGCACCAGGCCCTCAGACGGTATCCGCACCTGCCGAACTTGCTGCAAGAAATCCTGGGGCTTGAAGTCCCTCCCGCACTGCGACCGCTGCCAGCTGTCCAAGGGCTGCGGCGGCGGGGAGGGACTCACACGAAGCAGTGAAGCAGCGAGGACCAAAGCAGGCAACAAAAGGCAAAGCACGCAGCAATCGATCCAGATCCAGACCAATCAAAAAGAACTCACCAATGGGTGTTTAACGCATTTCAAGTTGTCAGACGAGAGGCTTTTGGAGGCTTGGAAACACGTAGTTAAAGAGCCCTGCCGGAATCAGTCATCTCACAAGCGCAAGGGAATCTCCAGCTGCAGATACAGGGCACCATAAAACATTCTTCATAGTGGTCAACTTAATACTCCTTGAGCCAAATATGAGACATCAAAGATGATCATTTCTACAATGACCTGAGAAACAGACACAGACAAGGTCCACTCAAGTAGCAGGCCACACTAGTCACCCCATACTGGATTTTCCTAAGTTCTAGTTTTTAAAAATGTACAGGTTTGCTTAGTTTCCCTACGTACCCGCGGAGCTGGGACTCAAAATGCAAAGCTACAGACTGCAAAAAATGGGTACGTTTTGAGTGGAAAAATTTGATGTAGCCATGTTGCGTTTTGGCACATTTCCTGTTGCAGGCACTGGGTCTACCTACACAAGTGAGGTACCATTTGTATCAGAAGACTTAACGGACTGCTGGGTGGACGGTAGTCTGTGCCCCCCACTGGTTCCAGAACTTTGCATTACAAAAATGTAAGTTAAATGTGTTTTGCAGTCAAAGTTTGACGTTTGTAAGGGATTCTGGGTAAAACAAACTAGTGAGAACCACGCAAGTCAACCCATTCTGGATTCCTCCAGGTTCTAATGTTCAAAATTGTACAGTTTTTCCAAGTCTCCCTAGGTGTTGTCTGAGCTAGGGGCCAACATCCACAGCTAGGCACTTTGCAAAAGAAGGTATGGTTTCAGTGAAAACATTTGATGTCTTCATGTTGCGTTTCGGTGTCTTTCCTGTTGCGGGTAGTAGCTCAACACACACAAGGGAGATACCATTTTTATCAGGAGACTTAGGAGAATATAGAATAGGAGAACAAGTGTTATTACCTATAATATTTCTCTGCGTTTCTGCCTTCTGAATGTAGCCAGTGTGTAAGAAAGAAGACATTTTGAGAAATGACCTCCACTGACATGCTAGTATGGAACCCATAAATTGGGAGATGTGGAAATAAACACTGCTCTTAAACTCCATAACTTGTGCCCATTTGGGAAATGCTCAGCGAGAGGGGCACCGCTGCTGCCAAGATCCACAGACACTGGGGGGAAAGACTGCCTCGCTTATAGACTGTTTTCGGAGACAGGAGGGACGAGTGCAAGATGTGGACGATTGCTTGGACCTGCGGCGAGTCCCATTGCTCCTTTCGCAGTCCCGAGTTGACTTCTTGGAAGTCAATGATGAGCTGCTTTTGCTGTGGGGAGGCAAGCAACCCGCTGCATTTGTTTTACCGGTTGGGCAGATTTGCTGGGCTGCGACTTACTATGTGCATTGAGGTTTCTGTGGATGATGTGAGGCTGTCTGCCGCCACTTGACCTTGGAGGACCCGCCCTCTACAGTCATTCCTGTCATCTGTGGGGTGTGCGCTCTCGGCGCTTCAAGATGAGAATGTAATCGGCTGTGAAGTTGAATAACGAGGGAGGTTTTTCTTGGATTTTATTGCGTCCCTTTTGTACATCAGGGTCTTGAACGCCAAGGGCTGTTTATTTGTCGAGCTTCACATTGGCTTTCTGATTTGATGCTTTGGCAGTGCTTGCCCTCGGGGCCGCCCACCATCTTTCTTTATTTCTTTTTCCCTCTTGCGGACCGGTCGCCACATCTGTAGCCCCAAGAGGCTTCATGAGAAGCTAGCTCTCCTACCCTCAGGTCCCAATGTGCAGGGGGCATGTCCACTGCTACGAAAGCTCTCTGCTCTCTCTCTCCATACTCGAGCCTCTGCAGCTACGAGGAGCTCTCTAAAGCAAGCAACAATAATACATTTAAAAAATGGAAGGGTCTCTCAAGCGACAACAACAAATGCAAAACAGGAGACTCGATTCCCTCCTAGTGGGTTGCCTACAAACCGGCAGTCATTCCATGGCTTGGGTCATTTGTCTCCTCTTTCCCAGGACACAGGAGCCCGAATCCCACTACAGTAAAAAGTAACAGAGGATTTCCGCTTCGTGCCTACAAAGGCTTGCAATACCTCCATCAGCCACTATGTGTAAAAACAGCAGCCATCTTGTAACAACTCTGCCATTCCAGCTCTTTTGCCTACTTAGACTAAATAAACTCACTGTGCAGCCCCCCTCTCATTCGTCTGCTCTAATTTATCACCAAACATATTCCCTCCCCACTGGTCTGCTCTACTCCCTCTCTTCTCCCTTGGAAACACTTTACCTCAGCGACTCCTAAAAGTAGTACGAACTGGCCCTTCCACCTAGATCAAGCAATTTCACATTATGGCTGGACCACCCCTTATACCTGCAGGAAACAACACATATGCTATTCAATACCCCCCAATCTTTCTAAAAATGCTTCTAAAACCTTCAAAAACTACCTTCACAGAAATAACTCCAAAACACTGTTCCTGGACCCCTCCATCAACTCTAAGAAAGGCCCATATTATATTCACTAGAAAAATGGCCAAATGGCGAACTGCCTTCTCCAAGTTATTAACCATCCATGACAAGAAAAATATTCCCTACGGAACCAGAATTATTACGGCACCTGCACAAAACCTTAGAGCCAACCTAAATATAACTTCCTACAAAAATGGCACTGTCTTATTCAAGCAGCCAACAAGGACCTAGGATTATTCGAAAAATACTTTCCCACGCTAAAAACCATCACCAACACCTCGCCCAATGTTCCCCAGGACCCAACCATACCCTGTACCCCTATTTCTCCAGATTCTTACCGACACTCACCTTCACCTAGATCCCTCGAAAGAATTAATAACAACTCACCTCCATTAGAAGTCTCAGCACCAACACCCCTACACAGAACCATAACTAGAAGTAACAACAACGCTCCGCCCTTAACGCCCTATCTCTGACCATCCTCACCATTAAGACAATGGGGTAACCCAGAACGTCAAGGAGACCCGGGTAATAAATGCTATTCAAAGACAATGGTCTCAGACTATTATTTCTACTCAACCAATGATCACTTTCTCCTAGTCATGGGGCATATCCAATGAATCAGCCCAAATACACTCAATGATAATATACAATCAAATCAAAAAAGCAACAGCAATAATTAAAGGTACAGGGCAATTTTAATTCATTGCAATCATAGCTATCTCAGTGGACAGGATAAGAAATTTGGTTGCCCAAACAAGAATATGTGCAAGAAACTAAATTTAGCGTGTTAGAATAGAAAGATATAGAAAGAGCATAGATTAAAGAGTGCTTCAAATTTGTATACCCGAACAATAGATTTATACAAACAATTTACAGATGGCCTGGCGTATAGTGTTTTCAAAACAATTTTTTATGGAGACAATGCTTCCAAAATTATATTGCACGCAGAATTGAATAACAACATCCAGGACAAAGATTCATGGCGTCGACGCCATGAATCTTTCTATCTTTCTATTCTAACACGCTAAATTTAGTTTCTTGCACATATTCTTGTTTGGGCAACCAAATTTCTTATACTGTCCACTGAGATAGCTATGATTGCAATGAATTAAAATTGCCCTGTACCTTTAATTATTGCTGTTGCTTTTTTGATTTGATTGTATATTATCATTGAGTGTATTCGGGCTGATTCATTGGATATGCCCCATGACTAGGAGAAAGTGATCATTGGTTGAGTAGAAATAATAGTCTCTGACCATCCTCATTCACACATCCTACCACCACCGCTTTTGCCATAGCCCCCTCCCCACTCCACAACACTTCCACGTCCGCCGGAGATTTGACCACAACAACTCTATCCTAGCTAATCGTAAAAATGCCCCCATACCGAGCACTCCCCATTCATTTTATACTACATCTTCTCCAACCACTCTTACCTACCACACTGCCGTCACAGGCAGCGTACCCCTCAGCAATACTTTCCCCAGCCTCATCCCTCTCGGGACGCCGAACCGGCCTTCCCCCTCTTACCAATCTGAACTAGACTCTCCCAAAACACAGAGGAAACTTAAAACCCGGAACCTATAAAACGTTATCATAGAAATCAGAAACATCTTACAACTTGCAGAATACTCCCTATCTAAATTCAATCATATTCAAAACTCTCTAGCTGCAGCCAACAACATGATAAACACTATCCCACAGTCCTTGATGAATAGACTCTTACGTACACGCAATCACCCCACCTATCTAACGGACTTAGAAATCCAAGCCTTACTAAATCTCTATGAAACCCCTACTTACCCCATCCCAGATACGGAAGAATTCCCTATTGTACCAATCCCCATTAACCCATTAAGATCTTCCTTACTGAATCATAGAACCATAAGCCTGAATAATCTCCAAACTATTACCTCTACCTCCAAAATGCACAAACCTTCTCTAGAGAATGACTCAAACCAGATCTCCTGTCTCCTACTAAACTGTCGCTCAGCCCTAAAACACGCCTCTGACTTTGTCAACCTCATTTTAAACCAGAAAATGGAGGTAACCTTCCTCACGGAAACTTGGCTCACAGAATCCTCCTCGCAATGCCTAGACCCTCTAGTCCCTCCTAACTGCAATATCATAAGTCTAGACAGAAATCTCAAAATAGGCGGAGGCATCGCCTGCATACATCGATACGACATCACTATCTCAAGGTCCATTCCGAATCCTTGGAGTCTTGTGAATAACTCGGATCCACTAAAAATCCTCAGATAACAACACCCACAAACTACATATACTCCACTATCCCCGGATAAGAACGCTGTTTTCACAGACCAACTCATGGAAATCATTACAACTACTCGACCCCTCGTTCCAATGACATATTCCTTGGTGACTTCAATCTCCACTGGGAAGACCCCCTGGACAATCAGGTCAACGTTATTAAAATCTTCCTAACAGACCAGTCCCTGATCCAAGCCATCTCAAAGCCCACTCACTCCAAAGGTGCTACTGTTGACCGGATCATTGACAAAAAAAAAACAATTGAAGCTATCTCGATCACCCCTTGTGATTGGTAAGACCATCACAATATTTCCTTCTAAATTTACTCCGCCAGAAAGAAAACGCATTTGCAACTACCCAAGCCTAAACATTGGATAAGAGATACGAAAAACCTCAACTGGAACATCCTTGCTAGTCATTGTGAGAAAGTTCCCACCCCTCCTAATAATATGTCAGACATCAATGACCTTACTTCTCACTACAATTCCATGATGACCAAAGTTTTTGACCTTGTAGCTTCACCAAAACTCAAAAGAATACCGGACAACAACCCATGGTTCATCAGAGCCCTGAATGAAGACATAAACTAATATTGACTAGAAGTAAACATCCCTCCCCCCTCCAACTCAAACTACTTAGGAAATCTAGAAACTCCTACACCAAAAATATTCTTCATTCAAAAAAGACTTCTTCAGATCAGAACTAGACAATGCCAAAAACAGACCGAAGAAACTCTTTGAAATACTAAAACAACAATCCAACCTATTGGCTAAAACCGCTCTCCTAACTTCGGATTCACAGTCCAGTAGTGAAGAATTTTCTTAATTTTTCACAGCAAAAACCAACTTCCTCCAACTCGAACTTAGTTCGGCAGCAATTAACTCAGCTTCCTTATTGATCGCCCAAGTTCAATATCCTAATCAATTTGTTCTACCTTTGCTTAAAAATAATTCTCACTGGTCCACCTTCAAACTCTACGATCCCAGTGACATCACTAAAAGCGTAGATACTATCAAAACCAATAACCATTTTAATAACCCTGTCCCCTCGAACTGCCTACCCCACAACCACCACATCATCTGCCCCCTCTGGACCAAAATCATTAACGCCTCACTAGTGCAAGGTCACATCCCAGGCTGCCTAAAAATTGGATAAGTCACCCATATCCAAAAATATAAACAACAATTGGTCCCCGAGCAGCAAGATACAGTGAAATAGAAAAGTATATATTTTCAGAATCTCAGTCCAAAGAAGTCCTCCAGATAAGGCCTTTAAACAAAAATGTTCTTTATTTTCTTTGTGCAGATCAATGATATCACAAATTCTACAGGATGATCCACTCGGCTTGATATCATCCAGTGTAGCCAAACAGCCAACACGTGTTTCGTCCTGGGCGAAGGGCACCCAATGACTTTCTCAGGGCTACAATCACAAAAAATGGAGATACATATGTTGTTTTTACTGTCTTATTAACATCCACTAAGAAATGTTAAAAGCGAGAAAAAAAGTATAGGCAAGTGGAGGAATAAGATCTATTTATTCCTAAAGGACACCCAATTGTGCACATTCAGAGTCAAATTAGAAAGGATGTGGAAAAATAAGTATTAATCATAACAAATTGAAAAGATACAGAAAACCTAAAGACATACCCAATAGATAAGATGTGCAGGAATCAGAAAACATAAGTGATTTTTAAAGAAAGAGTAGTCAAGTGAATTAATAAAAGATACTACAAGACAAACTAAGAGGCGAATTCCTAAACCATAGGAAGACCCATAACCAGATTGCCAAGAACAAAGGTCTGTCATGGTGATACATATGAGACTCACCAGAAATATTATAAGCAGCTCATCATCATATCATTTTCGAATCAGAGAAAGTTCTCATGGATTAGAATTCTGAGAAAAGGAAAAATACGCGAAAGAACAGATAGTAGAAATAAGTTGAAATCTATAAAGGCACATGACAGGCAACAAAAGGGCAAAACCTCATCAGTAATAGACAAAGAGTTCATTTCTCCTAATCATGCTCAGTGGTTGTTAAGATCTCAGCATATTCTATCTCGAATTGAGATGCTCCCATTGAGTAGTTTACCAAAATAAAATTAATTACAGTGAAAACTGGATCTTAGTCAATCAAGAAACTTAAACACTTTCTGTATCGCCGCCCGATAAAATTACTAAAACACTCTGAAATGCTTATTGATATGGCATGTCTTATTCTGAAGAATAATACCTTTTTTATTTAACAACGAGTGGTACTTACAGGTCTGTGGTACGGCGATGGGTTCTAGATTTGTGCCGTCCTTTGCCTGTCTCTTCATGGGATGGCTGGAGGCGGGGCATATCTGGGGCCCTTCGGGTGCAAAGTGGCAGGAATATATCCTGTACTACGGTTGCTATATAGATGACTGCCTGATCATCTGGTCCGGCACAGAAGACGACCTTGTAGACGTTCTTAACTACATAAACAGCAACACACTCAATATGACATTTACTATGACATCAGACCCGAATAACATCGTCTTTCTGGATCTTGAAATTTTCCACCACAATGGGAAAATTCAGACCAAAATGTATAGAAAGACCTCCTCCTGCAATTCGATACTGCATGCAAATAGTGCCCACCCTGCCAGCTAGATTAAAGCCATTCCATACGGGGAGAAGCTGAGGGCACGCAGAAATTGCAGTAGAGATGAAGACTTTGTACACAACTTGGGAGATATTGAAAAGAGATTTAAGAACCGAGGATACTCTGTCAAAACCATTAACAATGCTAAAAACCGAACCTTAAAAATTGACCGTAGGGAGACTTTGAAGATCTCCATTAAACAAACTAAAAATTACAAAAATAAAGTACGTTTGGTGACCAATTACCACCCATGGTCACACACAATATTTATGATTCTGAAAAGAAATTGGCATTTGCTGACGGCAGACAAGGCTTTAACTAAGTATATCCCTCCATGCCCTGGTATTACATACAGAAGGGGTAAGACTATCCAGAGTATTATTAGCCCCAGGTATCCTACACAACCAAAGGATAAAACAATGTGGTTGAGACAACTAAATGTTGGATCACATGCTTGCAGCAGTTGCAGCATGTGAGTAGGTTTGCAAAGAAGAGGGTTAAAGATTTCGAATACAATGACTCACGTATATATAAAGTAGCTGAGCATATTGATTGCCTGACCAAGTATATGGTCTACATACTTGAGTGTAAGTGCAAGAAAATGTATGTGGGGAGCACTATTCGCCCTTTAAAAGACAGAATGTCTGAACACTTCCGTGATATTAAAAATTTGGATTGCAGATATCCTATTGGATGTCATGTAAAGACATGCCCAGATCAGAAGAAATCACTTGGTTTCCAGTTCTACGGTATTGAGGTTGTACATAATGATGCCCCTGGCGGAGACAGGTTATTAAAACTAAGAAAGTGTGAGGCACGTTGGATTTTGAGGTTACGTGCAGTTGAGTGTGGGATTAATGAAGATCATGAATTCCATTTCATTCTTGATGTATAAAATATCACTCTCATCTGTATAGTCTCTGCTGTGAATCAATGTCAGATATGTTGGATGTCTTGTGCTTTACTAAATGGCATTGTTGATGGCTATGTTACTGACTGTCTAACAAAGTAATTATGTATCCCTGATAATGGCTGATGATACAGACCATATCAAATGTTGTAGAAAGTGTGTTCTGTATATTTATCAATATAAACATTAGTGTGTTGTTTTTCTGGATATATGACCAATCCGACTTCTATGCTAACCAGTTTATTGATGTAGAGCTTATTAATTGTGACTACTTGCTATTTTCAATTTTCCTTTTCTGTATTTCCTTTACTTGACTAATAATCCTTTCACATCCTGACTCACTCTGTAGTAACGTTTGCTTCGCATGTCGAGATATTATTGGATTCTTGGTTATTGATTTATTGAAGACAATCTATTTGTTACGTGTCCTTTTGGATGGTATATTTCAATCTTTACGAGTAGCTAGACTGGTAGGCCTTTGACACAAGTTCCAACCAGTTATTTCTTGTCTTTTGGTATTAATGCCGGGAGCCTGGAATATTGACATTAATGATAATTCTGATTCATATAACTATGTCTGGAAATTGTGCGTCTAAACAAGAAGTACTGATATTATATATATACTTTTCTAACTTCATAATATTCTTAATTAGTTATTTTCTTGTCTCTGGTATTTACTTTGAGAGCATGGAATATTCGCATTAATGATCATTTTGACCTATAAAATAACGATTGGAAATTGTGCATTTTAATAAGGAGTACCGACAGTATTTCTTTCCCTTTCATGACGTTAGAGAGGAGGATTGAGCCGTCTTACAATAGACTGGCCCTTATTTTAAATATAATGATTTCTACGCTCAGGATGATTTTATTGCATCCGTAAACCATAAATATTACTGGTTTTTGCATTTCTTATTCACATGCGAACTTTTTAAATATTTACCGATATTTAGTGTTACCCATCCCAATACGTCGCCGACTTCCGTTGTTCATACATTTTCGGAAGTCCTCTTTTTATTGTCATGACACCGTTTGGTGAGGGTGGAGCATCGCCCTTTAAATGCTGGCGCTATTACAGGGACGACTTACTGATTGACGGCGTCTTCGGAAGTATGTGTGAGAACTGAAATACTAGTTTGCACATTGTTTAAAAATACCACTTACCCACACGCACTGAGGGACCAGCTCTTGTTGATAGTCGATCTGTGCCTGCCCGCCCAGTCCGACCCTCCAGCCAATCACGGGTGCGGAAGGCGGGGCAGAGCCAGGAACATCGTGGGAGGCGAGCGGTTAGCGCTCTAGCTCTCCCAAACTCAAGGGCCATAAAGCAACTCGTCGGTCCAACGCGCAGTGTTGACGCGCAGTGTGGCGCCTAAGCCTGCGCCTAAGACGAGCCAAAGACCAGCCCGTCTTCGCCCGTCCGTGACAGGACGGGGTTAGGGGCAGGGGGCCATGGCAGTCTGCACCCTCCCAGCAGAGAAGGGTCAAGGCACTACTCAGTTTTATTCACGCCAGACTCTTATGGAAATAGGCAGGTACGTTATCACACTGTGCCCCCTCTGGACTCGTTACAGTGTGGGGGGACCTTTCTCATGTTCGGGGTGTCACATGCAATTTACCAGCACTGCGGTTATCACTCCCTGTCATCTAAAGTGTGCCAGATCTGCTCAGAGCACCAATCCTGTAACACTGAACACCTATGCCCCTAATGATCCGCCCCTAACGTGTAAAAACCTTTTGTGCAATGTCCGCTCCCTTGTCTCTCACGCTACACAGGTCTGGGACCTCATTACAACAGAGAGACCCCATCTGTGTTTCCTAACAGAGACCTGGCTTAAGCCTCATGCAGTCCCAGCCATAACGTTGGGGGTACCGACAGGGTACAAAATAGTAAGGTTGGATCGCCCGATTAAAACGGGAGGAGGGCTAGCCATTGTGTTCAAACAAGAGATGGAGGTTGCAGTCATTGAAACTGTGTGTACCCCAGAAATGGAGCTCATGATCTTTAAGATCAACCCTACTTCTAGGGAAACCAGGAAGGGTGCACTTGTGTATCGACCTCCTGGCTCGTGTGGGACCTTCTCCATTAAATTAATGGAAATTTTGGCTCCTCACATGCAAGCTAACTCTGAGTTCATTCTGGTGGGGGATTTCAATATCCACAGTGAGATCACCACGTGCACTGAGGCACAGACTGTGTTAACAGACTTGGCCACACTTGGACTTAATAAAAAGAATGAGGGGCCGACCCATTCTGCGGGCCATACTCTTGACCTAGTGCTCTGTAACTCAACAGCCATTAACTGTCTTACTCCCAATCAAGTTGATTGGACAGACCACTCAGTTATTATTTTTTATACTCGTTCTAACTATAAAGTCAAAGCTATCCATAGGACGATGGCCGATGTTAGAAGGCCCTGGAACAAATTAATCCTGCAGTCTTCAGGGCAAATTACTCTGAACCCATATGGGAAGCATGCGGTGAAAACGCCACTTTAGCCCTAAGCGCATTTAGTGAAGCTGCGTTAACAACTATTAATCATGTGGTCCCGCCGAGAACTTATAAACCCCGACCGGCCCCAAAACAAGAAGTCTGGTTCACTGGGGATCTCAGACAACAAAAAAAGACCATGAGAAAGTTAGAGAAAAAATGGAGAGCCACACACAAGGCAGACGATAAGGAGGACTATAAGAGGTCGTTTAAAAATTACCATAAAGCAATCCGTGCTGCTAGGAAACAACATATAGCAGTCCAATTATCAGCTGCCGGTTCTAACGTAAAAACCCTGTATAATATTCTACAGACGTTCACCAAGCCCACTGCCTGTGACACTGAGGGGATCGAATCCCAAGAACTCTGTGATAACATTTCACAGTTTTTTGTAAGGAAAATCGATGCCATCTATAATAAGATACTAGCTTCGAACTCCATCTCTAATAATCCTGTAACAACTGACTGTCGAATCCAGCTACATACTATGACTACAGATAATGAGGCTAAGAAGCTTACCGTCTTCCCACCCATCTCTATTGAAGAGTTGACTGTTCTTGTCACGCAAACAAAGAGTGGGTGCCCGACTGACATCCTCCCAGCACGTATTATGCCACTTCTGCTGGATGATCTGGGGGTTGGAATACGGCATGTAGTCAATTTGTCCTTGTGTACTGGGGAAGTCCCTTTAGACTGGAAACAGGCTCTTGTGAGACCTCTGCGTAAAAACAATTCGATCCCCTGGTCTGATTTGACAAATCTGAGACCGATCTCTCGTCTCCCTTTTATAGGGAAGCTTGCTGAGAGACATGTGAATCAGTATTTGTCAAAATTCATTGAACACGCGGGTGGACTCGACTCCTCCCAGTCGGGTTTCAGGCCCAGGCACAGTACTGAGACCGCCTTGCTGTCCGTCGCTGACAATCTTCAGATGCTACAGGACAAGGGTTATTCCGTTGTCCTGGTGCTTCTAGATTTGTCAGCGGCGTTTGACACTGTGTCACACGACATCATGACCTCCAGACTAGTTGACATCGGTCTGGAAGGCAAGGCCCTGGCCTGGCTAAGGAGCTTTTTCAGCAAACGCACCCAGAGAGTCATCTTGGGACCATACCAATCAGAGGTGGTGGCGATCTCGAAGGGGGTGCCACAGGGCTCTTGTTTGAGCCCTACGTTATTTAACATCTACGTGGCACCCCTAGCTAACATCATGAGATCCCACGGGTTCAATCCAGTATCATACGCGGATGATACCCAACTCCTCTTCCCCTAGGGGGCGCTAGAGGGCGCACTGCGGAATGGCCGCACTGTCGTGAGGCTCCCGCTGCCCGGAGCTATTATCCGCCTAGGGATCCTGATTACCATCGATGCGCCCTGATCTGACCCTATAGATCTATTGGGATATCAACTGACCACCCACGGTCCAACTCCTGGGCCATTCGGAGGTTGCTGACCGAAGTTACGAGGATCCCAAGTTTCCCCGACTTGCGCTCTGGAGGTCTGGTGTCCCTTGGCCCGGCGTCATCGTTTATGCCAGTCCGTGGCTCTGCACGTGGGGTGTAGGCCCTACTCTGCGCCTCTCCACCGGGCCAGCTCGCTGGCCGGGCAGGCTGTTTGGTTCTTCCTTGCCATTGGACTGATCTCTTGGCTCCTACATCTGCCTGCCCAGATACCATTGCTCACGGAGTCACAGCGGATCTCCTTCTTGTCGTCGAGGGGATCGCCCCTTTGATCTGGGAGCGGAGACAGCCATTTTCTCGTCGTTGGGAGTGGCGGGGCGCGCTGGCCTGCTCGTGCCCCCACGGTTCGTTTTTTTGGCCGTACCCTTTGTCCGACCTACATCCTGACTCCTAGTTGCTCCGGTCCCCCACTGCACTATCGGCGCACCATTATGGGGAAGCCGGACACTAAACAATCCAAGTTGTCCTTTGACTCTGGAGGAGCTAGGCGGGGGACGCGTTTGCTCCAGGATGCTGGGACTTCGCGGTCCCCCCCCCGACTGTCGCTGATAGTGTCCCGCAGCCACCACCACCGGACTTTACCCAGATGATGCAGGAGATGAGGCAGGGGTTTGCCACGATAGTGGACAAGGTGGACAAAATATCGTCGCGCATGGATGCGGTCGTCCAGAAGCTGGACGTGCATGAGGAGCGCTTGACGGCGGCGGAACAGCGCATTTCGGACCACGACGACACGGCGGCCACCCATACCACCCAACTGGCGAGAATGGACAATATCTTGCGTGTAATTGCCGCTAAGAATGAGGAGTTGGAGGCAAGGAGTAGGCGCAACAACGTTCGCATTGTAGGTGTGCCGGAGTCCACAAATGTGGGCAAAATGGAAACTTATGTGGAGAGGCTACTGGTGGGCGCCATTGGGGCGGAAGCGTTCTCATCCCAGTTCATCGTTGAGAGAGCGCATCGGTCACTGGGACCTCGGCCGGCCTCTGGGGCCGCACCGCGCCCCATCATCGCGCGCCTTTTAAACTATCGGGACCGGGACGCTGCCCTCCAGGCTGCCCGCACTAATAGGGCCCTTTCCTTCGATGGGGTGTCTTTCACCATGTACCCCGACTTCACGCCGATGGTGCAGGACCAGCGTCGTAAGTTCCTGGGGGTGAAAAAGAAACTTCGGGATCTACAGGTGGACTACGCTTTGCTGTACCCTGCCAAACTTAGAGTGACGCACCAGGCTAAGCAACATTTTTTCACCAACCCACAGCATGCTGAGGATTTTGCGAAGCGCCTCCAGCGCGAGCGAGCGGCTGCGGATCGGAGAGGCGATCGAGACCCTGAAGATGAACATTCGGCGGCTGAGGAGGAGGTCACCTGATTGTGGTGACTTTGGTCTTTGTTTCTCTTTTTACTGGTTTTGGAACATTCTGGACGTTTGCCTTTTACACTGACTTCCACTGCCTTCCTGTTCCGCATTTGCGGCCTAACTGTTGTCCGCTTTTCCTATTGTTGGTGCAGGGGTCATGTCTTTACTGTGGTGAGAGTGTACGTATTGTTTCTTGGGGTCGGTGTGGAACCGCAGGATGGTGCTATCTGGTGTCGCGCTCTGGGCACCCACCCCCCCCGCGCTGCGCCTGGGGCCGTTTGATACTCGTTGGCTCGGACACTGGCGTGGTGTGAGGGAGTGGTATCGTGCACCTCTAGAAGGTTCCCCGGAGGGTGTGCCCCACTTGTACCTTTGGTTTGGATTCTAGTCCTTTGTTGGTTGACTGGATGTGTGTTGGGGAACGGGGGGGGGGGGGGTGGGGGTGCGCATGGCCTGATAGTTGGGGTGGTATTAGGTGGGGGGGTGGGGCGGGAATGCAGCTGACCACACTCGTTTGCCCAGGACTCATGGATCAGCATATGGGTTGCTGCTGTTGTCTGTGTGCACAGGCGCGGTTTCGTGCCCGCTGCCTCGGCTGGTCCATTTATCTATTTGGCGGAATTGATCCTGGGGCTCGTGCCCCCGTCCACCATGGGCCCGGTTGGAACGGCCGCCATCTTAGGCAGCCGCGTGGCGGAGAGCCCTTTGCACGAGGAACAGGTGTGCGAGGTTTGGGCCGTATGAGTTGGATTGGCAGCGTGCTGTGCGCAGTATGTTCTGAGTGCTTGTTGCATGGATGGTTCAGCTGGGGGGGGGTTGTTGTTGTTTTGGTTGCTTGGTTTGGAGATGGCTGGGGAGTGTGTGGAGTGTATGCGGGGGGACGACTGCGCCCTAGGGTGTGGACCTGTCGCTGGCTGTTGATGGTAGTTGGATGCTCTGTATTTGCTTATTGGGTCCTGTGGGGCCCGGAAACTGGGTAATGTCGACTGCTGTTATAGATCAGATATCGATTTTGTCCTGGAATGTACGGGGACTTAATGATGCCAGGAAATGTCGTAGTGTGATCCAGTATCTAGACAGGCATGCTATTCATGTTGCTCTCCTCCAGGAGACGCATCTGCGTCCCGCTCCTTCCCCCAGCTTTGGTGGGAGGTGGGCTGCGGCCAGGAGGTTTGCTTCCTATTCTTCTTATGCTCACGGGGTTGTCATCCTTGTTAAAAGATCGCTCGCATTTCAAGAACTGGGATCTGTGGGGGACTCTGAGTGGCGCTATGTGCTACTGTGGGGGCGGCTTGGGCAGAACACTGTACTGTTTGTTAATTGCTATGCTCCTAATGTCGATACGCCAACCTTTTTTGTCACATTGTGGGGTCATGTTCTTGCTGTGGATGCCACCTACATTGTGTGGGGGGGGGATTTCAATTTTGCATTTCATGCCCAGTCGGACAGATCGGAAGGGAGTCCTCAGTATAATGTGCAGGCTAGAGAAGTATTGCGTGGGATTGTGGAGGAGGCTGGGTTGGTCGACAGCTGGAGGTACGCCCACCCTGCCACCAAGGAGGGTACTCATTACACTACACATGCTCGTTCATGGGCGAGACTGGACTATGTGTTTCTCTCTAGAGGGTTGGTAGCTGGCCTACGGGAGGCTACACATCTGGCTCGGACGTATTCGGATCACTGTCCGGTGAAGGTTGCTCTATCCGTCCCCGGGCTGCATAGGCCGCGCCCGCCTTGGCGCCTTTTTCCGACTGCTTTGCTTGACCCGGTGTTCAAGGAGGAGCTTGGTGAGGAGGTAGAGGCGTTCTTCCCTAGAAACAAGGGCTCTGTGGACAGCGTCGAGGTTATATGGGAGGCGTTCAAGGTTACGATTCGGGGAGTCACTATTTCTAAAAGTTGTGGAGTGCTTAGACTGATTGTTCGGACCCTCGAGGGCTTGGAAGCTGACTTGCGAGACTTAGAACGCAGGATGCAGGTTGACTCTGATCCCGATCTTCTGGCGCAGTTCCGTACTAAACTCTCCGAGTATGAGGAGGAGGCTGCTAGAGAGGCTAAGCATAGGGGAAAGTACTGGACGGCGAGGCGATACTGTGAAGGGGAGCGGCCCGGTAAGGTCCTCGCTGCCCTTACTAGGCATCCAAGACATGGGTCGGACGTGTTGGAATTGGTGTCGCCGGATGGCACTCGCTGTCGGGACACTTCGGAGATTCAGCGTACGTTTATTGACCATTACGCACACCTTTACACGACACAGCAGACTGGTGAGACCCGGTATGGCGGATTTCTTGATGAGCTGGCACTCTGTTGGTTATCGGATGATCATCGAGCGTTCTTGGGCAGGCCCCTAGAGGTGGAGGAGGTCAGGAATGCCATCATGTCTCTGTCTAATGGGAAGGCCGCCGGTCTGGATGGCCTTCCTGCTGAATTTTATAAGTGTTACGTGGACACCATGGCCCCTGTTCTCCGTGAGGTTTTTGAGGAGTCCCTGGAGGAGGGGCGGCTGCCGTGCTCCATGCGGGAGGTCGCCATTACATCGCTGCTCAAGCCGGGGAAGGATCCGTTGGATGTGGGCTCCTATAGGCCCCTCTCATTGCTCAATTGCGATGTCAAAATTCTCGCGAAAGTCTTGGCAGTGAGACTTGCCGAGCTCATGCCCGTTATTGTACTACCTGATCAGTCGGGATTTGTGCCCGGCCGCGCTACCTCCCACAATCTTCGCACCTTGTTTTCGCTTGTGTCGACCATCGCTCCTGCTATCCCGGTTGCCACCATCTTTCTTGATGCCACTAAGGCGTTTGACTCCGTTGAGTGGGGCTATCTTATTGATGTTCTTTGTCGGATGGGCTTCCCCAGGATCTTCATCTCATGGGTTAAGCTCTTATATACTGATCCGATGGCGAGGGTGGTGGTGAATGGGGTGCTGTCCCCCTCGTTCCCTCTTACGAGAGGGACCCGACAGGGATGCCCCCTCTCGCCCCTTTTGTTTGCCATTGCCATTGAGCCGCTGGCCTGCAGGATTCGTCAGTTTCACCAGCAGAGCGCCTTTAATTGTCTTCAGCGGCAGGTCGGTATTTCTTTATACGCTGACGATGTTACACTCTATGTTAAAGACCCTGAGAACAACCTTAATTCGCTCTTACGAGAGTTGGTCGCTTTTGGGGGTGTCTCCGGTGTCCATATCAACTGGCGGAAGTCTCAACTTTTCCCCCTCACTGCTGCTGTAGCTAGGTTTCCCCTTGATTACCCTCTGGAATGGTGTGATTCGGAGCTGCGGTATCTCGGCATTGTTGTGTCCTTGGATAGAGAAGAATCGGTTCGGCTTAATTATGGTGTAGCTATTACTAAACTTGCAGATGATGTCACTAGGTGGATGTCCTTGCCTCTCTCCATGGCCGGTAGGGCGTCCCTTATCAAGATGGTAGTTTTGCCCCGCTTTCTTTACCTCTTTCAAAACCTTCCGTATTATCCTGGTGCTTATTTTTTTCGCAGACTTCGATCTGAGCTCATACGATTGTTATGGGGGGGCAAGCAGCCCCTGGTGGCTTGGGCTACCCTTACGTTGCCCTATGCTGATGGCGGATTCGACGTTCCTGACTTTGAGCTTTATTATCTTAGTGCTCAGGCGCATTACGCTTATCACTGGATGCGCCCCACGCCGTTCATGCCCCAAATTGCTGCTGAACATTGGGTTGCCCACCCACTCCCACTGGAGGGGATGGTGTTGGGTAAGGTGTCGGATGTGGAAATGCCTCGCATGACGGTGACGTGCACGGTGGATGCTTGGAAACGGGTGGCTCAATTGCTGAGCGTTTCCTTCCTTTATTCGCCGGTCTTGCCTCTGTCTTATCATCCTGATTTGTCTCTGTTGTTGGAAACGGGGTTTCAACGAATGTGTAGGCGGCTCGGTATCCTCACGTGGGGTGACTTGTTTCATGAAGGTGCCTTCCGTACGCAGGCTCATTTCTTCGGAGCGGCTGCTTGCTCCCCTTTGGAGCTGTTCTACTTTATCCGCTTGCGGCAGGGCATGCGTGCTCTGTTACCAGATTTCCCTTCGGAGCCTGGGGTTACCCTCCCCCTCCACGTGCTGTTGGTATCAGATGGGCGACACCTGGTGTCGAAATTATACGGGGCTATTCGCAGACAGCGTTCGGTCCCGGCCAATCGGGTGCGCGAGCAGTGGGTTGCTGAGTTGGGAGCCCCTATTACCGACGAGCAATGGAAGTACTGCTGTGGGCTCACGGCCAATGTTTCCTCCAGTTGTCGCCTTAAAATTATCCACTACAAATTTGTTCAGAGGTACTATTATACCCCGGCGAGGAAACTTCGGTTTCATTTAGCGGAGGATGACAGATGCGCTAGGTGTCGTGCGGAAGGCGCTGACTTTCTGCACTTGGCTTGGAGTTGTGCGGGGGTGCTGGAATATTGGACTCAGGTCCATGAAGCCCTGCAGATTATGGCGGAGGATGGGGTGACATTTGACCCCTTAGTGATGTTGCTGGGCTACTCTAAGGGCGTGCCTGCCTCTCACCGTAGATTTGTTGATGTGGCCCTGCTGCTGGCTAAGCGTAGGGTTGCTTGTTGCTGGGGTCGTGGCAGGGTACCGCGCTTCCAGGATTGGGTGACTGACCTCATATACTGTCAGGATCAATATAATATCTACTCTGAATTGATGCCTGTCAGATGCAGACCGAAGGACTTTTGGAGTCCGCTCCAGGTGTACCTCCTAACCAGAGCTGTGCAGGACTCTGATTCTGAACTTGGGGACCGTGTAGGGGTTGGTTGACGGCAGCATGGTGGGCTGGGATTTTATTTTACTCCTGCTGGTCCTCAAGTATCGGGGGAGAGGCTAGGCTGTCTCCTCTACATGCGAGCCTTCGTGGGCTGTAGTTCCCCTTATGACAAGGGGATGGTTAGGAATTGAGATCGTGTCCCTGTCAGGTTCCTTTATTTTTTGTGGCCCTTCTACCTGAGTCTCCTTTGTTTTTATTTGCTATGTGCTAACAGAGTGTGCCCATACTGTATTGTCTTATTAGCTTGCCTGAACATGCTGGATCATTGCTTTCTTATTTGCACTGTACATTTCGATGTGGCTCTATGTATTGACTGATATGCTGCCCTGTACCTGCTTCTATCTCATTTTTTGATTCTGACGTACCATTGTGATGGCCATATGTGACTGTCTGTATTGTGTATGCACTTCCCTTGTCCCTGCTTGTCTCCAAATAAAGGTTTAAAAAAAAAAAAACTCCTCTTCCCTTTTAAAATCATGACTCCCGAGGTGCGTGACTCCTTCGCCCAGGGGATGAAGGAGGTGGCACGTTGGATGGCAGCTAACTTCCTGCAGTGCAACGTCTCCAAGACCGAGGTTATGCTCTTTGGAGAGGCCAAACGCTTATGGACTCCGGACTGGTGGCCTCAAGATCTTGGCCCCGTCCCTGAGCCCAAAACAGTGGTAAAAGATCTGGGAGTGAAACTGGACCATGAGCTTACCCTAACACAACAAACTAATCAAGTGGTGGGCTCATGTTTTCATGTGATTGGGCTTCTCAGGAGAGTATTCCCTCCGTTACCGGATACCACCAGGAGAACGTTGGTCCAGTCCCTAGTGTTAAGCAGGCTGGACTATTGCAATGGTTTGATGCTAGCTGCCAACGAGGGTATCTTTGCTAGATTGCAGGTTGTGCAAAACACAGCTGCACGACTAGTTCTAAATGTCCCGCCTCGTACTCCCTCAAAACCGTTGCTGGCCAAACTGCACTGGCTTCCAGTAAGGCAGAGGGTGATGTTTAAGATCTGCTGTGTCATCCACAAATGCCTTATTGGAAAAGGTCCTGGCTACCTCACTGAAAAATTCATCCCTTATGTTCCATCCAGATCCCTGAGATCAGGAGATCAGGAACTGCTATGTGTTCCCAGGGCCAGGAAGGCAAGAAAGGGGGGCAGGGCCCTATCTGTAGCTGGCCCCAAGTTGTGGAACCAACTCCCGAAGGAAATTAGAGTATGTAGGGATCATTTCCCTTTCAGGAAAAAACTCAAAACGTTCCTCTTTAATTTCTAGCTGGCCTTAGGGCTTTTTACTAAATTATGACTAGTTCCTGTTCTTTAGTTGCTGCCAGAGGCGCGGAGATACTCCTTCGGGAGTGATTCACAGCGCCATACAAACATGCAATAATAATAATAATAATATGGCGGGAGTACTCTCCATGACATGGTAAGGATCGGCGCTCTTTGGGGTTTACCTAAGGATGCTATTTGGGTCTGGCCCGCTCTCTTGGTAGTCCCTTTACTTGCACCGTAAGACTAATTTATAATTTACCATAAAAATGCTCTATAGCCCTTCACTCCGTATGCATACTGCCGCAGCCTTATGAGTGCTGCATTCTTAAACTGGGAGGCTATGAATGGAATCAGCATTCATAGGTATTACCCGCACTTAATGTTAATGCTTGTAGGGGGACTCGGTAGTGCTAAGTGCTTTCAAATGCTAATAGGGGTTTTTCATTAAAGTATCTGAGATTCCTTCTAGGGATTGGGAACGGCACTGGAGGTTGTTCAACCTGGCTTAGCCTTAGATATATATCCTGGGCAGTGAGTGCAATTTTATCTGCTTTTTTACTGATTATTGGCCCCACTTTCTAATTCATATTACTATCTTCATTTAGATCTGTGAGTAGCGATACTACTCAATTGCTGGACCTGATTTACCAGCCCGTTAAAGGTAATACTTTCTTAAGCATATCATCAGCAATTGGCTTGCTGACAGTAGTATAAAGGCTGTCAGGTATATAGACCTATGACCGTGTTTAAATCTTTCCATGTTACTATAACCTTTTAATTAATGACTTTCTTTTGTTTTAGACTGAATGAATATTTTCAATTTTGAGAAACTACTGTGGACTTATATTATGGGTCCCTTTTAAGGTAAAGAACCCTGTATTTTAAATATGCTGCCTAGTGGCCTGATATCACATTTCGAACATATTTATGGA
The DNA here is from genome assembly GCF_964263255.1 of Lissotriton vulgaris. NCBI lineage: Eukaryota > Metazoa > Chordata > Amphibia > Caudata > Salamandridae > Lissotriton > Lissotriton vulgaris. The sequence continues at coordinate 152,544 of NW_028251420.1, forward strand.
CCCCTGTGCTCATGACTTGTCTTTTTCATGTGTTATATTATTACAGAAATTTGCACAAGCTCAATTAGACGCTATCGGAAATCATAGTAAGATGACGGAATATATCCTCTAAACTAGGTATTCTTCTTCTTTATTGACTATGATCCAGTTTTCACTGTAATTAATTTTATCTTGGTAAACTACTCAATGGGAGCATCTCAATTCGAGATAGAATATGCTGAGATCTTAACAACCACTGAGCATGATTAGGAGAAATGAACTCTTTGTCTATTACTGATGAGGTTTTGCCCTTTTTGTTGCCTGTCATGTGCCTTTATAGATTTCATCTTATTTCTAATCCTATCTGTTCTTTCGCGTATTTTTCCTTTTCCCAGAATTTTAATCCGTGAGAACTTTCTCTGATTCGAAAATGATATGATGATGAGCTGCTTATAATATTTCTTGTGAGTCTCATATGTATCACCATGACAGACCTTTGTTCTTGGCAATCTAGTTATGGGTCTTCCTATGGTTTAGGAATTCGCCTCTTAGGTTGTCTTGAAGTATCTTCTATTAATACACTTGACTACTCTTTGTTTGAAAATCACTTATGTTTTCTGATTCCTGCACATCTTATCTATTGGGTATGTCTTTAGGTTTTCTGTGTCTTATCAATTTGTTATGATTGATACTTATTTTTCCACATCCTTTCTAATTTGACTCTGAATGTGCACAATTGGGTGTTCTTTAGGGATAAATAGATCTTATTCCTCCACTTGCCTATACTTTTTTTTATCACTTTAAACATTTCTTAGTGGATGTTAATAAGACAGTAAAAACAATATATGTATCTACATTTGTTGTGATTGTAGCCCTGAGGAAGTCAATGGGTGCCCTTCGCCCAGGATCGAGGAGGCGAGGTGCATCCTGGATTCAGGAGGATCAGTGGCAGTGATCCTCCTGGATTTAAGCGCAGCCTTTGACACAGTCAACCATCGTGTCTTACTTCATCGGCTGGCTGCGGCAGGGATTGCAGGTTCGGCGCTCAGATGGATAGAGTCTTTCCTCTCAGGGCGCTCGTTCCAGGTGTGGGATGGCAATTTCCATTCTGCCACCCTCCCCCTCATGAGTGGGGTCCCCCAGGAGTCATCATTAAGCCCAACCCTATTTAACGCTTACATGGCCCCTCTCGAAGATGTGGTTACCCCCTTCGGGATTAAAATAGTAAGCTACGCAGACGACACCCAATTAGTCGTCTCACTTTCGCAACTGGACAAACACCCAGACAATCTGTAAAACTGCCTTAAAAATATCCACAACTGGATGTGTGAGTCATCGCTCAAATTAAATGGCTCAAAGACTGAAGTCATGCTTCTGGGTAAGCAATGGACCACCATCCCTCCATCCGTCTGGCCAGATGAATTCGGGGAAATCCCCTCCCCGAAACGAGAAATTAAAACTTTATGAGTATGGCTAGAACCCGAGCTGTCGATGAAAACTCAAGATACCAAGACAGCAGGGACCTGCTTTGGCCTAATGCTCTCCATTCGGAAGATCCTTCCACTACTTCCTCCCCTATCCAGGAAACTCCTGGTCCAGGGACTGGTGCTTGCGCGGCTGGACTACAGCAACATGGTATACCTCGGAGCCCCAGAAGATACCATGGCTAAACTCCAACGCACGCAGAATGCAGCCGCCCGGTTGCTCTGGAATCTCCCTTCCAGAGTATCAGCCAAACCAGTAATCCAGGCTCTCCACTGGCTTCCAATACGCCAAAGGGTCGAATTTAAGGCCCTGTGCACTGCACACAAACTGCTTAATGGTTCTGGCCCTGCCATTCTGAGAGACCTGGTTACTCCCTACAAAGCTCCAAGGTCCCTTCGCTCGGAGAATGAGAACCTGGCCAATATCCCCAGACACCGGAAGACACGTACTGGCGGCCGTCGCTTCTCGGTTAAAGCATCCACCAGATGGAATGCACTTCCCCGCTCCCTTCGGCTTGAACCTAATCATCTGATTTTTAGGAAAAAACTGAAAACGCTGTTGTTCCCTAAATAGACCCTCCTTTTCTGTCCTCAGATCTCCATAAATATTATAGTGCGGGGATGCCCTCGGGTCACCAGGCGCTTTACAAATCGCTAAAATAAAATAAAAAGGATGAACCACATGTTGGCTGTTTGGCTACACTGGATGATATCAATCCGAATGGATCATCCTGTAGAACTTGTGATATAATTGATCTGCACAAAGAAAATAAAGAACATTTTGTGTAAAGGCCTTATCTGGAGGTCTTCTTTGGACTGAGATTCTGAAAATATATACGTTTCTATTTCACTGTATCTTGCTGCTCAGGGAGCAAATATTGTTTATAATTCACTGTTTCCTGTGCTGCACAGGAGATTGATTTGGGCACGTTGGTGGCCGTTGCCTGTGAGTTCCCTGGAGCAACTGTCATTAGTAATACCTTTCTCTTTAGTTTTGCGCAAGACATTACCCAGCCACGCCTCTCTAGCTCACATATCCTAAAATAAACCAACATCAAACCCCTCCGACACTAATAACTTCCAAACTATTACCAACATTCCCGTGCTAGCCAAAGTCCTGGAAAAATGTGTTAAGCAACAACTAAACCAACACATCATGGACTTCAAACTACTGAACAACTGCCAATCAGGCTTCAGACCCGGGCATAACACAGAAACAGCGATTCTAAATATAGTCGATGATGCCCTACTTGCTCTGTATCGTAATGAAACATGTCTACTAGTCCTGCTCGACCTCTCATCAGCCTTCGACACGCTCAATCATGACAAAATTCTAAGAAGACTGGAAAATAGGATGGGCTTTTCCAGCACAGTCCTGCGATTGTTCAAATGCTTTCTGGAAACAGAACGCAAGCGTTCATGGTGAACAAAATTCTCTCTGCCGCTTCTGCCAATCTACTAGGAGTACCTCAAGGCTCAACCTTATCCCCAGCGTTATCCAAACTTTACGTAGAACCACTAACTGATCTACAATAGCAGCCGAACATCTTCTATCACATGTATGTGGATGACACTCAACTCTACATCAAGATCATGTCCATTGAAGAGATAAAGATAATGAATCAAGCTTTTGAAAAGACCATCAACTGGCTAACGACCAATTTCCCCAAACTAAACACGCAAAAAATTGAATTTCTGTTAATCTCTCCTCCTAAAAACTCTCCGAAGATAAAGGAATTGACCAAGATGATCATGGCCCTAAATTGCATGCTGATTCTGGTGGACTCTGCCAAATGTATGGGAATTACACTGGATAAAAACCTTAACATGCAAACACACATCAACCTGTTGGCTAAAATGCCTGTTTTCAACTCAGCTATCTCAGAAAAATGAAACCATTCATCGAAAGCCCTGACCTCAAAACGGCAGATCAAGCTTTAGTCATATCGAGGTTGGAATATCGTTGTACTATTCTCTCTGGGCTCCCCGAAACCTCAACAGCCCCTGTAAAAGTGTGTCTCAATGCAGCAGTAACACTCTTAACAGGATCTTGGAAATTTGACCATATATCTCCACACCTCAAGGCACTCAACTGGCTAACCTACGAAGCCAGAATCCACCTAAAGATGGCCTGCATTACTCATAAAGCTCTCCTCCACAACACCCCCAGTACCTTTCCCAGAAACTCACTTTAACTGGAGGAAACAGACACTCTAGGAGCTCAGACAACCTACTCTTGAAACTCTCTCGTTTCAGTAAGAAAAAAACGTCTGGCTGAGCGATCTCGAGAGCGGCACCAAGCATTTGGAAATCTCTACCTCCATGCATCAGAAAAATCTTGTCTGCACCTTTATTCAAAAGGAAAGCAAAATCATTCCTGATGAGCAAATTCCTCCCTCAACTCTGCACATGCCTCACCATTTGGTGCCCTACTAGCACACCGAATTTTAGAAGAAGTGAGCAACCCGAAATACCCTTGAGGGCTTGGGTAATAAAGTTTGAAAAGGTAAATTTGCCTTCAAGGGAATTTATTCAATCTATATTTTGTTTAGTTGAAGTTGTTCTGAGAAGGACCAGTCACTTGTCCTTAAAATGAATATATCAACAATTTGCTAGTTTGAGAAAGAGCATTGCATCAACATATAACATGTAAACATATAAACAAAGACACAAGGTGTATACGAAAAACTATATCTTTATCAAATAGCTCAGTCAAAGAAATCAGCTACGTATACAGATCAATAAACAAATAGAAATTAGGACTGTAGGTACACACATAAGTAAATTACAAGGTGACACAACAGAACCTAAAAAAACACCTATCCCAAATCACATTGAGTAAAACAAAGAAAGGGATAAGGTGTATAGTCGACGTTTCGGTTTCTCAGGCGTTAATTTGCTGAAACCATCCTCAGGACTGTTATAAAATTGTGGTCTGTATAGAGATATTGTTATCTGAAAATCAAAGAATATTTTGCAGTTACAATATTAAACTAAATATTTACGTTACACCCTGGTGAAAAAACGACAAAATTTAAGACAATTGACAACAAGAAAGACATAATCTGAAACAAACAAAATTATTCACAGTGTTTTCTATTTGATACATCCAAATTGTATTGGAGACCTTATATTTGAGGTCAACACAAATGTGGAATTGTTAAATATTCAAGAAAAAGGCTTCTACATCATGAGGATCTATTATTTCATATCATCAGATTTTAAAAGACAGTTCGATCCACAGTCATCCATGGGATGCAGTCACGATACTTTATAAACAGGTACTCATATTCTTTTAAAAATAGCTTTAAATCCGAACAAGCAGATTTGTCCTATGTGGTCTCATATAACATCCGTTACAAAATAACATGCCAATTAATGGGCAAGATGTCACTCCTTCTCGGGGGGTGAACCATTACTAACGGTTTATGCCATGTAATTATTTGACGGTTCCAATCATTGATGCTGTAATAATCAAATTAGAAGCAACTTGGCTATCGGAACAGGGTTCTGGCATCATGCATGAGGGACTATTTTACATCCTGTGGTGCGCTGAATTCTCCCTCAGGTGAATTGTATACAGCATCAGGCTTTTTGTTTTTTCCCCATAATTGTAGGCTTTTCTTTAATGTTTAAGTAGGGGCTCTATTGCAAGCCTGGCCTATTGTCTTTGCCAATGCTTGTTATATTTTTTATGGTTTTATTAACTACATAATAAATCATGTTTTGCCATGGATTCTTGGTATGTTTTCAGACTATCCTGGGGCTGTCAGTATGTGCTATATCAGGTGTATGTCCGCTCTGGGGTCATGGCCAGGGACTCTCAATATGTGCTATATCAGGTGTATGTCCGCTCTGGGGTCATGGCCAGGGACTCTCAAAATATGCTATATCAGGTGTATGTCAGCTCCGGGGTCATGGCCAGGGACTCTCAGTATGTGCTATATCAGGTGTATGTCAGCTCCCAGGGCCGGCCAGGGACGTTCAGTATGTGCTATATCAGGTGTATGTCCGCTCTGGGGTCATGGCCAGGGACTCTCAAAATGTGTTATATCAGGTGTATGTCCGCTCTGGGGTCATGGCCAGGGACTCTCAAAATGTGCTATATCTGGTGTATGTCCGCTCTGGGGTCATGGCCAGGGACTCTCAAAATGTGCTATATCTGGTGTATGTCAGCTCCCAGGGCGGCCAGGGACTCTCAATATGTGCTATATCAGGTGTATGTCAGCTCCCAGGGTGGCCAGGGACTCTCAATATGTGCTATATCAGGTGTATGTCCGTTCCCAGGGCCGGCCAGGGACTCTCAATATGTGCTATATCAGGTGTATGTCCGCTCCCAGTGCTGGCCAGGGGCTCTCAATATGTGCTATATCAGGTGCATGTCCGCTCCCAGTGCTGGCCAGGGGCTCTCAATATGTGCTATACCTGGTGTATGTCAGCTCCCAGGGCAGCCTGGGACTCTCAATATATGCTATATCAGGTGTATGTCAGCTCCCAGGGCCGGCCAGGGACGCTCAGTATGTGCTATATCTGGTGTATGTCCGCTCCGGGGTCATGGCCAGGGGCTCTCAATATGTGCTATATCTGGTGTATGTCAGCTCCCGGGTCATGGCCAAGGACTCTCAATATGTGCTATATCAGGTGTATGTCCGCTCCGGGGTCATCATGACCAGGGACTCTCAGTATGTGCTATATCAGGTGTATGTCAGCTCCCAGGGCCGGCCAGGGACGCTCAGTATGTGCTATATCAGGTGTATGTCCGCTCTGGGTTCATGGCCAGGGACTCTCAAAATGTGCTATATCTGGTGTATGTCAGCTCCCAGGGCCGGCCAGGGACGCTCAGTATGTGCTATATCAGGTGTATGTCAGCTCCCAGGGCGGCCAGGTACTCTCAATATGTGCTATATCAGGTGTATGTCCGTTCCCAGGGCCGGCCAGGGACTCTCAATATGTGCGATATCAGGTGTATGTCCGCTCCCAGTGCTGGCCAGGGGCTCTCAATATGTGCTATTTCAGGTGTATGTCCGCTCTGGGGTCATGGCCAGGGACTCTCAAAATGTGCTATATCTGGTGTATGTCAGCTCCCAGGACCGGCCATGGACTCTCAATATGTGCTATATCAGGTGTATGTCCGTTCCCAGGGCCGGCCAGGGACTCTCAATATGTGCTATATCAGGTGTATGTCCCCTCCCAGTGCTGGCCAATGGCTCTCAATATGTGCTGTTTCAGGTGTATGTCAGCTCCCGGGCCCTGATCGGGGACTCTCAATATGTGCTATATCAGGCGTATGTCCGCTCCGGGGTCATGGCCAGGGACTCTCAGTATGTGCTATTTCAGGTGTATGTCCGCTTCCAGTGCTAGCCGGGGACTCTCAATAGGTACTATTTCAGGTGCTTGTCCGCTCCGGGGTCATGGCCAGGGACTCTCAATATGTGCTATTTCAGGTGTATGTCCGCTCCGGGGTCATGGCCAGGGACTCTCAATATGTTCTATTTCAGGCGTATGTCCGCTCCGGGGTCAGGGCCAGGGACTCTCAATATGTGCTATTTCAGGCGTATGTCCGCTACGGGGTCATGGCCAGGGGCTCTCAATATGTGCTATATCTGGTGTATGTCAGCTTTGGGGTCATGGCGGGGGACTCTCAATATGTGCTATATCAAGTGTTTGGCTTCCCGGGGCTGGTCAGAGACTCTGGGCCTCATTTCCAAGGCCCCTGCGCCGCTGGAACGTCACTCTCAGTGAGGGTCTGGCGGTGCAGACTGAGGGCCATATCTCCAAGACCACATAAACCCACCCTGTGTGGTATTATATGGCCTTGTAGATATGGACTGAGGCGACGCAGCGCATGTCGCTGCGTTGCATCCCTGAGAGAGGGCGGCGTGCCATGGGTGTTACTGTGTCTGTTCCCACGTAGCACCCTTGGTATTTGACACACTCCCAGATTTAGGAGATCTCGTAAACTTGGGAATGCGCCAAAAGCCGTGGCCTCCCCTGGAAGCCGTAAGGGAGGCGCAACAAGAAGAAATACCTTTATTTCCGCTTGTTTTTCCCTTTTCTATTGTTGCTGCGTTCTACAGCAGACATACAAAGTGGGAAAAGCCTTTCATGATTGTTTTTGTGCAGGAAGGTGTTCCTTCCTGCATATATACAAACACAAATTGTGTTTCTAACTCCTTTCTGTGCTGCATTGTGCAGCACATATAGAAGTTGCAAATCGTCATTTTTTTAATGATTGTTTATGTGCAGGAAGGGACACCTTACTGCACATAAACAATCATTCATGGCGTTTTATATGTGCTGCACAACGCAGCACACAAAGCAACAAAAACAAGGAGAAGTAAAGCATTTCTCCTCGTTTCGTCATGTTAAGAACAGGTTTTCCCTTGTCTTAATTTTGGGGCTACAGCATATTTAGGCCACCTTGGTAAATATGGGGCAGAGTCAAAATCAATGGGTGTTGCGGCAGAACACCCACCACAACACTTATTGCCCCCCCCTCTCACGCTAAGTATAGAGTGAAAAGGTGCCTAATTTACAAGGCCGAGTTAAGCCACATTAAATGCCTCAAAGCCGCTTTGTAAATTAGGCAAAGCCCCTATCGCCACAGAAAAGTCGTAAAAAGTGATGTTCCTGTGGCAATAGAGGCTTGTGAATATGCCCCCTAGTTTCTTTGAAAAAATTGAAGGTTCTACACAAATGACCCCTTTCTGAATTTGAATTTTCTCTAGCTTACAAAAATGAATAGTTTTTGGGATCCATTATGGGTTTAACGCCCATTTCCACCAGAAACTGGAAGGAGGTTGAAAGACAAAAAATAGGAAAAATGGACTGTCTCTCAGTAAAATGTCAAAACTGTTGTTAAAAAAAATTTACTTTTGGAGTCAAGTCTGCCTCATTCTGAAAGCTGGTAAGATGGTGATTTTAATAAAGCACAACTTTTGTTCACGCCATTTGCAGGAGAAAAAACAGACACTTTTTTCTGCAGAGCTTTTTTACCATTTTAGCCCTGAAAAAATGTTTTGCTATATTTCGACTTATTTCTCAGTCCCCTTCAGAGGAATCTACAAACCCTGCTAACCTGTAGAATCCCCAGGATGTTGGCAAAAAAGGACACCAATTTGGCGTGGATAGCCCATGTGTAAAAAAGTTACGCAGGCCTAAGCGTGAACTATCCTAAAAAGACAAATTAAGGCTCAGCACTGAGGGGGAGGTGGGAAGGCCTAGCAGCAAAACGGTTAATGAATGAGATAATAAGACACCTGCAGAGGAGAGACAAAAAAAGCATTAGCAAGATATTTAATACAGTGACATTCATAATACTCAGGTCTGGTTAAACATTAAGCTAACATGTATCAAAATGGATTTCAAACAAGTACAAATAGCATCAAAAAACAAAGATATACATTTCAGATATATATGTAGCTCTTACTTAAGATATTGAAGCCACCTACTGTTGATAAATTAATACATGGATCAATATTGTTAGTGTATAATGTGTAAATAACTTACAAGTGGATAAGGCACTAAAATTACTCTGGACCAATTTGTATTTAGTCTGTCTAAGAAACACACTGAATACACAATTTGCATCAATCTTACTAGATAAACTAGAACAAAATCATCCACATCAACATGTTGATATTAGAGGGCTTTAAGGAGTCATTATGTTCGAAGTTAAGTAAATGATGATTACTTCAGGCTAATTTCTAAATTTTGAATGTGCGACTTTACCGTTTTTTAGAAAAGTTATCAGCTTCTTTTCATCTCTGTGCTGACGATACACAAGTACATCTGTGCATCGTCAGCAGAGATAAGAGAAGCTGAAAGCAAAGGAGATATCTCTACATAGTGGTGGAAGGTAGTCTGTGCCCCCCACAGGTTCCAGTACTTTCCATTACAATATTGTGAGTTAAATCTGGTTTTTAGTCAAAGTTTGACATTTGTAATCGATTCTGGGTAAAACAAACAAGTGAGAGCCACGCAAGTCAACCCATTCTGGATTCCAACAGGTGTCTTTTTTATAAACATACTTTATTAGTTTTCCATTAACTCCCAATACAAAGGATTATCACATTTCTATTATTACATTCTTACATATCTAATTTGTTGATATAACATCACCTGTCAGCAGTGTATAGTAGACACTTATACGATCTGTAAATCGCACACCAGGTAAACATGTACTTTCGAACACCCAATTTATCCAGATGTTTATATATGGATAAACTCCTAACTAATGTGAACTAAGTAAAACCCCAATCCCTCTCCCACCAACATTTCTAACATTCTGTTCCAGATTGAATTGTTTTTTACGTCCTATGGCATTAGCATGAGACTACCGGCTATTGTGGTCGTGTCCCCTAGCTCAGTCAGCTACACAGTGTGTTCCTGCGCGCCATGGCGCCGAAGTAATCTATTGTGTGTTCGGGGAAAAAGATGTGTGATCAGGGGTCACACCTTTAAAGGCTTCCAACAGTACATCCCATTCCATAGATATCTGCTTCCTTTGCAACTCCCATGCCTCTTCCTGGCAGATAGCTGCACTTTCAGCCCCCCCCCCAAGGCAACAATTCACTGTGCCAGGTGTATATTGAAGGAGGTTTTGCCAAGTTCCATCTCATAGTTATGGAACTTTTTACCAGAAAAACTGCAAGGTCAAGGAAACAAAGATGGACTTTATGGGAGGCCGACTGCCTCCTGAGACCCAGCATGCACTCCAGCAGCGATCCTCAAACCAAATACGACCGGAATACGTCTGTAGGCTTTTTAGTCCCGGCAACCGGCATTCTGATAAGGAATAGTGGCTATAACAGAAGCCCTGTGAAAACATTTGGGGACTATTTTTAAATAGAATTTTAACCAGGGCTAGAATTGTCAGGGGTAACATATCCATTGGCCCCTCTAAAGGATAGAAGTGAAAGTTATTCCTTGTTTCCAGTCTATCTCTGACTATTGATTTCGTGAAAGAGATGATATACTGTTTGGGAGGAGACAGATCCCTTTTTATTAATTCTTCATCACCATTTCTGATGAAAGTTTTGGGAGACACCGTATTGTATTTCAAAGCCTGAAGAAGGTGGCCGACCATTCTATACCACTGAAACGCGTCACTACTTGTTTTTAGTACCAAGTCGAACTGGTTCTGACTGGCAAAATAAACATCAATGAGTGTTGAACCTGTTATGATTTTCTAATAATGCACTTCATGTGTTTACATTTTTTGATCAATTGTATTCTCCTAGTTTTTCTTAAACTTATTAAAGAATATTTTAACATGCTGTGTTGAAACTTGATTCATTGCATATGTTGTTTTTTTTTAATTCTGTGAACATTAATTAATACTTTATTTAATACATTATTTTAGATTGAATTTTGGCTCCAGGTACGATTGCCGGTTTTGTGTATGAATGAGTATGACAGTGGTGTTTGATTTATCAGAGTATGCTTTAAACAACCCAAAGGGAAATTGTTTCTGACTCAGTGACTCCTGCAGTGAGACCTCAATACTCCAGTGTGTAGTTGTGTCTACGTAATCTCCCCAGAACCCCCTCAAGCGCGTACATGCCCATAACATGTGATCTAAATCTGCTTCCGCCAAGTGGCATCTAGGAGTGGTACTGCATCTTTAGGTACATCTGTTGAAGGCGGTGTGGTGTGAGGTAAGCCCTATGTAATATTATGCATTGTATAAATGTAAACTTTGCATTCCTGGTCACTTTTTTAGGATGTTTCAGTATGCCACCCATTCCCTGTCTGTTATTGCCCGCACTGCATCCTCCACCCAGTTGGGTGTCAAAGGCGCGCCAAAGGCAAGTCCGTCTGCACCCATCCACGACCTAGCACGACCAGCGCCAGGAACCCTGGACCTCCGAACCAACGCTTCACCCCAGCTGCACTATACGCACTCAATCCAGGTCGCAACAACAACTGCAAGCTAACTTCACCAGCCGACACCCATGGATCCTTCAGCTGTCACCGCTGCCGCTACTCCTGCAGCCCCGCCAAGACCACGGATACAGAACAATGTATCCTCCTCAACGTCAGATCCTTCTTCAAACACGCCAACGAAATCTGGGAACTCCTTGACAGCACCACTCTGGACGTTGCATTCCTCACTAAAACCTGGACCAACACCACGTCGGGACCTGACATCTCCATTGATACATGATCTTCTGGAAGGATCGCACCACCTGCCCTGAGGGGGTGGAATCACCATTGTCTACAATTCCACCCTCTGCATGAGCACACTTTCCGATGAATCCACAGACCTGATGGAACATCTACACTTCAAGATACAGGTCAGCCCTGCCACCACCCTCCGGGGAACCCTCATCTACTGACCCCTGGACCCTATGGACCATTTACAAATGCCATCACGGACAGCATCACCCCGCAGGCCATTGCGTCCTCCAACTTCACCATGCTGGAAGACCTCAACTTGCACCTTGACAACCAACAAGACCCCAACACCACATCCCTCCTGGACAGCCTCCACAACATTGGACTCTGCCAGATTGTGACTGAACCCACACACTCAGCAAGACACACCCTAGACCCTATCTTCACATCAGGAAAGTCCATCACTTTCAGCCACAGCATCAATCTCCCGTTGACAGACCATCGCTGCATCCATTTCACATTCAGTACACCCACCATCCACAAAACCCATCACCTGCTCCTATGAAGAAATTGGACCAAAATTACCAATGACCAGCTCACCACCACACTCTGCAACTCCACCCCAAACACTACAGACAAGGACGACCCCAACACCACAACCTGAACTTGCACAGATGGATCTCCGACTGCGCCTACACCTTAGTCCCCCAAGAATAACAACAACAATCATGCCAGGAAAGCCAGCAAACTCTGAGAGTCCAGGCGCACATGCCGCCATCTGAGAAAAGGCCTGGAGACATTCCAAATCTAGAGGCCCACAACAACTTCAGAGCCGCCACCAACGCATACCACCAAATCATCAGGAACACAAGAAAGAAAGTGATCGAAGACAGAATCTCCACACACATGCACAAGAGCAAATAACTCTTCAGCATCATAAAGGAGTTCGCCCAACCCATCAGTGAGTCTACAGGAAATTCCTCTCTCACAAGACCTCTGCGACAGACTCAGCACCTTCTTCCACCAAAAAATCAAGAACATCTACAACAATTTCGATAAAGATAGTCAACACACAGAACCCACACCTACCACCCCCGAACCTTGAAGCCAACGATTGACAGCTGGACAACCTCACCACCGAAGACACACTGAGGCTGATGAAGTCAATCCACTCCGGGGCCCCCATAGATCCCTGACAGGACTACTAACTTTAGGACTTTTAAATGTCTTCTGTGAATACCGAAAGTCTTAAAGTTAGGATTTTTGTCAGTTTAGGAGTAGTAAAGTTAGGAGTCACCATCGGTCGCCACATCTGTAGCCCCAAGAGGCTTCATGAGAAGCTCGCCCTCCTCCCCTCAGGTCCCGGTGTGCAGGGGGCGTGTCCACTGCTACGAAAGCTCGCTGCTCTCTCTCTCCATACTCTAGCCTCTGCAGCTACGAGAAGCTCTCTAAAGCAAGCAACAATAATACATTTAAAAAATGGAAGGGTTTCTCAAGCGACAACAACAAATGCAAAACAGGAGACTCGATTCCCTCCTAGTGGGTTGCCTACAAACAGGCAGCCATTCCATGGCTTAGGTAATTTTTATCCTCTTTCTCAGGACACAGGAGCCTGAATCCCACTACAGTAAAAAGTAACAAAGGATTTCCGCTTCGTGCCTACAAAGGTAAGCAATACCTCCATCAGCCACTATGTGTAAAAACAGCAGCCATTTTGTAACAACTCTGCCATTCTAGCTCTTTTGCCAACTTAGACTAAATAAACTCACTGTGCAGCCCCTCTCTCAATCATCTCCCCTAATTTATCACCAAAAATATTCCCTCCCCACTGGTCTGCTCTACTCCCTCTCATCTACCCTGGAAACACTTCACCCCAGCGACTCCTCAAAAGGAGTACGAATCGGCCCTTCCACCTAGATCAAGCAATTTCACATTAAGGCTGGACCACACATTATACCTGCAGGAAACAACGCATATGCTATTGAACACCCCCCAATCTTTCTAAAAATGCTTCTAAAACCTTCAAAAACTACCTTCACAGAAATAACCCCAAAACACAGTTCTTGGAACCCTCCATCAACTCTAAGAAAGGAGTAATAATCAATGACCATATTTTCTTCACTAGAAAAATGGCCAAATGGCGAACTGCCTTCTCTAAGTTATTAACCATCCATGACAAGAAAAATATTCCCTACAGAACCAGGATTCTTACGACATCTGCACAAACCCTTAGAGCCAACCTAAATATAACTTCCTTCAAAAATGGCACTGTTCTTATTCAAGCAGCCAACAAGGACCTAGGATTATTCGAAAAATACTTTCCCACGCTAAAAACCCTCACCAATACCTCGCCCAATGTCCCCCAGGACCCAACCATACCCTGTACCCCTATTTCTCCAGATTCTTAATGATGCTCACCTTCACCTAGATCCCTCGAAAGAATTAATAACAGCTCACCTCCATTAGAAGTCTCAGCACCAACACCCCCACACAGAACCATCACTAGAAGTAACAACAACGCTCCGCCCATAACGCCCCATCTCTGACCATCCTCAGCCACACATCCTACCACCACCGCTATTGCCATATCCCCCTCCCCACTCCACAACACTTCCACGTCCGCCGGAGGTTTGATCACAAAAATTCTATCCTAGCGAATCGTAAAAAAGCCCCATACCGATACACTCCCCTTTCATTTTATACTGAATCTTCTCCAACCACTCTTACCTACCACACTGACGTCACAGGCAGCGAACCCCTCAGCAATACATTTCCCAGCCCCAGCCCTCTCTGCTTTCCAAACAGGCCTTCCCCCTCTTACCAATCTGAACTTGAATCTCTCAAAACACAGACAAAACTTAAAACCCGGAACCTACAAAACGTTATCATAGAAATCAGAAACATCTTACAACTTGCAGAAAACTCCCAATCTCAATTCAATCATATTCAAAACTCTCTAGCTGCAGCCAACAACATGATAAACACTATCCCATAGTTCTTGATTAATAGACTCTTATGTACACGCAATCACCCCAACTATCGAACGGACTTGGAAATCTAAACCTTACTAAGTCTCTATGAAACCCCTACTTACCCCATCCCAGATACGGAAGAATTCCCTATTGTCCCAATCCCCATCAACCCATACAGATGTTCCTTACCGAATCACAGAACCATACGCCTGAATTACCTCCAAACTATTACCCCTACCTCCAAAATGCACAAACCGTCTCAAGAATGACTCAAACCAGATCTCCTGTCTCCTACTAAACTGCCGCTCAGCCCTAAAACACGCCTCTGACTTTGTCGACCTCATTTTAAACCCAAAAATTGAGGTAACCTTCCTCACAGAAACCTGGCTCAAAGAATCCTCCTCGCCATGGCTAGACATTCTAGTCCCTCCTAACTGCAATATCATAAGGCTAGACAGAAATCCCAAAATAGGCGGAGGCATCGCCTGCATACATCGATCTGACATCACTACCTTGAAGTTCCACTTAAAATCCTCAGATAACAACTCCCACAAACTACATATACTCTACCATCATCCTGGTAAGAATGCTGTTTTCACAGACCAACTCATGAAAATCATTACAACTAACTCAACCCCTCGTTCCAATGACATATTCCTTGGTTACTTCAATCTCCACTGGGAAGACCCCCTGGACAAGCAGGTCAACGTTATCAAAATCTTCCTAACAGATCAGTCCATGATCCAAGCCATCTCAAAGCCCACTCACTCCAAAGTTGCTACTCTTGACCGGATCATTGCCAAAGAATAAATGATTGAAGCTATCTCGATCACCCCTTGTGATTGGTCAGACCATCACATTATTTCCTTCCAAATTCACTCAGACAGAAAGAAAACTCATTCGCAACTACCCAAGCCTAAACATTGGATAAGAGATACGAAAAACCTCAACTGGAACATCCTTGCTAGTCATTGTGAGAAAGTTCTCAGCGCTCCTAATAATATGTCAGACATCAATGACCTTACTGCTCACTACAATTCCACGATGACCAAAGTCTTTGACCTTGTAGCTTCACCAAAACTCAAAAGAATACCGGACAAAAACCCATGGTTCATCGGAGCCCTGAATGAAGAGAGACATAAACTAATATTGACTGTAAGTAAATGGAGAAAACATCCCTCCCCTTCCAACTCAAACTACTTAGGAAATATAGAAACTCCTACAACAAAAATATTATACATTCAAAAAATAAATTCTTCAGATCAGAACTAGACAATGCCAAAAACAGACTGAATAAACTCTTTGAAATACTAAAACAACAATCCAACCTATTGGCTAAAACCGCTCTCCTAACTTCGAATTCACAGTTCTGTAGTGAAGAATTTTCCTAATTTTTCACAGCAAAAACCAACTTCCTCCAACTCGAACTTAGTTCGGCAGCAATTAACTCAGCTTCCTTATTGATCGCCCAAGTATGCAATTGGGATACATACTTCAGAGGGTGGACAGACCAGAGGGTAGAGGAGGAGGCCTAGGCATTCTTTTTAAAAACCACTACCAATGCAGGACCAGCCTGGCCACAATATCTAATTGCGAGTGCATGCACTTTGCCCTGGACTTTTCACCCACTGCCACCTTCTCAGGTATTCTCATTTATCGCCCCCCTAACCAAATGGGAGAGTTTCTTGACTCGCTTCAATCCACAGTTGCGAAGTTAGTGGTCATCAGACCTCACTTCTCCTTATTAGGAGACATTAACATCCATCTGGATGACCCAAACAACCCAGTGGCCAAATCCCTACTGGACAATCTGGCGGCTCTCCAGATCACACAGAAGGGCTTTGAACCAACAGATGAAAAAGGTCACCTCCTAGATGGGGTATTCAGTAACGACCACAGACTCGAGGTAGGGATCCCTCTGCCCCTTACATGGACAGACCATCACCTGATTCCCATACAGTGGCTGCCAGTTACCTCGGCCCTGGCCCTCCCTCGTACCATCCTTCAAGGGAGAGAATGGACAAAACTCTCCACTGACCGGTGGATCAAATCTCTGTCCCCCGCCCTTTCCCAAGTCGAGGTTGACCCTACGTCTCTTTATGATAATTATACCAACTCTCCCTTTTAAAATCATGACTCCCGAGGTGCGTGACTCCTTCGCCCAGGGGATGAAGGAGGTGGCACGTTGGATGGCAGCTAACTTCCTGCAGTGCAACGTCTCCAAGACCGAGGTTATGCTCTTTGGAGAGGCCAAACGCTTATGGACTCCGGACTGGTGGCCTCAAGATCTTGGCCCTGTCCCTGAGCCCAAAACAGTGGTAAAAGATCTGGGAGTGAAACTGGACCATGAGCTTACCCTAACACAACAAACTAATCAAGTGGTGGTGGGCTCATGTTTTCATGTGATTGGGCTTCTCAGGAGAGTATTCCCTCCGTTACCGGATACCACCAGGAGAACGTTGGTCCAGTCACTAGTGTTAAGCAGGCTGGACTATTGCAATGGTTTGATGCTAGCTGCCAACGAGGGTATCTTGGCTAGATTGCAGTTTGTGCAAAACACAGCTGCACGACTAGTTCTAAATGTCCCGCCTCGTACTCCCTCAAAACCGTTGCTGGCCAAACTGCACTGGCTTCCAGTAAGGCAGAGGGTGATGTTTAAGATCTGCTGTGTCATCCACAAATGCCTTATTGGAAAAGGTCCTGGCTACCTCACTGAAAAATTCATCCCTTATGTTCCATCCAGATCCCTGAGATCAGGAGATCAGGAACTGCTATGTGTTCCCAGGGCCAGGAAGGCAAGAAAGGGGGGCAGGGCCCTATCTGTAGCTGGCCCCAAGTTGTGGAACCAACTCCCGAAGGAAATTAGAGTATGTAGGGATCATTTCCCTTTCAGGAAAAAACTCAAAACGTTCCTCTTTAATTTCTAGCTGGCCTTAGGGCTTTTTACTAAATTATGACTAGTTCCTGTTCTTTAGTTGCTGCCAGAGGCGCGGAGATACTCCTTCGGGAGTGATTCACAGCGCCATACAAACATGCAATAATAATAATAATAATATGGCGGGAGTACTCTCCATGACATGGTAAGGATCGGCGCTCTTTGGGGTTTACCTAAGGATGCTATTTGGGTCTGGCCCGCTCTCTTGGTAGTCCCTTTACTTGCACCGTAAGACTAATTTATAATTTACCATAAAAATGCTCTATAGCCCTTCACTCCGTATGCATACTGCCGCAGCCTTATGAGTGCTGCATTCTTAAACTGGGAGGCTATGAATGGAATCAGCATTCATAGGTATTACCCGCACTTAATGTTAATGCTTGTAGGGGGACTCGGTAGTGCTAAGTGCTTTCAAATGCTAATAGGGGTTTTTCATTAAAGTATCTGAGATTCCTTCTAGGGATTGGGAACGGCACTGGAGGTTGTTCAACCTGGCTTAGCCTTAGATATATATCCTGGGCAGTGAGTGCAATTTTATCTGCTTTTTTACTGATTATTGGCCCCACTTTCTAATTCATATTACTATCTTCATTTAGATCTGTGAGTAGCGATACTACTCAATTGCTGGACCTGATTTACCAGCCCGTTAAAGGTAATACTTTCTTAAGCATATCATCAGCAATTGGCTTGCTGACAGTAGTATAAAGGCTGTCAGGTATATAGACCTATGACCGTGTTTAAATCTTTCCATGTTACTATAACCTTTTAATTAATGACTTTCTTTTGTTTTAGACTGAATGAATATTTTCAATTTTGAGAAACTACTGTGGACTTATATTATGGGTCCCTTTTAAGGTAAAGAACCCTGTATTTTAAATATGCTGCCTAGTGGCCTGATATCACATTTCGAACATATTTATGGACCCCTGTGCTCATGACTTGTCTTTTTCATGTGTTATATTATTACAGAAATTTGCACAAGCTCAATTAGACGCTACCGGAAATCATAGTAAGATGACGGAATATATCCTCTAAACTAGGTATTCTTCTTCTTTATTGACTATGATCCAGTTTTCACTGTAATTAATTTTATCTTGGTAAACTACTCAATGGGAGCATCTCAATTCGAGATAGAATATGCTGAGATCTTAACAACCACTGAGCATGATTAGGAGAAATGAACTCTTTGTCTATTACTGATGAGGTTTTGCCCTTTTTGTTGCCTGTCATGTGCCTTTATAGATTTCATCTTATTTCTAATCCTATCTGTTCTTTCGCGTATTTTTCCTTTTCCCAGAATTTTAATCCGTGAGAACTTTCTCTGATTCGAAAATGATATGATGATGAGCTGCTTATAATATTTCTTGTGAGTCTCATATGTATCACCATGACAGACCTTTGTTCTTGGCAATCTAGTTATGGGTCTTCCTATGGTTTAGGAATTCGCCTCTTAGGTTGTCTTGAAGTATCTTCTATTAATACACTTGACTACTCTTTGTTTGAAAATCACTTATGTTTTCTGATTCCTGCACATCTTATCTATTGGGTATGTCTTTAGGTTTTCTGTGTCTTATCAATTTGTTATGATTGATACTTATTTTTCCACATCCTTTCTAATTTGACTCTGAATGTGCACAATTGGGTGTTCTTTAGGGATAAATAGATCTTATTCCTCCACTTGCCTATACTTTTTTTATCACTTTAAACATTTCTTAGTGGATGTTAATAAGACAGTAAAAACAATATATGTATCTACATTTGTTGTGATTGTAGCCCTGAGGAAGTCAATGGGTGCCCTTCGCCCAGGATCGAGGAGGCGAGGTGCATCCTGGATTCAGGAGGATCAGTGGCAGTGATCCTCCTGGATTTAAGCGCAGCCTTTGACACAGTCAACCATCGTGTCTTACTTCATCGGCTGGCTGCGGCAGGGATTGCAGGTTCGGCGCTCAGATGGATAGAGTCTTTCCTCTCAGGGCGCTCGTTCCAGGTGTGGGATGGCAATTTCCATTCTGCCACCCTCCCCCTCATGAGTGGGGTCCCCCAGGGGTCATCATTAAGCCCAACCCTATTTAACGCTTACATGGCCCCTCTCGAAGATGTGGTTACCCCCTTCGGGATTAAAATAGTAAGCTACGCAGACGACACCCAATTAGTCGTCTCACTTTCGCAACTGGACAAACACCCAGACAATCTGCAAAACTGCCTTAAAAATATCCACAACTGGATGTGTGAGTCATCGCTCAAATTAAATGGCTCAAAGACTGAAGTCATGCTTCTGGGTAAGCAATGGACCACCATCCCTCCATCCGTCTGGCCAGATGAATTCGGGGAAATCCCCTCCCCGAAACGAGAAATTAAAACTTTATGAGTATGGCTAGAACCCGAGCTGTCGATGAAAACTCAAGATACCAAGACAGCAGGGACCTGCTTTGGCCTAATGCTCTCCATTCGGAAGATCCTTCCACTACTTCCTCCCCTATCCAGGAAACTCCTGGTCCAGGGACTGGTGCTTGCACGGCTGGACTACAGCAACATGGTATACCTCGGAGCCCCAGAAGATACCATGGCTAAACTCCAACGCACGCAGAACGCAGCCGCCCGGTTACTCTGGAATCTCCCTTCCAGAGTATCAGCCAAACCAGTAATCCAGGCTCTCCACTGGCTTCCAATACGCCAAAGGGTCGAATTTAAGGCCCTGTGCACTGCACACAAACTGCTTAATGGTTCTGGCCCTGCCATTCTGAGAGACCTGGTTACTCCCTACAAAGCTCCAAGGTCCCTTCGCTCGGAGAATGAGAACCTGGCCAATATCCCCAGACACCGGAAGACACGTACTGGCGGCCGTCGCTTCTCGGTTAAAGCATCCACCAGATGGAATGCACTTCCCCGCTCCCTTCGGCTTGAACCTAATCATCTGATTTTTAGGAAAAAACTGAAAACGCTGTTGTTCCCTAAATAGACCCTCCTTTTCTGTCCTCAGATCTCCATAAATATTATAGTGCGGGGATGCCCTCGGGTCACCAGGCGCTTTACAAATCGCTAAAATAAAATAAAAAGGATGAACCACATGTTGGCTGTTTGGCTACACTGGATGATATCAATCCGAATGGATCATCCTGTAGAATTTGTGATATAATTGATCTGCACAAAGAAAATAAAGAACATTTTGTGTAAAGGCCTTATCTGGAGGTCTTCTTTGGACTGAGATTCTGAAAATATATACGTTTCTATTTCACTGTATCTTGCTGCTCAGGGAGCAAATATTGTTTATAATTCACTGTTTCCTGTGCTGCACAGGAGATTGATTTGGGCACGTTGGTGGCCGTTGCCTGTGAGTTCCCTGGAGCAACTGTCATTAGTAATACCTTTCTCTTTAGTTTTGCGCAAGACATTACCCAGCCACGCCTCTCTAGCTCACATATCCTAAAATAAACCAACATCAAACCCCTCCGACACTAATAACTTCCAAACTATTACCAACATTCCCGTGCTAGCCAAAGTCCTGGAAAAATGTGTTAAGCAACAACTAAACCAACACATCATGGACTTCAAACTACTGAACAACTGCCAATCAGGCTTCAGACCCGGGCATAACACAGAAACAGCGATTCTAAATATAGTCGATGATGCCCTCCTTGCTCTGTATCGTAATGAAACATGTCTACTAGTCCTGCTCGACCTCTCATCAGCCTTCGACACGCTCAATCATGACAAAATTCTAAGAAGACTGGAAAATAGGATGGGCTTTTCCAGCACAGTCCTGCGATGGTTCAAATGCTTTCTGGAAACAGAACGCAAGCGTTCATGGTGAACAAATTTCTCTCTGCCGCTTCTGCCAATCTACTAGGAGTACCTCAAGGCTCAACCTTATCCCCAGCGTTATCCAAACTTTACGTAGAACCATTAACTGATCTACAATAGCAGCCGAACATCTTCTATCACATGTATGTGGATGACACTCAACTCTACATCAAGATCATGTCCATTGAAGAGATAAAGATAATGAATCAAGCTTTTGAAAAGACCATCAACTGGCTAACGACCAATTTCCCCAAACTAAACACGCAAAAAATGGAATTTCTGTTAATCTCTCCTCCTAAAAACTCTCCGAAGATAAAGGAATTGACCAAGATGATCATGGCCCTAAATTGCATGCTGATTCTGGTGGACTCTGCCAAATGTATGGGAATTACACTGGATAAAAACCTTAACATGCAAACACACATCAACCTGTTGGCTAAAATGCCTGTTTTCAACTCAGCTATCTCAGAAAAATGAAACCATTCATCGAAAGCCCTGACCTCAAAACGGCAGATCAAGCTTTAGTCATATCGAGGTTGGAATATTGTTGTACTATTCTCTCTGGGCTCCCCGAAACCTCAACAGCCCCTGTAAAAGTGTGTCTCAATGCAGCAGTAACACTCTTAACAGGATCTTGGAAATTTGACCATATATCTCCACACCTCAAGGCACTCAACTGGCTAACCTACGAAGCCAGAATCCACCTGAAGATGGCCTGCATTACTCATAAAGCTCTCCTCCACAACACCCCCAGTACCTTTCCCAGAAACTCACTTTAACTGGAGGAAACAGACACTCTAGGAGCTCAGACAACCTACTCTTGAAACTCTCTCGTTTCAGTAAGAAAAAAACGTCTGGCTGAACGATCTCGAGAGCGGCACCAAGCATTTGGAAATCTCTACCTCCATGCATCAGAAAAATCTTGTCTGCACCTTTATTCAAAAGGAAAGCAAAATCATTCCTGATGAGCAAATTCCTCCCTCAACTCTGCACATGCCTCACCATTTGGTGCCCTACTAGCACACCGAATTTTAGAAGAAGTGAGCAACCCGAAATACCCTTGAGGGCTTGGGTAATAAAGTTGAAAAGGTACATTTGCCTTCAAGGGAATGTATTCAATCTATATTTTGTTTAGTTGAAGTTGTTCTGAGAAGGACCAGTCACTTGTCCTTAAAGTGAATATATCAACAATTTGCTAGTTTGAGAAAGAACATTGCATCAACATATAACATGTAAACATATAAACAAAGACACAAGGTGTATACGAAAAACTATATCTTTATCAAATAGCTCAGTCAAAGAAATCAGCTACGTATACAGATCAATAAACAAATAGAAATTAGGACTGTAGGTACACACATAAGTAAATTACAAGGTGACACAACAGAACCTAAAAAAACACCTATCCCAAATCACATTGAGTAAAACAAAGAAAGGGATAAGGTGTATAGTCGACGTTTCGGTTTCTCAGGCGTTAATTTGCTGAAACCATCCTCAGGACTGTTATAAAATTGTGGTCTGTATAGAGATATTGTTATCTGAAAATCAAAGAATATTTTGCAGTTACAATATTAAACTAAATATTTACGTTACACCCTGGTGAAAAAACGACAACATTTAAGACAATTGACAAAAAGAAAAACATAATCTGAAACAAACAAAATTATTCACAGTGTTTTCTATTTGATACATCCAAATTGTATTGGAGACCTTATATTTGAGGTCAACACAAATGTGGAATTGTTAAATATTCAAGAAAAAGGCTTCTACATTATGAGGATTTATTATTTCATATCATCAGATTTTAAAAGACAGTTCGATCCACAGTCATCCATGGGATGCAGTCACGATACTTTATAAACAGGTACTCATATTCTTTTAAAAATAGCTTTAAATCCGAACAAGCAGATTTGTCCTATGTGGTCTCATATAACATCCGTTACAAAATAACATGCCAATTAATGGGCAAGATGTCACTCCTTCTCGGGGGGTGAACCATTACTAACGGTTTATGCCATGTAATTATTTGACGGTTCCAAATCATTGATGCTGTAATAATCAAATTAGAAGCAAATTGGCTATCGGAACAGGGTTCTGGCATCATGCATGAGGGACTATTTTACATCCTGTGGTGCGCTGAATTCTCCCTCAGGTGAATTGTATACAGCATCAGGCTTTTTGTTTTTTCCCCATAATTGTAGGCTTTTCTTTAATGTTTAAGTAGGGGCTCTAATGCAAGCCTGGCCTATTGTCTTTGCCAATGCTTGTTATATTTTTTATGGTTTTATTAACTACATAATAAATCATGTTTTGCCATGGATTCTTGGTATGCTTTCAGACTATCCTGGGGCTGTCAGTATGTGCTATATCAGGTGTATGTCCGCTCTGGGGTCATGGCCAGGGACTCTCAATATGTGCTATATCAGGTGTATGTCCGCTCTGGGGTCATGGCCAGGGACTCTCAAAATATGCTATATCAGGTGTATGTCAGCTCCGGGGTCATGGCCAGGGACTCTCAGTATGTGCTATATCAGGTGTATGTCAGCTCCCAGGGCCGGCCAGGGACGTTCAGTATGTGCTATATCAGGTGTATGTCCGCTCTGGGGTCATGGCCAGGGACTCTCAAAATGTGTTATATCAGGTGTATGTCCGCTCTGGGGTCATGGCCAGGGACTCTCAAAATGTGCTATATCTGGTGTATGTCCGCTCTGGGGTCATGGCCAGGGACTCTCAAAATGTGCTATATCTGGTGTATGTCAGCTCCCAGGGCGGCCAGGGACTCTCAATATGTGCTATATCAGGTGTATGTCAGCTCCCAGGGCGGCCAGGGACTCTCAATATGTGCTATATCAGGTGTATGCCCGTTCCCAGGGCCGGCCAGGGACTCTCAATATGTGCTATATCAGGTGTATGTCCGCTCCCAGTGCTGGCCAGGGGCTCTCAATATGTGCTATATCAGGTGCATGTCCGCTCCCAGTGCTGGCCAGGGGCTCTCAATATGTGCTATACCTGGTGTATGTCAGCTCCCAGGGCAGCCTGGGACTCTCAATATATGCTATATCAGGTGTATGTCAGCTCCCAGGGCCGGCCAGGGACGCTCAGTATGTGCTATATCTAGTGTATGTCCGCTCCGGGGTCATGGCCAGGGGCTCTCAATATGTGCTATATCTGGTGTATGTCAGCTCCCGGGTCATGGCCAAGGACTCTCAATATGTGCTATATCAGGTGTATGTCCGCTCCGGGGTCATCATGACCAGGGACTCTCAGTATGTGCTATATCAGGTGTATGTCAGCTCCCAGGGCCGGCCAGGGACGCTCAGTATGTGCTATATCAGGTGTATGTCCGCTCTGGGTTCATGGCCAGGGACTCTCAAAATGTGCTATATCTGGTGTATGTCAGCTCCCAGGGCCGGCCAGGGACGCTCAGTATGTGCTATATCAGGTGTATGTCAGCTCCCAGGGCGGCCAGGTACTCTCAATATGTGCTATATCAGGTGTATGTCCGTTCCCAGGGCCGGCCAGGGACTCTCAATATGTGCTATATCAGGTGTATGTCCGCTCCCAGTGCTGGCCAGGGGCTCTCAATATGTGCTATTTCTGGTGTATGTCCGCTCTGGGGTCAGGGCCAGGGACTCTCAAAATGTGCTATATCTGGTGTATGTCAGCTCCCAGGACCGGCCAGGGACTCTCAATATGTGCTATATCAGGTGTATGTCCGTTCCCAGGGCCGGCCAGGGACTCTCAATATGTGCTATATCAGGTGTATGTCCGCTCCCAGTGCTGGCCAGGGGCTCTCAATATGTGCTGTTTCAGGTGTATGTCAGCTCCCGGGCCCTGATCGGGGACTCTCAATATGTGCTATATCAGGCGTATGTCCGCTCCGGGGTCATGGCCAGGGACTCTCAGTATGTGCTATTTCAGGTGTATGTCCGCTTCCAGTGCTAGCCGGGGACTCTGAATAGGTACTATTTCAGGTGCTTGTCCGCTCCGGGGTCATGGCCAGGGACTCTCAATATGTGCTATTTCAGGTGTATGTCCGCTCCGGGGTCATGGCCAGGGACTCTCAATATGTTCTATTTCAGGCGTATGTCCGCTCCGGGGTCATGGCCAGGGACTCTCAATATGTGCTATTTCAGGCGTATGTCCGCTCCGGGGTCATGGCCAGGGGCTCTCAATATGTGCTATATCTGGTGTATGTCAGCTTTGGGGTCATGGCGGGGGACTCTCAATATGTGTTATTTCAGGTGTATGTCAGCTCTGGGGTCACGGCCAGGGGCTCTCAATATGTGCTATATCAGGTGTATGTCAGCTTTGGGGTCATGGCGGGGGACTCTTAATACGTGATATATCAAGTGTTTGGCTTCCCGGGGCTGGTCAGAGACTCTGGGCCTCATTTCCAAGGCCCCTGCGCCGCTGGAACGTCACTCTCAGTGAGGGTCTGGCGGTGCAGACTGAGGGCCATATCTCCAAGACCACATAAACCCACCCTGTGTGGTATTATATGGCCTTGTAGATATGGACTGAGGCGACGCAGCGCATGTCGCTGCGTTGCATCCCTGAGAGAGGGCGGCGTGCCATGGGTGTTACTGTGTCTGTTCCCACGTAGCACCCTTGGTATTTGACACACTCCCAGATTTAGGAGATCTCGTAAACTTGGGAATGCGCCAAAAGCCGTGGCCTCCCCTGGAAGCCGTAAGGGAGGCGCAACAAGAAGAAATACCTTTATTTCCGCTTGTTTTTCCCTTTTCTATTGTTGCTGCGTTCTACAGCAGACATACAAAGTGGGAAAAGCCTTTCATGATTGTTTTTGTGCAGGAAGGTGTTCCTTCCTGCATATATACAAACACAAATTGGGTTTCTAACTCCTTTCTGTGCTGCATTGTGCAGCACATATAGAAGTTGCAAATCGTCATTTTTTTAATGATTGTTTATGTGCAGGAAGGGACACCTTACTGCACATAAACAATCATTCATGGCGTTTTATATGTGCTGCACAACGCAGCACACAAAGCAACAAAAACAAGGAGAAGTAAAGCATTTCTCCTCGTTTCGTCATGTTAAGAACAGGTTTTCCCTTGTCTTAATTTTGGGGCTACAGCATATTTAGGCCACCTTGGTAAATATGGGGCAGAGTCAAAATCAATGGGTGTTGCGGCAGAACACCCACTTCAACACTTATTGACACCCCCTCTCACGCTAAGTATAGAGTGAAAAGGTGCCTAATTTACAAGGCCGAGTTAAGCCACATTAAATGCCTCAAAGCCGCTTTGTAAATTAGGCAAAGCCCCTATCACCACTGAAAAGTCGTAAAAAGTGATGTTCCTGTGGCAATAGGGGCTTGTGAATATGCCCCTTAGTTTCTTTGAAAAAATTGAAGGTTCTACACAAACGACCCCTTCCTGAATTTGAATTTTCTCTAGCTTACAAAAATGAATAGTTTTTGGGATCCATTATGGGTTTAACGCCCATTTCCACCAGAAACTGGAAGGAGGTTGAAAGACAAAAAATAGGAAAAATGGACTGTCTCTCAGTAAAATGTCAAAACTGTTGTTAAAATAAATTTACTTTTGGAGTCAAGTCTGCCTCATTCTGAAAGCTGGTAAGATGGTGATTTTAATAAAGCACAACTTTTGTTCACGCCATTTGCAGGAGAAAAAACAGACACTTTTTTCTGCAGAGCTTTTTTACCATTTTAGCCCTGAAAAAATGTTTTGCTATATTTCGGCTTATTTCTCAGTCCCCTTCAGAGGAATCTACAAACCCTGCTAACCTGTAGAATCCCCAGGATGTTGGCAAAAAAGGACACCAATTTGGCGTGGATAGCCCATGTGTAAAAAAGTTACGCAGGCCTAAGCGTGAACTATCCTAAAAAGACAAATTAAGGCTCAGCACTGAGGGGGAGGTGGGAAGGCCTAGCAGCAAAACGGTTAATGAATGAGATAATAAGACACCTGCAGAGGAGAGACAAAAAAAGCATTAGCAAGATATTTAATACAGTGACATTCATAATACTCAGGTCTGGTTAAACATTAAGCTAACATGTATCAAAATGGATTTCAAACAAGTACAAATAGCATCAAAAAACAAAGATATACATTTCAGATATATATGTAGCTCTTACTTAAGATATTGAAGCCACCTACTGTTGATAAATTAATACATGGATCAATATTGTTAGTGTATAATGTGTAAATAACTTACAAGTGGATAAGGCACTAAAATTACTCTGGACCAATTTGTATTTAGTCTGTCTAAGAAACACACTGAATACACAATTTGCATCAATCTTACTAGATAAACTAGAACAAAATCATCCACATCAACATGTTGATATTAGAGGGCTTTAAGGAGTCATTATGTTCGAAGTTAAGTAAATGATGATTACTTCAGGCTAATTTCTAAATTTTGAATGTGCGACTTTACCGTTTTTTAGAAAAGTTATCAGCTTCTTTTCATCTCTGTGCTGACGATACACAAGTACATCTGTGCATCGTCAGCAGAGATAAGAGAAGCTGAAAGCAAAGGAGATATCTCTAAATAGTGGTGGAAGGTAGTCTGTGCCCCCCACAAGTTCCAGTACTTTCCATTACAATATTGTGAGTTAAATCTGGTTTTTAGTCAAAGTTTGACATTTGTAATGGATTCTGAGTAAAACAAACAAGTGAGAGCCACGCAAGTCAACCCATTCTGGATTCCAACAGGTGTCTTTTTTATAAACATACTTTATTAGTTTTCCATTAACTCCCAATACAAAGGATTATCACATTTCTATTATTACATTCTTACATATCTAATTTGTTGATATAACATCACCTGTCAGCAGTGTATAGTAGACACTTATACGATCTGTAAATCGCACACCAGGTAAACATGTACTTTCGAACACCCAATTTATCCAGATGTTTATATATGGATAAACTCCTAACTAATGTGAACTAAGTAAAACCCCAATCCCTCTCCCACCAACATTTCTAACATTCTGTTCCAGATTGAATTGTTTTTTACGTCCTATGGCATTAGCATGAGACTACCGGCTATTGTGGTCGTGTCCCCTAGCTCAGTCAGCTACACAGTGTGTTCCTGCGCGCCATGGCGCCGAAGTAATCTATTGTGTGTTCGGGGAAAAAGATGTGTGATCAGGGGTCACACCTTTAAAGGCTTCCAACAGTACATCCCATTCCATAGATATCTGCTTCCTTTGCAACTCCCATGCCTCTTCCTGGCAGATAGCTGCACTTTCAGCCCCCCCCCAAGGCAACAATTCACTGTGCCAGGTGTATATTGAAGGAGGTTTTGCCAAATTCCATCTCATAGTTATGGAACTTTTTACCAGAAAAACTGCAAGGTCAAGGAAACAAAGATGGACTTTATGGGAGGCCGACTGCCTCCTGAGACCCAGCATGCACTCCAGCAGCGATCCTCAAACCAAATACGACCGGAATACGTCTGTAGGCTTTTTGGTCCCGGCAACCGGCATTCTGATAAGGAATAGTGGCTATAACAGAAGCCCTGTGAAAACATTTGGGGACTATTTTTAAATAGAATTTTAACCAGGGCTAGAATTGTCAGGGGTAACATATCCATTGGCCCCTCTAAAGGATAGAAGTGAAAGTTATTCCTTGTTTCCAGTCTATCTCTGACTATTGATTTCGTGAAAGAGATGATATACTCTTTGGGAGGAGACAGATCCCTTTTTATTAATTCTTCATCACCATTTCTGATGAAAGTTTTGGGAGACACCGTATTGTATTTCAAAGCCTGAAGAAGGTGGCCGACCATTCTATTCCACTGAAACGCGTCACTACTTGTTTTTAGTACCAAGTCGAACTGGTTTTGACTGGCAAAATAAACATCAATGAGTGTTGAACCTGTCATGATTTTCTAATAATGCACTTCATGTGTTTAAATTTTTTGATCAATTGTATTCTCCTAGTTTTTCTTAAACTTATTAAAGAATATTTTAACATGCTGTGTTGAAACTTGATTCATTGCATATGTTGTTGTTTTTAATTCTGTGAACATTAATTAATACTTTATTTAATACATTATTTTAGATTGAATTTTGGCTCCAGGTACGATTGCCGGTTTTGTGTTTGAATGAGTATGACAGTGGTGTTTGATTTATCAGAGTATGCTTTAAACAACCCAAAGGGAAATTGTTTCTGACTCAGTGACTCCTGCAGTGAGACCTCAATACTCCAGTGTGTAGTTGTGTCTACGTAATCTCCCCAGAACCCCCTCAAGCGCGTACATGCCCATAACATGTGATCTAAATCTGCTTCCGCCAAGTGGCATCTAGGAGTGGTACTGCATCTTTAGGTACATCTGTTGAAGGCGGCGTGGTGTGAGGTAAGCCCTATGTAATATTATGCATTGTATAAATGTAAACTTTGCATTCCTGGTCACTTTTTTAGGATGTTTCAGTATGCCACCGATTCCCTGTCTGTTATTGCCCGCACTGCATCCTCCACCCAGTTGGGTGTCAAAGGCGCGCCAAAGGCAAGTCCGTCTGCACCCATCCACGACCTAGCACGACCAGCGCCGGGAACCCTGGACCTCCGAACCAACGCTTCACCCCAGCTGCACTCTACGCACTCAATCCAGGTCGCAACAACAACTGCAAGCTAACTTCACCAGCCGACACCCATGGATCCTTCAGCTGTCACCGCTGCCGCTACTCCTGCAGCCCCGCCAAGACCACAGATACAGAACAATGTATCCTCCTCAACGTCAGATCCTTCTTCAAACACGCCAACGAAATCTGGGAACTCCTTGACAGCACCACTCTGGACGTTGCATTCCTCACTAAAACCTGGACCAACACCACGTCGGGACCTGACATCTCCATTGATACATGATCTTCTGGAAGGATCGCACCACCTGCCCTGAGGGGGTGGAATCACCATTGTCTACAATTCCACCCTCTGCATGAGCACACTTTCCGATGAATCCACAGACCTGATGGAACATCTACACTTCAAGATACAGGTCAGCCCTGCCACCACCCTCCGGGGAACCCTCATCTACCGACCCCTGGACCCTATGGACCATTTACAAATGCCATCACGGACAGCATCACCCCGCAGGCCATCGCGTCCTCCAACTTCACCATGCTGGAAGACCTCAACTTGCACCTTGACAACCAACAAGACCCCAACACCACATCCCTCCTGGACAGCCTCCACAACATTGGACTCTGCCAGATTGTGACTGAACCCACACACTCAGCAAGACACACCCTAGACCCTATCTTCACATCAGGAAAGTCCATCACTTTCAGCCACAGCATCAACCTCCCGTTGACAGACCATCGCTGCATCCATTTCACATTCAGTACACCCACCATCCACAAAACCCATCACCTGCTCCTACGAAGAAATTGGACCAAAATTACCAATGACCAGCTCACCACCACACTCTGCAACTCCACCCCAAACACTACAGACAAGGACGACCCCAACACCACAACCTGAACTTGCACAGATGGATCTCCGACTGCGCCTACACCTTAGTCCCCCAAGAATAACAACAACAATCATGCCAGGAAAGCCAGCAAACTCTGAGAGTCCAGGCGCACATGCCGCCATCTGAGAAAAGGCCTGGAGACATTCCAAATCTAGAGGCCCACAACAACTTCAGAGCCGCCACCAACGCATACCACCAACTCATCAGGAACACAAGAAAGAAAGTGATCGAAGACAGAATCTCCACACACATGCACAAGAGCAAATAACTCTTCAGCATCATAAAGGAGTTCGCCCAACCCATCAGTGAGTCTACAGGAAATTCCTCTCTCACAAGACCTCTGCGACAGACTCAGCACCTTCTTCCACCAAAAAATCAAGAACATCTACAACAATTTCGATAAAGATAGTGAACACACAGAACCCACACCTACCACCCCCGAAACCTTGAAGCCAACGATTGACAGCTGGACAACCTCACCACCGAAGACACACTGAGGCTGATGAAGTCAATCCACTCCGGGGCCCCCATAGATCCCTGACAGGACTACTAACTTTAGGACTTTTAAATGTCTTCTGTGAATACCGAAAGTCTTAAAGTTAGGATTTTTGTCAGTTTAGGAGTAGTAAAGTTAGGAGTCACCATCGGTCACCACATCTGTAGCCCCAAGAGGCTTCATGAGAAGCTCGCCCTCCTCCCCTCAGGTCCCGGTGTGCAGGGGGCGTGTCCACTGCTACGAAAGCTCGCTGCTCTCTCTCTCCATACTCTAGCCTCTGCAGCTACGAGAAGCTCTCTAAAGCAAGCAACAATAATACATTTAAAAATGGAAGGGTTTCTCAAGCGACAACAACAAATGCAAAACAGGAGACTCGATTCCCTCCTAGTGGGTTGCCTACAAACAGGCAGCCATTCCATGGCTTGGGTAATTTTTATCCTCTTTCTCAGGACACAGGAGCCCGAATCCCACTACAGTAAAAAGTAACAAAGGATTTCCGCTTCGTGCCTACAAAGGTAAGCAATACCTCCATCAGCCACTATGTGTAAAAACAGCAGCCATTTTGTAACAACTCTGCCATTCTAGCTCTTTTGCCAACTTAGACTAAATAAACTCACTGTGCAGCCCCTCTCTCAATCATCTCCCCTAATTTATCACCAAAAATATTCCCTCCCCACTGGTCTGCTCTACTCCCTCTCTTCTACCCTGGAAACACTTCACCCCAGCGACTCCTCAAAAGGAGTACGAATCGGCCCTTCCACCTAGATCAAGCAATTTCACATTAAGGCTGGACCACACATTATACCTGCAGGAAACAACACATATGCTATTGAATACCCCCCAATCTTTCTAAAAATGCTTCTAAAACCTTCAAAAACTACCTTCACAGAAATAACCCCAAAACACAGTTCTTGGAACCCTCCATCAACTCTAAGAAAGGAGTAATAATCAATGACCATATTTTCTTCACTAGAAAAATGGCCAAATGGCGAACTGCCTTCTCTAAGTTATTAACCATCCATGACAAGAAAAATATTCCCTACAGAACCAGGATTCTTACGACATCTGCACAAACCCTTAGAGCCAACCTAAATATAACTTCCTTCAAAAATGGCACTGTTCTTATTCAAGCAGCCAACAAGGACCTAGGATTATTCGAAAAATACTTTCCCACGCTAAAAACCCTCACCAATACCTCGCCCAATGTCCCCCAGGACCCAACCATACCCTGTACCCCTATTTCTCCAGATTCTTAATGATGCTCACCTTCACCTAGATCCCTCGAAAGAATTAATAACAACTCACCTCCATTAGAAGTCTCAGCACCAACACCCCCACACAGAACCATCACTAGAAGTAACAACAACGCTCCGCCCATAACGCCCCATCTCTGACCATCCTCAGCCACACATCCTACCACCACCGCTATTGCCATATCCCCCTCCGAACTCCACAACACTTCCACGTCCGCCGGAGGTTTGATCACAAAAATTCTATCCTAGCGAATCGTAAAAAAGCCCCATACCGATACACTCCCCTTTCATTTTATACTGAATCTTCTCCAACCACTCTTACCTACCACACTGATGTCACAGGCAGCGAACCCCTCAGCAATACATTTCCCAGCCCCAGCCCTCTCTGCTTTCCAAACAGGCCTTCCCCCTCTTACCAATCTGAACTTGAATCTCTCAAAACACAGACAAAACTTAAAACCCGGAACCTACAAAACGTTATCATAGAAATCAGAAACATCTTACAACTTGCAGAAAACTCCCAATCTCAATTCAATCATATTCAAAACTCTCTAGCTGCAGCCAACAACATGATAAACACTATCCCATAGTTCTTGATTAATAGACTCTTATGTACACGCAATCACCCCAACTATCGAACGGACTTGGAAATCTAAACCTTACTAAGTCTCTATGAAACCCCTACTTACCCCATCCCAGATACGGAAGAATTCCCTATTGTCCCAATCCCCATCAACCCATACAGATGTTCCTTACCGAATCACAGAACCATAAGCCTGAATTACCTCCAAACTATTACCCCTACCTCCAAAATGCACAAACCGTCTCAAGAATGACTCAAACCAGATCTCCTGTCTCCTACTAAACTGCCGCTCAGCCCTAAAACACGCCTCTGACTTTTTCGACCTAATTTTAAACCCAAAAATTGAGGTAACCTTCCTCACAGAAACCTGGCTCAAAGAATCCTCCTCGCCATGGCTAGACATTCTAGTCCCTCCTAACTGCAATATCATAAGGCTAGACAGAAATCCCAAAATAGGGGGAGGCATCGCCTGCATACATCGATCTGACATCACTACCTTGAAGTTCCACTTAAAATCCTCATATAACAACTCCCACAAACTACATATACTCTACCATCATCCTGGTAAGAATGCTGTTTTCACAGACCAACTCATGAAAATCATTACAACTAACTCAACCCCTCGTTCCAATGACATATTCCTTGGTTACTTCAATCTCCACTGGGAAGACCCCCTGGACAAGCAGGTCAACGTTATCAAAATCTTCCTAACAGATCAGTCCATGATCCAAGCCATCTCAAAGCCCACTCACTCCAAAGTTGCTACTCTTGACCGGATCATTGCCAAAGAATAAATGATTGAAGCTATCTCGATCACCCCTTGTGATTGGTCAGACCATCACATTATTTCCTTCCAAATTCACTCAGACAGAAAGAAAACTCATTCGCAACTACCCAAGCCTAAACATTGGATAAGAGATACGAAAAACCTCAACTGGAACATCCTTGCTAGTCATTGTGAGAAAGTTCTCAGCGCTCCTAATAATATGTCAGACATCAATGACCTTACTGCTCACTACAATTCCACGATGACCAAAGTCTTTGACCTTGTAGCTTCACCAAAACTCAAAAGAATACCGGACAAAAACCCATGGTTCATCGGGGCCCTGAATGAAGAGAGACATAAACTAATATTGACTGTAAGTAAATGGAGAAAACATCCCTCCCCTTCCAACTCAAACTACTTAGGAAATATAGAAACTCCTACAACAAAAATATTATACATTCAAAAAATAAATTCTTCAGATCAGAACTAGACAATGCCAAAAACAGACTGAATAAACTCTTTGAAATACTAAAACAACAATCCAACCTATTGGCTAAAACCGCTCTCCTAACTTCGAATTCACAGTTCTGTAGTGAAGAATTTTCCTAATTTTTCACAGCAAAAACCAACTTCCTCCAACTCGAACTTAGTTCGGCAGCAATTAACTCAGCTTCCTTATTGATCGCCCAAGTATGCAATTGGGATACATACTTCAGAGAGTGGACAGACCAGAGGGTAGAGGAGGAGGCCTAGGCATTCTTTTTAAAAACCACTACCAATGCAGGACCAGCCTGGCCACAATATCTAATTGCGAGTGCATGCACTTTGCCCTGGACTTTTCACCCACTGCCACCTTCTCAGGTATTCTCATTTATCGCCCCCCTAACCAAATGGGAGAGTTTCTTGACTCGCTTCAATCCACAGTTGCGAAGTTAGTGGTCATCAGACCTCACTTCTCCTTATTAGGAGACATTAACATCCATCTGGATGACCCAAACAACCCAGTGGCCAAATCCCTACTGGACAATCTGGCGGCTCTCCAGATCACACAGAAGGGCTTTGAACCAACAGATGAAAAAGGTCACCTCCTAGATGGGGTATTCAGTAACGACCACAGACTCGAGGTAGGGATCCCTCTGCCCCTTACATGGACAGACCATCACCTGATTCCCATACAGTGGCTGCCAGTTACCTCGGCCCTGGCCCTCCCTCGTACCATCCTTCAAGGGAGAGAATGGACAAAACTCTCCACTGACCGGTGGATCAAATCTCTGTCCCCCGCCCTTTCCCAAGTCGAGGTTGACCCTACGTCTCTTTATGATAATTATACCAACTGGATGCGTACAGCCCTGGACTCTATCGCACCCCAGAAAGCCCTTAAAGAGAAGACCAAATCAAGGGACTCACCCTGGTACACCCCCAAACTTAAAGAACTAAAAAGAGCTTGCAGGAAGCTTGAAAGAACTTGGAGGGAATCCCGCAGCAATCTAGATAAAACTAACCACCATGAAGCAATCAAAAAATATAAAGCCGAGATTAGATGTACAAAATCTTCTTTCTTTGAAGAAAAAATCACTACTGCTTCCAACTCACCTAGAGAAATTTTTAAAATAGCAAAATTCCTTATCGAAACTCCTCCTATTCCCCTTGACCCCAGCAAAGCTCAGACTTGTTGTGATAATCAGGCTAAATATTTCTATAAGAAAATACGGAATATTTCCTCTGCATTTGACTCACCCAATTTGGTCTATGATGAAGGAATCACCTCATCGCACACTACGCCCCACAAATTGGACGAGTTCCCTCTGCTAAAAGAGGATTCTCTTGATCTCCTCATGCGGAAAGTCAAATCTGGGTCACCCCACTGATCCCGCCCTCCTTGCCACCTAGCAAAGATTACTGACACTATCAGACCTGTCATCCTCAATATCTCAAACACCTCCATCACCACAGGCTTAGTCCCCTCTGCGTGGAAATGTGCCCAAGTTAGAGCGCTATTGAAAAAACCCACATTGGACCCAGATAACATGGCCAATTACCGACCAATTTCATTACTTCCTTGGGTTAGCAAACTATTAGAAAAACATATCAATGCCTCCATTACACAATTTCTGGAAAACAATCATCTGCTCCACGACTCATAAGCAGGTTTTTGTCCTAAGTTAGGAACTGAGGCTGCCCTTTTGACAGTGGCTGAGTTGGCTAGGAAACAGATGGACCAAGGCGGCACCACAGCAATTATGTTGCTCGACCTCAGTGCCGCCTTCGACACTGTTAACACCAGTATCCTTTTCCACCGCCTACGCCAAATAGGAATTTCAGGGAAGGCCATTCACTGGCTTCAGTCCTTTCTGGAGAATCATTCCTTTGAGGTAGTAGAGGGCACCACCCACTCAAAAATCTGGCCCCTTGACCAAGGCGTGCCCCAGGGCTCCGCCCTGAGCCCTACCCTTTTTAATATTTATATGCAACCTCTTGCTGACATTGTGCATTCGTTCGGTCTAGACATTGTGACCTATGCCGACAATACACAATTGGTCGTATCCATGAATCAGTCCAATACCCCCCCCCCCATCTCAGTAATTGCCTGGTAGCGGTCACCCAGTGGATGGCCACCTCGCACCTGAAGCTCAACGGCGAGAAAACTGAGCTCATGATTTTGGGCAATTCAATTATTCCCAGCCCTCTGCCGGACTGGACCCCATGCATGGGCATCCCGCCCCAACCTAAAACCCAAATAAAGAGCTTGGGCATTTGGCTGGACGCTAATTTAAACTTCACACAGCAAGCAACCATTTTGTCCGCCACTTGCTTTGGCCTTATGCTCATGCTTAGGAAAGTGTTGCCACTCCTCCCTTCTCAAGCCCGTAGAATAATGGTGCAAGCCATTATCTTGTCCCGCCTGGACTACGGGAACTCCTTATACCTTGGGGCTCCTGCCTCTACAACAAGGAAGCTCCAGGTTACCCAAAATGCGGCAGCCTGCCTTTTGCTGGGCCTTAACCATCGGGAATCAGGCACAGCGGCTCTGAAGAAACTTCACTGGCTTCCCATCAAGGCCAGAGTATTGTTCAAATCTATGTGCATTATGCACAAGGCCATGTGGAAGACCGCACCAGCAATGATCTGTTCTTTTGCGACCCCCTACCTCCCCCATAGATCATTGCGATCTAGCACAGTGTTTCTGGCTACCATGAACAAAATCAAACGTACCAGGTGGGGCGGGTGCTCTTTCTCTTGGAACGACGCCAAGGCTTGGAACTCCTTGACTGCTACCCTTCGCAGCGAACCTAACCTTCTGAAATTCCGGAAGGAACTGAAAACTCTTCTTTTTATCTAATCCTTGTCTTTTCAGCTCACATTAGTCAGACTATACTCAGCGCTACGAGGCCTCCGGGTTGTTTGCGCTTAACAAAACACAATTAATAATAATAATAATAATAATATCCTAATCAACCTGTTCTACCTTTGCTTAAAAATAATTCTCCCTGGTCCACCTTTAAACTTTACGATCCCAATGACATCACTAAAACCTTAGCTACTATCAAACCCAATAACCACTTTAATAACCCTGTCCCCTCAAACTGCCTACCCCACATCCACCACATCATCTCCCCCCTTTGGATGAAAATCATTAACGGCTCACTAGTGCAAGGTCACATCCCAGGCTGCCTAAGAATTGGATAAGTCACCCATATCCTAAAAAAAAAACATCAAACCCCTCCGACACTAATAACTTCCAAACAATTACCAACATTCCCATGCTAGCCAAAGTCCTGAACGACTGCCAATCAAAAATTTGATTTGTTCCAGTTGCATTATGGTGCCTTTCCTGTTGCCGATAATAGCTCGATACACACACAAGGGAGGTACCATTTTTATCAGGAGACTTAGGAGAATACAGAATAGTTGAACAGGTGTTATTACCTATACTTTTACTCTGTGTTTCTGCCTTCCGAATGTAGCCAGTGTGTAAGAAAGAAAACATTTTGAGAAATGCCCTCTACTGACATGCTAGTATGGAACCCATAAATTGCGAGATGTGCCAATAACCACTGCCCCTAAACTCCATATCTTGTGCCCATTTCAGAAATACTTAGGTTTAATTGATTCCTGTTTCTCTCTTTTAGATTTTACCATATGAATTGCTCTATATTCAGTGCACAATGAAAAACCATTGCAAGGTGCAGCTCTGTTATGGACTCTGGGTACCGCGTGTTTTTTGAAAGCCCACAGACCCTACATATCCCCACAACTGGAATGGTCTAGCTGATGTTATGGGATATTGGTTTTGTAAATTGGCCATCATAACCAGAGGTTACGAATGAAAACGTTGTCACAAATGAATATTTATTTGATTTTTATTTCAACATTTAAGGGCATATGTACAACAGAATGACACAGCATGGTGTTAAGCACAACTTGCTAACGCCACGCGCCACCAACCTGAAAATGCAGGGATGCACCGTATTTACAAAGATATGGTGTACCCCTGCATTTCCCCTAGCGCTGGCGCTAAATTAAGCTGCCTAGTGCCAATGCAAGCAGGGTGCCTGCATTGCGGTGAATGATTGTTTATGTGCAGGACGGTGTCCCTTCTTCAAGTCCGGCAAGTCTAAATCCTATCCGTTGGACCTGGGGGTCCCACAGGGGTCATCGTTAAGTCCCACTCTATTCAATCTTTACGTGAGGCCGCTGGTTGCGGTCGCCAAGCAACGGGGCTTGACGATGGTCTCATATGCAGATGATATGCAGCTGGCGGTCACGCTGAGTGGGGACTCAGACATGGAGGTTCCAAGGTTCCGTGACGGTTTACGGGCAGTGGCCAACTGGATGAATTCCAACTGTCTCCAGTTAAATACCAAGAAGACTGAGGTCATGGTGGTCGGCAAGCAGGCGGTGTTATGGGGTGACAAGTGGTGGCCCTCTGAATTAGGTATAACCCCCTCTCCAGCATCAGAGATAAAAAACCTAGGGGTTTGGCTTGACCCGACCCTTAGTTTCATCTGTCACACCAAGAAGGTGGCGGCCTCTTGCTATGGCATCATTAGAGGACTAAGACCTATCCTTAAATTCTTTGATGCATCCACCGGACAACTGGTGGTACAAGCATCAGTGCTGTCCCGGCTGGATTATGCCAGCTCGATTTTGGCTGGGATTAATCAGTCAGAACTCACCCGGCTGCAGAGAGTTCAAAATGCTGCAGCCAGAGTGGTGATAGGTCTGCCAAGGGGGTGCTCGGTCTCCAAATCTTTGCACTCTCTCCATTGGCTCCCCGTAAACCAGAGGATCAGATTCAAGGTCCTTTGCCCTGCGTTTAAAATCCTCAAGTTACGTCTCCCCAAATTCTGGAGAATCTGCTGACACCCTATGTACCCCTGCGAACCCTTAGATCTCTGGGTCAGAAATTGGCAGTGGTTCCACGCTTCAGGCTGAGTAGAGCTGGTGGCCGCTCTTTTTGAGTGCTAGCGGCGAATTGGTGGAATTCTCTTCCTTCTCATATCCAGTCTATTGATGACCTCCTTCAGTTTAGATGTGCCATCAAGACTATTTTATTTGTTTAGCTCTCATGCTGTGTCCTGTGGCCTTTCTGGGTTTTTTTCGGTGTTGTGTTATGTTTACCTTGTCATAGCGCCAGGACGCCCCTTTGCTGGGGCAGCTGTGCGCGGTATAAGTAAAAATAACATAACATAACGTAAACAATCACAAATGGTGATTTCTAACTCCTTTGTTTGCTGCTTTGTGCAGCACATATAGAAGTTGCAAATCGTCATTGTTTACAATGATTGTTTATGTGCAGGAAGGGACACCTTACTGCACTTAAACAATGATTCATGGCGGTTTATATGTGCTGCACAATGCAGCACACACAAAAACAACAAAAACAAGGAGAAATAAAGCATTTCTCCTCTTTTCGTCATGTTAAGACCAGGTTTTTCCATGTCTTAATTTTGGGGACTACCATATATTTACCCACCCTTGTAAATATAGGGCAGGGTCAAAATCAATGGGTGTTGCGGCAGAACACCCACTGCAACACTTATTGCCCCCCCCTTCACGCTAAGTATAGAGTGAAATGGTGCCTAATTTACAAGGCGGGGTTAAGCAAAGACTCTATCGCCACAGAAACGTTCGTGTGGCAACAGGTCTTGTAAATATGTGCCTTAGTTTCTATGAAAAAAAAATAAGGAACTACACAAATGATGCCTTGCTGAATTTAAAATGTCCTCTAATTTACAAAAATGTATAGGGGCACATGCATCAAGGATTTTTTGAGTCGCAATCGGTGCGATTCCTTAAAATCGGCCGTTTGCGATTCCAAAAATGCTTTTTGGAATGCATCAAGCATTTTTAGAAATTGCACATTTTTGCGATTTCTAAAAATGAGATTGCTTTTAAGAAATCGCAAATTTACGATTTCTTAAAAGCAATGCATGATTACTTTTATAATTGTGAATTCGCAATTAGGGTGTCAAATTTACCGAGTGGTTGAACCACTCAGTAAATTTGCAAAAAGTGTTAAAAACGCTGCAAAAGCATTTTTTACACATTCATGTTACGGACACACATGTCCTTAGGACATGTGTGTGTGCAAATTGATGCGAAAATAACATTTCATGGGTGCAGGGGGGGGGTCATTTGAACCCCCCTCTCCACCCTTGAAATGCAATCAGGATTTGCGATTAGCAAAGTGCAAATTCGCAATTCCCATTCATTCCTATGGGCATTTTAGCCCATAGGAATGAATGAGAATTGCGAATTCGCACTTTGCTAATCGCATGATATTTGAGAATCGGTAAAAATTGCGATTTTTACCGATTCTCAAATATTTTGAGAAAATGTACATGCATCCCATTTTGCATTTCCTAATTTGCGATTCCCTAAAAATCGCAAATTAGGAAGTGCAAAATGAAACAATGACGCATGTGGGCCATAGTGTTTGGGAAGGTTTGACAAAATGGACTGTCTCTCAGTAAAATGTCAAAACTGTGGTAAAAGAGTGTGTTTTTGGATTCAAGTCTGCTTCATCCTGAAAGCTGGTAAGATAGAAAAAAAAGTTATGGAGGCCCAAGCTTGAAGTATCCTAAAAAGCCAAATTAAGTCTCAGCACTGAGGGAGAGGAGGGAAGGCCCAGCAGCAAAACGGTAAATGAATGGAATAATAAGACACCTGCACAGGAGAGAAAAAAAAGGCACTGGCAAGATATTTAATACAATTAAATTCACATTACTCAGGCCCGGTTAAACATTAAGCTAACTTGAATCAAAATGGATTCCACACAAGTACAATCAGCATCAATAAACAAAGAGATACATTTCAGATATATATGTGTCTCTTTCTTAAGATAAATGAAGCCACCTAATGTTGATAAATTAATACATGGATTAATATTATTAGTGTATAATATGTATATAATGCACAAGTGCCTAAGGCACTAAAATTACGCGGGACAAATTTGTAGTTTGTCTGTCTAAGAAATACACCGAAGACACAATTTGCATCAACCTTACTAGATAACTAGTAAAAACTCTCTGAAGATAAAGGAATGGACCAAGATGATCATGGCCCTAAATTGCATGCTGATTCTGGTGGACTCCGCCAAGTTACTGGGAATTACACTGGATAAAAACCTTAACATGCAAACACACATCAACCTGTTGACTAAAATGCCAAAATTCACCTCAGTTATCTCAGAAAAATGAAACCATTCATCGAGAGCCCTGACTTCAAAATGGCCGATCAAGGTTGGAATACGGTTTTACTACTCTCTCTTGGCTCCCCAAAACCTCACCAGCCCCTCTAAAAGTGTGTCTCAATGCAGCAGCAAGACTCTTAACAGGAACTTGGAAATTTGACCATATATCCCCACACCTCAAGGCACTTAACTGGCTACCCTAAGAAGCCAGAATCCACCTGAAGATGGCCTGCATTACTCATAAAGCTCTCCCCCACAAAACCCCCAGTACTTTTCCCAGAAACTCACTTTATCTGGAGCAAACAGACACTCTAGGACCTCAGACAATCTACTCTTGAAACTCTCTCGTTTCACTAATAAAAAAACATCCGACAGAGCTTTCTCGGGAGTGGCACCGAGACATTGGAAATCTCTACCTCCGTGCATCAGAAAAATCTTGTCTACACCTTTATTCAAAAGGAAGCAAAATCATTCCTGATGAGCAAATTCCTCCCTCAACTCTGCACATGCCTCACCATTTGGTGCCCTACTAGCACACCAGCCTTTTCACTGACTTACAAGGCACGGTACCCATACACTTCCTCAAACTTGTTTCCAAATTCCTCCGTATTGGACATCTACGCCTCTCTGACTTATTCGTATGCTAACTTGCTCCTCCTGCTATTTATAAACCATCTCTATCACTGTTTCTGTTCCCTGCCGAAACTGGTTAAAAATGTCTAGATACTATATCTGCTATGTTCAGCAATTAGTTTTATTATTACTCTGTTTCTTTCCTAAACTTTTAAAAATGTTTTGATATGCTCTCGGATCTTGTTGGCAAAAGCTGTATTCTTACTCTAATTTTGTAAAGCGCTCTGATACCCGATTCTGGGTCTTGTTTGCGCTACAGAAAACTCATAAATAAATAAATAATAAATAATACATAGGTATCCTTGATACCTGTTTTTCACTTTTATATTTTACCATATAAATTGCTCTATACTCAGTACACAATGAAAAACCTTTGCAAGGTGCAGCTCATATATGGACTCTGGGTACCTCGAGTTCTTGGAAAGCCCACACAGCCTACATATCTCCACAACCAGAGTGGTCTAGCGGAAGTAATAAGTTATTGGTTTTGTAAATCGGCCATCATGACCAGAGGTTACAAATGAAAATGTTGTCATGAATGAATATTTTTAATTTTTTTATTTCAACACTTAGGGGCATATGTACAACAGAATGACACAGCATGGCGTTGAGCAAAACTTGCTAACGCCACGCGCCACCATCCTGAAAATGCAGGGATGCACCGTATTTACAAAGATATGGTGAACCCCTGCGTTTCTTCTCGCGCTGGCACTAAATTAAGCTGCGAAGTGCCAATGCATGCACCCTTGCACCTTAAGTGCAAGGGTTCCGGCATTGCGGTGAATGATTGTTTATTTGCAGTAAGGTGTCCCTTCCGACACATAAACAATCACAAATGGTGTTTTCTAACTCCTTTCTGTGCTGCATTGTGCAGCACATATAGAAGTTGCAAATCGTCCTTTTTTTTAATGATTGTTTATGTGCAGGAAGGGACACCTCACTGCACATAGACAATCATTCATGGCGTTTTATATGTGCTGCACAACGCAGCACACAAAGCAACAAAAACAAGGAGAAGTAAAGCATTTCTCCTCGTTTTGTCATGTTAAGAACAGGTTTTCCCTTGTCTTAATTTTGGGGCTACAGCATATTTACGCCACCTTTGTAAATATAGGGCAGCATCAAAATCAATGGGTGTTGCGGCAGAACACCCACCACAACACTTATTGCCCCCCCCTCTCACGCTAAGTATAGAGTGAAAAGGTGCCTAATTTACAAGGCGGGATTAAGCCACATTAAATGGCTTCATGCTGCCTTGTAAATAAGGCAAAGCCTCTATCGCCACAGAAACGTTCCTGTGGCAACAGGTCTTGTAAATATGTGCCTTAGTTTCTATGACAAAAATTGAAGGAACTACACAAATGACACCTTGCTGAATTTAAAATGTTCTCTAGTTTACAAAAATGTATAGTTTTTGGGAGCCATTATAGGTTTAAACACATTTCCACCACAAAGTGTTAGAAGGTTCGACAAAATGGACTGTTTTTGGATTCAAGTCTGCCTCATCCTGAAAGATGGTGATGTTAGTAAAGCACACAATTTTTGTTCATGCCATTTGCAAGAAAAAAACAGACACTTTTTTCTGCAGCGCTTTGGTACCATTTCTTCCCCCCAAAAAAGTTTTGCTATATTTCGGCTTATTTCTCAGTCCCCTCCAGAGGAATCTACAAACCCTGCTAACCTGTAGAATCCCCAGGATGTTGGCAAAAAAGGAGCCAATTTGTCATGGGTAGCCTGTGTGAAAAATAAGTTATGGAGGCCCAAGCTTGAAGTATCCTAAAAAGCCAAATTAAGTCTCAGCACTGAGGGGGAGGAGGGAAGGCCTAGCAGCAAAACGGTCAATGAAAGGGATAATAAGACACCTGCAGAGGAGAGAAAAAAAAGCCACTGGCAAGATATTTAATACAATTAAAATCACATTACTCAGGCCCGGTTAAACATTAAGCTAAGTTGTATCAAAATGGATTCCACACAAGTACAATTAGCATCAAAAACAAAGTGATACATTTCAGATATATATGTGGCTCTTA
The DNA here is from genome assembly GCF_964263255.1 of Lissotriton vulgaris. Classification (NCBI taxonomy): domain Eukaryota; kingdom Metazoa; phylum Chordata; class Amphibia; order Caudata; family Salamandridae; genus Lissotriton; species Lissotriton vulgaris. The sequence continues at coordinate 196,756 of NW_028251420.1, forward strand.
CCTAAGATAAATGAAGCCACCTAATGTTGATAAATGTATACATGGATTAATATTATTAGTGTATAATGTGTATATAAGGCACAAGTGCATAAGGCACTAAAATTATGCTGGACCAATTTGTAGATTGTCTGTCTAAGAAACACACTGAATACACAATTTGCATCAACCTTACTAGATAACTAGTAAAAAATAATCCACATCGACATGTTGATATTAGAGGGATTTAAGGTGTCATGGTTATCACAGTTAAGTAAATGAGGATTACTTCAGGCTAATTTAAAAATTTTGAATGTGCGACTTTACCTTTTTTAGAAAAGTTATCAGCTTCTCTTCATCTCTGTGCTGACGATACACAAATACATCTGTGTATCGTCAGCAGAGATAAGAGAAGCTGAAAGCAAAGGAGATATCTCCAATGAATCAAGTGTAGAAAGAAAAATAACAAAAAGATAAACCCAAGAAACTTGGGGCCATATTATCAAGAAAGTGCAATACAATATTGCCGCTTTTATCGGCAGGAAACTGCCGCTAAGGCGGCAATATTGGGCTTTATAATAATATGCCCTTGTGAATTCCCATAGAAACCCAGGTTCTAGTGTTAACCTGGGCTTCTATGGTAATTCACAAGGGTATATTATCAAGCCCATTATCGCAGCTTTAGTGGCAGTTTCCTGCCGATAAAAGCGGCAATAATGCATCGCCCTTTCTTGATAATATGGCCCTTAAACTGGCAAGGAGGTAGACTTTGACATCATGGGATAGACTAAAGTACATAAGAAACATAAAAATAATTAGTATAATGTGGGGATTAAGGAAAAGCAAAGGAATAACAGATCATAAAATAGAGAGCACCCTACAGCGTTAGTAGACTCCTAGAAAGATGCCCATAATACTATCAAAACTGGCCATATGACGCAGAAATATATAAAACATTCTTCATTTTTTTTAATAATTTTTTTATTGAAGTTCTTGGGGTCTTTGAAACAAAACATGCCAACATAAACTGCAGGATGTAGACACATGACAGGATTTACAAATACTTTTTGAGCTTAAAACTAATGTCCTAGATTAATCAAAATAAAATCTCTAAGTTTTATCAAACTTTCTCACCCCTCTTATTCGTTGTGCATATAGTAATTCACTCTTTCTAACTCTCTTCATCTTTTGAAGTCATTCCGGGAACAAGGGAACCTGTGTTGAATGCCGATTCTGTAATATCAATGATCTTGCCACTGCCATTGCTATATATATAAATTTTACAAGAAGGTCTACTAATTCAAGGTCAGGATCAAAGCCATACAATATTAATTTAACATTGTATTTGATCGTAATCTTAAAATAAGTTTGAAGATAGAAAAAAACCTCATTCCAAAATAGCTTAATTTTACAACAGTGTGCAATTATATGAGACCAATTGGCAGGAGCGGCTTGCAAACATCTGAAACAGTTAGCTGAAGTATTAATATACATTTTGGAGATAACAACGGAGTACGATATAATAACTATTTACTAAAAAATAACATTCTACGTCAATTTGCACCTCTCAATATACTAAAATTGAATTTATTATTAGTCTTCCAGGTGTTGATGGATAATAGATGGTTGTCTTGTTCCTGCCATTTTTTAATTACTTTTATGCTCAAGTCTTCCGCCCTGCTCTGTGCTTAGCACCGTTTCCATTCCCCGGGTTTTCTATCTCTTATAGTCAAGAAAAGATCGTTCTATAGCTGAGTAGGGGGGCTAATGTATCTTAGGTCCATTGGCGTCAAGGTTTTATAAATCAAACTATAAGAACTTATGAACAAAAAAATTTCCGGGATTAATCGTGCTATCTCTCTCTGAGATATCCACGTTCCATCCCTTAAAAAATCTGATAATATATTGAACCCAGCGCGTTCCCAATTCCGAATTATTTTTAATCCCATTTTAATCCCTGTTAGGGCGAAAACATTCATTAAAGGGGCCGTTAAATTAATCTGGGGGAAAGAATATCTTTTAAGCATAGCTTCCCGTCTTTTAAAGAACCAGTTCATGATCTTAAATCGAACAAGTTTAGGTGATTTGGGTACCTGGAGGGGGGAGGGAATTTGAGCCTCATGATTGATTCGATCAAAAAAAATTAATTAATAAATCCTGCCTATGAAATCCATTTTTAAATCTGTCTAAATATTTTGCAAACTATACATTGAAGTAGTCTTTAAGATTTGGTAGTGAGAGACCGCCCTGATCTGTATCTGCATAAAGTGTACCTATTGAGATACGAGGAGTTTTTTTACACCACACAAAACCTGAAAACAACGATTCTACTTTTGAGAAAAAAATGCCGGGCAAAAAGCAGGGAATGGTGGAAAATAAGAAATTAAAAAGCGGAATTAGGGACATTTTAATCAGTGCAACTGGGCCTAAAATGGATAATGGCAGTGGGTTCCACCTAGCAAACATAGAGCGCACTTTCTGAAGAAGAGGGTCAAAGTTAAGTGTATATAATTCTAGTACTGAGGCAGAACACAGGACCCCCAAATATCGTTTGGGCCTTGAATTAATACAACCGCTTAAATCTGGATGTAATTCTGGATCTCCAGCCCCACAGACCAAAATTTCAGTCTTTTTTTATTAATAAAATATCCCCCTAAGGCCTTATATTCTTCAGAAATCTGTAAAGCATAAGTTTGAGATTTGAGATCTGGTTTAATTAATAACATAATGTCATCAGCGTATAATTTGATTTTGGCCATAGAAATAATTGTGGGGGGGGGCAACATTCGAACCATTCCGAATAGCAATGGCTAGTGGCTCAATAAAGAAAGCAAAAAGAATAGGAGACAGAGGGCATCCCTGCCGCGTGCCTCATTTAACTAAAACTGAACCCACCATAACAGAATTAATGATCACATTGGCTTTGGTGCCGGTGTATAAATTCAGAATTAAATTAATAATTTGTCGCGGTATTCTAAAGTGCTCTAAAATAATAAACAGTGTTGCCCAAACCACCAAATCAAAGGCTTTTTCTGCATCTAATAATAAAATTAAAGCAGAAACCCCTCGTGTAGCAAAATAATCTAACGCCTCAGTGAAATAATGTGTGTTTGTAATCAATTGCCGACCCGCAATAAAACCGCTTTGGTCCGTATTAATTAAATCCGCAGCAATAGTATTGAAACAAATTGATAGTAATTTTGTAGTGATTTTGCAATCTGAGTTTAATAATGTAATAGGTCTGTACGAATTGGGATCTTTTGATTCTTTCCCCTTCTTCAGAAAGCTCACCACCATACCTTCACGAAAAGACTCTGGAACTTGCCCACCATCGAGCATAGAATTTAACAATTGCAAAAATAAATCAGAAAAAGAACTGAAAAAACCCTTAAAAAATTCAGCTGGGAGCCCGTCCGGGCCACAGGCCTTGCCATTTGGAAGGTCTTTAACTACCAACTCCAATTCTTCCTCAGAGAATGAACTAATCATTGTCTCTTGATCTATTTGTGAGAGAAAAGGCATCGCATATCTACCCAAAAAATTGGATAGCTTTTGATGATCTATAATGTGATGTTTGCTATAGATTTTTTGATAGTGAGACAGCATAATGAAGCCAACTTCCCCCGGCTGTGACATCTCCCTATGTGTGATAGGGCATTTTAAAGATCGGATCTGATTTGCAGCTGCATGCTCTTTAACCTGCCAGGCTAAGAATTTACCAATAAAATTACTTTCCTCATAGATTTTTTGAGATTGTCTACGAAAAATGTCTTCACTTTGTGCGAATAGATTAGAGCTAAGTTCTTGTTTAGCTTCATTTAATTGCTTTTGGATAATACCAGAGGGATTAGATTGCCTTTGCAAAGTTACAGCCTGAATTTTTTGTTCTAATAAATTCCTAAATTCCTGGCGGCCGACCAATCAGCTGCATCCTTACTTATCACTATACCTCGAATAAAAGCTTTCAACGAGTCCCAAATAATATGAAGAGGAGCTGTACCAGAATTACGAGCAATAAAATCTGTAATCTCCAGTTTAAGTGAAGTGACCCAGTTTTCATTCTGTAAGTGTGTCTTATTAAATATCCATCTCTTAGGAACTCTCATCTCTTCTCCCAATTTGAACTCAATGACTAACATCGCATGATCCGAAAAACCATTGTGGAAAACCTGCTGATAAGAAAAATCTAACTGCCTTGAGGCTAAAAATAAATCGATTCGGGAGGAGGACTTAAACCTACCCGACCAGCAGGTGAAGTCTTTTTTTTGTGGATTTTGTAGACGCCAAGGGTCACACAGATCAAGTATTGTCACATTATTAGAGATTGATCTTCGAGATTTAGGTTTAAGCTGTTTTTTTGAGGACGTAGTAGAATCTAATTTTGTATTCATAAGAATATTGAAATCCCCACCGATGATGATATCCCCTCCCACCATTAACAATGATTGAAACAAATCCTCATAGGGCTGAGGGTTATCGTCCACTGGAGCATAGAAGCAAACAAAGGTAATCGGCCTATGTCTATTCTTCACTAGACATGTAGCCCAACACCACCTGCCTGAGCCACCTTCTTCTGATTGTATAATTTCAGCCTCCAAATTCTTGTTTATGAAGAGTGCAACCCCCTGTTGGGACATTGTAGAGGACGAAAACCCCCGCAATGAGGCCCATATCTTAAACATTAAAAACTCATCCATTTTGGCTGCAGAAATATGGGTCTCTTGTAGCATTATTACCCCAGGATTTTCAGTCTTGATCCATGACTCAATTGCTCGCATTTATTTCCTATTATTTAGACCGTTAACATTGAAAGAAATTATTTTAAGGCCCCTACTAAAAGACATTTGAAATTATAATCATTCAAGACACACATTTCAACCATTATACACAGATTCTGTCCGAGCAGTTTTTCTCTTACTACTAATATATAATAACGAAATCCTTCAATTCCACAAGGAAAAATACCGCCACCAATGACTTCAATGTTTTTTTCTTTTTCCACCCCCACCACCCGTGTCTCTCACCCCACCCTCCTACTCCTTACCCCATGGCCCTTCTTTACTCCTTTTACTCCCCCCCACGCTGGCCACAAGGTCCTAACCCCTAACATAGAGGTGCCTTGTTATTGCACCCCTTAACCCTCTGGGTCCGCTCCTCTATTCACAAGCACTTGTAAGATCTATTCGTAATTTCCTAGGAAAGAAAAAAGCCCAGATTAATCAAAAGAAAAAAAAGGCAAACAGAGCGAGAATAAGATAATTTCAAAAAACAAGTAAGTCTTTCCAAACGGAAAGATAGTAACCAGATAAAGGTAAGTCAAATCATTAGGGTCTTCCTAATCTTGTGAGATCCGGTTACGTAGATCCTGTGCTTTATTCACGTCTGACAACATATAAAATTTGCCCTTAGCCAGAACTTTAAGTTTAGATTGTTGGGCAATCATGGCTTGGTCCCCTTTGGCCTTGAACAGGTGCAAGATTTTAACAAACTCCTTCCTCCTCCGGGCTGCAACAGCAGACATATCTGAAAAAGATTCGGCATTTCGTAGTGGCATTAGCAGCAAATTGTCTTTGTTTAAAGGCTTTAGACAGAATTGTCTCTTTAACTCGAACATCGGAAAAGTTAAGCAAAATAGTACAGGGAAGTGTGGAGTTAGGGAACGGCTGAGCTGGGACCCAAAAAGCTTGGGTGATCGTTAATTCCCCTTTAAACTCAGGAATTACTTAATGCCGAAGAAAAGAGGTTACCCATTGCATCATGTCAGACCCCTCAATTTTTTCCGGGACTCCTACAATTCTAAGATTCGATCTTCGATTATAGTTTTCAAAATCATCCAGTTTAGTCTCTAGTTCTTTTGAAGTTTTAGAAATGATTTGGACCTCTATTTTGACTTCAACCATTTGGTCTTCCAGACCCGAAATTCTAGTCTCTGCCTCTTGTAGACGGGCAGGAAAAGAGGACACGGAATCCTCAATTTTATCCAAGCGTTGATGAATGGCTGCGAGCTCGGCTCTTTGAAATTGCTTCATTTCTCTCACCTCGTCCAAAATCAGATTTAACATATCTTTAACAGATATCTGAAATTCCCCAGTCGTCTCAGTGTCCATCGATAAAATTGGACTATGTAGATCGATGGCACCAGAAGATCTGAGATCAACTTGTGAATCTGTAGGATTTACTGGAACGTCTGTTTCTTTCACCGCAGATATTACGCTTTTTTCGTGAGAAGGTAAGAGATTCGCTACAGTGATATCAGTAGTTTTTATGGCAGAGCCCAAGTTTTCCAAAAGGGGCATAGGAATAGATGTAACCGGATTTTCTGACATAGCATTAGATATTAGTCCCATGGCAGGCTGAGTTGGACTATTAAGCATTGACATACCGGGTTTCTTCTCAAATAGATGAAATTGTTTAGGAGCTTTAAGAGCCACCACCGGGGTCTTCAGGTCTTTAAGTACCTTCAGATTATTTGAAGTAGATTGCCCACACTGATCTGCCGATATAGCCTTACGAATTGTCCATAGCCCCCTCAGATGCCACTTGCACTTGCACCAAATTATTTCCTAAATTAGGCTGTATAAGCATCACAGGCAAGTCCCCAAGAGACTCTTCATCCTCCTCCACAGAGCTCTCAGAGATATCATCAGGTGTCTCCTCCTTGCCTATCTCCATACCTGCCCGTCTAGCTGCGTCTGCCTCCTCTTTAGCTTGCTGACGACGTATTCTCACATTAGTATGTGCAGTTAGTAGTTTCCCCATCGTGTAACTATTTGAAATTATAGTCCTAAAGAGGCCCCAAAAAATGCAGTCCACAAACTAATTATGGCAATAACCGGCAATTTCCAGGAAAAAAATAATGTGTCCAATGCAAACTCACCAAGGTGTGTTTAGGCGATTTCAGGTTTTTGGAGACAGGCACTTGCGAGCCCCAGCCAGGAAAAAGTCCTCCAGCTACAAAGCACCAGGCCCTCAGACGGTATCCGCACCTGCCGAACTTGCTGCAAGGAATCCTGGGGCTTGAAGTCCCTCCCGCACTGTGACCGCTGCCAGCTGTCCAAGGGCTGCGGCAGCGGGGAGGGACTCACACCGAAGCAGTGAAGCAGCGAGGACCAAAGCAGGCAACAAAAGGCAAAGCACGCAGCAATCGATCCAGATCCAGACCAATCAAAAAGAACTCACCAATGGGTGTTTAACGCATTTCAAGTTGTCAGACGAGAGGCTTTTGGAGGCTTGGAAACACGTAGTTAAAGAGCCCTGCCGGAATCAGTCATCTCACAAGCGCAAGGGAATCTCCAGCTGCAGATACCGGGCACCATAAAACATTCTTCATAGTGGTCAACTGAATACTCCTTGAGCCAAATATGAGACATCAAAGATGATCATTTTTACAATGACCTGAGAAACAGACACAAACAAGGTCCACTCAAGTAGCAAGCCACACTAGTCACCCCCTACCGGATTTTCCTAGGTTCTAGTTTAAAAAAATGTACAGGTTTGCTTAGTTTCCCTACGTACCCGTGGAGCTGGGACTCAAAATGCAAAGCTACAGACTGCAAAAAATGGGTACGTTTTGAGTGGAAAAATTTGATGTAGCCATGTTGCGTTTTGGCACATTTCCTGTTGCAGGCACTGGGTCTACCTACACAAGTGAGGTACCGTTTGTATCAGAAGACTTAACGGACTGCTGGGTGGACGGTAGTCTGTGCCCCCCACAGGTTCCAGAACTTTGCATTACAAAAATGTAAGTTAAATGTGTTTTGCAGTCAAAGTTTGACGTTTGTAAGGGATTCTGGGTAAAACAAACTAGTGAGAACCACGCAAGTCAACCCATTCTGGATTCCTCCAGGTTCTAATGTTCAAAATTGTACAGTTTTTCCAAGTCTCCCTAGGTGTTGTCTGAGCTAGGGGCCAACATCCACAGCTAGGCACTTTGCAAAAGAAGGTATGGTTTCAGTGAAAACATTTGATGTCTTCATGTTGCGTTTCTGTGTCTTTCCTGTTGCGGGTAGTAGCTCAACACACACAAGGGAGATACCATTTTTATCAGGAGACTTAGGAGAATATAGAATAGGAGAACAAGTGTTATTACCTATAATATTTCTCTGCGTTTCTGCCTTCTGAATGTAGCCAGTGTGTAAGAAAGAAGACATTTTGAGAAATGACCTCCACTGACATGCTAGTATGGAACCCATAAATTGGGAGATGTGGAAATAAACACTGCTCTTAAACTCCATAACTTGTGCCCATTTGGGAAATGCTCAGCGAGAGGGGCACCGCTGCTGCCAAGATCCACAGACACTGGGGGAAAAGACTGCCTCGCTTATAGACTGTTTTCGGAGACAGGAGGGACGAGTGCAAGATGTGGACGATCGCTTGGACCTGCGGCGAGTCCCATTGCTCCTTTCGCAGTCCCGAGTTGACTTCTTGGAAGTCAATGATGAGCTGCTTTTGCTGTGGGGAGGCAAGCAACCCGCTGCATTTGTTTTACCGGTTGGGCAGATTTGCTGGGCTGCGACTTACTATGTGCATTGAGGTTTCTGTGGATGATGTGAGGCTGTCTGCCGCCACTTGACCTTGGAGGACCCGGCCTCTACAGTCATTCCTGTCATCTGTGGGGTGTGCGCTCTCGGCGCTTCAAGATGAGAATGTAATCGGCTGTGAAGTTGAATAACGAGGGAGGTTTTTCTTGGATTTTATTGCGTCCCTTTTGTACATCAGGGTCTTGAACGCCAAGGGCTGTTTATTTGTCGAGCTTCACATTGGCTTTCTGATTTGATGCTTTGGCAGTGCTTGCCCTCGGGGCCGCCCACCATCTTTCTTTATTTCTTTTTCCCTCTTGCGGACCGGTCGCCACATCTGTAGCCCCAAGAGGCTTCATGAGAAGCTAGCTCTCCTACCCTCAGGTCCCAATGTGCAGGGGGCATGTCCACTGCTACGAAAGCTGTCTGCTCTCTCTCTCCATACTCGAGCCTCTGCAGCTACGAGGAGCTCTCTAAAGCAAGCAACAATAATACATTTAAAAAATGGAAGGGTCTCTCAAGCGACAACAACAAATGCAAAACAGGAGACTCGATTCCCTCCTAGTGGGTTGCCTACAAACCGGCAGTCATTCCATGGCTTGGGTCATTTGTCTCCTCTTTCCCAGGACACAGGAGCCCGAATCCCACTACAGTAAAAAGTAACAGAGGATTTCCGCTTCGTGCCTACAAAGGCTTGCAATACCTCCATCAGCCACTATGTGTAAAAACAGCAGCCATCTTGTAACAACTCTGCCATTCCAGCTCTTTTGCCTACTTAAACTAAATAAACTCACTGTGCAGCCCCCCTCTCATTCGTCTGCTCTAATTTATCACCAAACATATTCCCTCCCCACTGGTCTGCTCTACTCCCTCTCTTCTCCCTTGGAAACACTTTACCTCAGCGACTCCTAAAAGTAGTACGAACTGGCCCTTCCACCTAGATCAAGCAATTTCACATTATGGCTGGACCACCCCTTATACCTGCAGGAAACAACACATATGCTATTCAATACCCCCCAATCTTTCTAAAAATGCTTCTAAAACCTTCAAAAAACTACCTTCACAGAAATAACTCCAAAACACTGTTCCTGGACCCCTCCATCAACTCTAGGAAAGGCCCATATTATCTTCACTAGAAAAATGGGCAAATGGCGAACTGCCTTCTCCAAGTTATTAACCATCCATGACAAGAAAAATATTCCCTACGGAACCAGAATTATTACGGCACCTGCACAAAACCTTAGAGCCAACCTAAATATAACTTCCTACAAAAATGGCACTGTCTTATTCAAGCAGCCAACAAGGACCTAGGATTATTCGAAAAATACTTTCCCACGCTAAAAACCATGCACAACACCTCGCCCAATGTTCCCCAGGACCCAACCATACCCTGTACCCCTATTTCTCCAGATTCTTACCGACACTCACCTTCACCTAGATCCCTCGAAAGAATTAATAACAACTCACCTCCATTAGAAGTCTCAGCACCAACACCCCTACACAGAACCATAACTAGAAGTAACAACAACGCTCCGCCCTTAACGCCCTATCTCTGACCATCCTCACCATTAAGACAATGGGGTAACCCAGAACGTCAAGGAGACCCGGGTAATAAATGCTATTCAAAGACAATGGTCTCAGACTATTATTTCTACTCAACCAATGATCACTTTCTCCTAGTCATGGGGCATATCCAATGAATCAGCCCAAATACACTCAATGATAATATACAATCAAATCAAAAAAGCAACAGCAATAATTAAAGGTACAGGGCAATTTTAATTCATTGCAATCATAGCTATCTCCGTGGACAGGATAAGAAATTTGGTTGGCCAAACAAGAAGATGTGCAAGAAACTAAATTTAGCGTGTTAGAATAGAAAGATATAGAAAGAGCATAGATTAAAGAGTGCTTCAAATTTGTATACCCGAACAATAGATTTATACAAACAATTTACAGATGGCCTGGCGTATAGTGTTTTCAAAACAATTTTTTATGGAGACAATGCTTCCAAAATTATATTGCACGCAGAATTGAATAACAACATCCAGGACAAACATTTATGGCGTCGACGCCATAAATCTTTCTATCTTTCTATTCTAACACGCTAAATTTAGTTTCTTGCACGTATTCTTGTTTGGGCAACCAAATTTCTTATCCTGTCCACTGAGATAGCTATGATTGCAATGAATTAAAATTGCCCTGTACCTTTAATTATTGCTGTTGCTTTTTTGATTTGATTGTATATTATCATTGAGTGTATTTGGGCTGATTCATTGGATATGCCCCATGACTAGGAGAAAGTGATCATTGGTTGAATAGAAATAATAGTCTCTGACCATCCTCAGTCACACATCCTACCACCACCGCTTTTGCCATAGCCCCCTCCCCACTCCACAACACTTCCACGTCCGCCGGAGATTTGACCACAACAACTCTATCCTAGCGAATCGTAAAAATGCCCCCATACCGAGCACTCCCCATTCATTTTATACTACATCTTCTCCAACCACTCTTACCTACCACACTGCCATCACAGGCAGCGTACCCCTCAGCAATACTTTCCCCAGCCTCATCCCTCTCGGGACGCCGAACCAGCCTTCCCCCTCTTACCAATCTGAACTAGACTCTCCCAAAACACAGAGGAAACTTAAAACCCGGAACCTATAAAACATTATCATAGAAATCAGAAACATCTTACAACTTGCAGAATACTCCCTATCTAAATTCAATCATATTCAAAACTCTCTAGCTGCAGCCAACAACATGATAAACACTATCCCACAGTCCTTGATGAATAGACTCTTACGTACACGCAATCACCCCACCTATCTAACGGACTTAGAAATCCAAGCCTTACTAAATCTCTATGAAACCCCTACTTACCCCATCCCAGATACGGAAGAATTCCCTATTGTCCCAATCCCCATTAACCCATTAAGATCTTCCTTACTGAATCATAGAACCATAAGCCTGAATAATCTCCAAACTATTACCTCTACCTCCAAAATGCACAAACCTTCTCTAGAGAATGACTCAAACCAGATCTCCTGTCTCCTACTAAACTGTCGCTCAGCCCTAAAACACGCCTCTGACTTTGTCAACCTCATTTTAAACCAGAAAATGGAGGTAACCTTCCTCACGGAAACTTGGCTCACAGAATCCTCCTCGCAATGCCTAGACCCTCTAGTCCCTCCTAACTGCAATATCATAAGTCTAGACAGAAATCTCAAAATAGGCGGAGGCATCGCCTGCATACATCGATCCGACATCACTATCTCAAGGTCCATTCCGAATCCTTGGAGTCTTGTGAATAACTCGGGATCCACTAAAAATCCTCAGATAACAACACCCACAAACTACATATACTCCACTATCCCCGGATAAGAACGCTGTTTTCACAGACCAACTCATGGAAATCATTACAACTACTCGACCCCTCGTTCCAATGACATATTCCTTGGTGACTTCAATCTCCACTGGGAAGACCCCCTGGACAATCAGGTCAACGTTATTAGAATCTTCCTAACAGACCAGTCCCTGATCCAAGCCATCTCAAAGCCCACTCACTCCAATGGTGCTACTGTTGACCGGATCATTGACAAAAAAAAAACAATTGAAGCTATCTCGATCACCCCTTGTGATTGGTAAGACCATCACAATATTTCCTTCTAAATTTACTCCGCCAGAAAGAAAACGCATTTGCAACTACCCAAGCCTAAACATTGGATAAGAGATACGAAAAACCTCAACTGGAACATCCTTGCTAGTCATTGTGAGAAAGTTCCCACCCCTCCTAATAATATGTCAGACATCAATGACCTTACTTCTCACTACAATTCCACGATGACCAAAGTTTTTGACCTTGTAGCTTCACCAAAACTCAAAAGAATACCGGACAACAACCCATGGTTCATCAGAGCCCTGAATGAAGACATAAACTAATATTGACTAGAAGTAAACATCCCTCCCCCCTCCAACTCAAACTACTTAGGAAATCTAGAAACTCCTACAACAAAAATATTCTTCATTCAAAAAAGACTTCTTCAGATCAGAACTAGACAATGCCAAAAACAGACCGAAGAAACTCTTTGAAATACTAAAACAACAATCCAACCTATTGGCTAAAACCGCTCTCCTAACTTCGGATTCACAGTTCAGTAGTGAAGAATTTTCTTAATTTTTCACAGCAAAAACCAACTTCCTCCAACTCGAACTTAGTTCGGCAGCAATTAACTCAGCTTCCTTATTGATCGCCCAAGTTCAATATCCTAATCAATTTGTTCTACCTTTGCTTAAAAATAATTCTCACTGGTCCACCTTCAAACTCTACGATCCCAGTGACATCACTAAAAGCGTAGATACTATCAAAACCAATAACCATTTTAATAACCCTGTCCCCTCGAACTGCCTACCCCACAACCACCACATCATCTGCCCCCTCTGGACCAAAATCATTAACGCCTCACTAGTGCAAGGTCACATCCCAGGCTGCCTAAAAATTGGATAAGTCACCCATATCCAAAAATATAAACAACAATTGGTCCCCGAGCAGCAAGATACAGTGAAATAGAAAAGTATATATTTTCAGAATCTCAGTCCAAAGAAGTCCTCCAGATAAGGCCTTTAAACAAAAATGTTCTTTATTTTCTTTGTGCAGATCAATGATATCACAAATTCTACAGGATGATCCACTCGGCTTGATATCATCCAGTGTAGCCAAACAGCCAACACGTGTTTCGTCCTGGGCGAAGGGCACCCAATGACTTTCTCAGGGCTACAATCACAAAAAATGGAGATACATATGTTGTTTTTACTGTCTTATTAACATCCACTAAGAAATGTTAAAAGCGAGAAAAAAAGTATAGGCAAGTGGAGGAATAAGATCTATTTATCCCTAAAGGACACCCAATTGTGCACATTCAGAGTCAAATTAGAAAGGATGTGGAAAAATAAGTATTAATCATAACAAATTGAAAAGATACAGAAAACCTAAAGACATACCCAATAGATAAGATGTGCAGGAATCAGAAAACATAAGTGATTTTTAAAGAAAGAGTAGTCAAGTGAATTAATAAAAGATACTACAAGACAAACTAAGAGGCGAATTCCTAAACCATAGGAAGACCCATAACCAGATTGCCAAGAACAAAGGTCTGTCATGGTGATACATATGAGACTCACCAGAAATATTATAAGCAGCTCATCATCATATCATTTTCGAATCAGAGAAAGTTCTCATGGATTAGAATTCTGATAAAAGGAAAAATATGCGAAAGAACAGATAGTAGAAATAAGTTGAAATCTATAAAGGCACATGACAGGCAACAAAAGGGCAAAACCTCATCAGTAATAGACAAAGAGTTCATTTCTCCTAATCATGCTCAGTGGTTGTTAAGATCTCAGCATATTCTATCTCGAATTGAGATGCTCCCATTGAGTAGTTTACCAAGATAAAATTAATTACAGTGAAAACTGGATCTTAGTCAATCAAGAAACTTAAACACTTTCTGTATCGCCGCCCGATAAAATTACTAAAACACTCTGAAATGCTTATTGATCAATCAGTGACATTTATAAAGCGCGCTACATACCCGTAGGGTCTCAAGGCGCTGGGGGGGGGGGATCGGGGTGCCGCTACTGCTCGAACAGCCAGGTCTTCAGCTTCTTCCTGAAGGAGAGGTGGTCTTGGGTCAGGCGCAGGTCGGTCGGGAGGGAGTTCCAGGTCTTGGCGGCTAGGTAGGAGAAGGACCTTCCTCCTGTAGTCGCTCTTCGGATGCGGGGGACGGCGGCGAGGGCGTGGTTGGCTGATCGGAGGTGGCGTTTGGGAGCGTGGAAGTTGACTCGGCTGTTGAGGTAGCTCGGGCCTTGGTCGTGTAGGGCTTTGTGTGCGTGGGTGAGGAGGCAGAAGGTGACTCTCTTGCTGACGGGGAGCCAGTGGAGGTCTCTCAGATGTCCGGAGATGTGGCTGGTTCGTGGGATGTCGAGGATGAGTCTGGCTGAGGCGTTTTGGATCCGCTGGAGCCTCTTCTGGAGCTTGGCGGTGGTGCCGGCGTAGAGGGCGTTGCCGTAGTCCAGTCGGCTGGTGACGAGGGCCTGGGTGACGGTCTTCCTGGTCTCTGTGGGGATCCACCAGAAGATCTTCCGTAGCATGCGTAGGATGTTGAAGCACGCCGAGGAGACGTTGTTGACTTGCCTGGTCATGGAGAGGGAGGAGTCCAGGATGAAGCCCAGGTTTCGTGCATGGTCTGTCGGTTTGGGTGCGGTGCCCAGGGCGGGAGGCCACCAGGAGTCGTCCCAGGCGGAGGGTGAGGAGCCCAGGATGAGGACCTCCGTCTTGTCCGAGTTCAGTTTCAGGCGGCTGGTCGTCATCCACTCGGCTACCTCTTTCATCCCTTCGTGCAGGTTGGCTCTGGCGGCGGCGGGGTTGTTGGTCAGGGAGAGGATCAGCTGGGTGTCGTCGGCGTAGGAGATTATGCTGAGGTTGTGTTTGCGTACGATGGCCGCGAGGGGGCTCATGTAGACGTTGAAGAGGGTGGGGCTCAGAGATGATCCTTGGGGGACGCCGCAGATGACTTCGGAGGCCTCTGACTTGTATGGTGGTAGGCGGACTCTCTGTGTTCTTCCGTCGAGGAAGGAGATGATCCATTCCAGCGCCTTGTCCTGGATTCCGACGTTGCTGAGGCGCCGTACTAGGGTGCGGTGGCAGACCGTGTCGAAAGCCGCGGAGAGGTCTAGGAGGATGAGGGCCGCTGTTTCTCCATTGTCCATCAGGGCACGGATGTCATCGGTGGCGGCGATGAGGGCGGTCTCGGTGCTGTGATTGGCTCGGAAGCCGGACTGTGAGGGGTCGAGGGATCCGTTCGTCTCGAGGAAGGCGGCCATCTGCTTGTTGACGGTCTTCTCGATGACTTTGGCTGGAAACGGGAGAAGCGAGATGGGGCGGTAATTCTTGAGGTCGGTGGGGTCCGCTGTTGGTTTCTTGAGTAGAGCGCTGAGTTCGGCGTGCTTCCAGCTCTCCGGGAAGGTGGCGGTGTTGAAGGATGTGTTGATGATGTCTCGCAGGTGGGGTGCGATGACAGCGTCGGCCTTGTTGAAGACGTGGTGAGGGCAGGGGTCGGTCGGTGATCCGGAGTGGATGGAGTTCATCGTGCGGATGGTGTCTTCGGTGCTGATCGGGGTCCAGGCGTGGAGGGTGGTGGTGGGGGGTGGTTGTTCGGTCATGGTGTGCGTTGGTTGGTTGTCGAAGCTGCTGTGTATGTCTGTGATCTTGTTGTGGAAGTATGAAGCGAGGGAGTAGCAGAGGTCTTGCGATGGGGTGATGTCGTTGTTTCCTGCGCTGGGGTTGGAAAGCTCTTTCACGATGTTGAAGAGTTCCTTGCAGTTGTGTGCGTTGTTGTCCAACCGGTCCTTGAATGCTGTTTTCTTGGCGGCGCGGATCAGCTGGTGGTGCTTCCGGGTGGCAAGCTTGAGGGAGGTCCTGTTGTCCGGTGTCGGTTCCCTTTTCCAGACTTTCTCGGGGGCTCGGCAGTTCTTCTTGGAGCTCTTGAGTTCGTCGGTGAACCATGGGGCCTTCTTGCTGCCGGGTCTGCTGGGCGGGGTCCTCAGTGGGGCGAGTTCGTCCGCGCAGTTGCTGATCCACTTCGTGAGGTTGTCGGCGGCCTGGCTGGGGTTCGCTGAGCTAGCAGGAGGGTGCTGGCTCAGGGAGGTGGCGAGCTGGTCTGCTGTGATCTTGTTCCAGCCTCTGCGGGCGGCCTGTTGCTGGTGATGGTGGGTCGTCGTTCTCTTGAAGGTGAAGTGGACGCAGCTGTGGTCCGTCCAATGAAGCTCTGTGGCGTGGCTGAAGTCGATGTCTGTGCTGGATGAGAAGATGGCGTCGAGTGTGTGTCCGGCAAGGTGGGTGGGGGTGGACACCAGTTGCTTGAGTCCCAGGTTGGCGAGGTTGTCGAGCAGGGTGCTGGTGTTGCGGTCGTTGTTGTTCTCCAGGTGGAAGTTGAGGTCTCCCAGGAGGATGTAGTCAGCGGAGGGGAGGGCAAGCGGGCTGACGAAGTCGGCGATGTCCTCGCTGAATTGTGTGCGTGGTCCCGGGGGTCGGTAGATCAGGGTGCCTCTGAGGGTGGTGTTCGGGTTGGTGTGGATCTGGAAATGCAGGTGTTCGGCGCTGGTCAGGGTGTTGTCGGTGCTGGTCGTGAGACGGATGGTGTTCTTGTGGATGATGGCGATGCCTCCTCCCATCTGGTTGGCGTTGCGGTCCCTCCGGACGATCTTGTAGCCCACTGGGATAGCGATGGCGATGTCGGGAGCTGAAGAGGCGTTCATCCAGGTCTCCGTGAGGAAGGCAACGTCAGGGGCTGTGGCGTCTAGGAGGTTCCAGAGTTCGATGGCGTGTCTGTGGACGGAGCGGGTGTTGAGCAGGATGCACTTGAGGTGGGTGCTGCTGGTGTTCGACTTGGCGGGTGCGGGGCTGGACCGGATGCATGAGAACTTGCAGGCGTGGCAGCTGAAAGGTCCGTTGGTAAGTCTTGGAGTGGCTTGATGGCATTCTGGGAGTCGGCCGGTGTTGAGAGCGCTGAGGGTGGCGGCTGAGTACGTCAGGCGGGTAGGTCGGGGTCTTCGTGGGCCAGGGGTCCTGGCGCTGGTCGCGATCCGGTCGCGGACGGGCGCAGACGGGCTTACCTTTGGCGCGCCTTCGGCGCACAATCGGCGCACCCGCTGCGCGTGGCCGCTGCGCGTTCGCACGGTCGCCATTTAAGGCGAAGTGCGCGGGTGGGCGGAGCAGCTGGGAGGCGGGAGCGGGGAGGGAACAGAAGGCAAAAAGGGGCGGGGGCTGCGGTGGTGGCGGGAAGCGGGGAGCGGGGAGGGAGGACGGAGGGCGGCGCGGTAGGCGGGCAACCAGGAAGGAAACACTGACACGGCAACGCAAAATACAATCACAAACCAATGGGGATAAAGAGTTAACACGGGCACAGAATTTAGACAGCAAGCACAAATTACGGTCAAAACAAGGGAAAAAAAAACAATCAACAGCGGAGTCAGCCGGCAGCCGGCAGCGAGGCGGGCAGTGAGCGAGGCAGGGTGCACACGCAGCAGCTGGTGGCCGTGCGGCGCGGGGGTGTCCCACAAGTGGGTCACACTTACCTGTGTCGCACGGTCGCCATTTAAGGCCAAGTGCGCGGGTGGGCGGAGCAGCTGGGAGGCGGGAGCGGGGAGGGAACAGAAGGCAAAAAGGGGCGGGGTCTGCGGTGGTGGCGGGAAGCGGGGAGCGGGGAGGGAGGACGGAGGGCGGCGCGGTAGGCGGGCAACCAGGAAGGAAACACTGACACGGCAACGCAAAATACAATCACAAACCAATGGGGATAACGAGTTTTAATTTAGAATTTAGACAGCAAGCACAAATTATGGTCAAAACAAGGGAAAAAAAAACAATCGACAGCGGAGTCAGCCGGCAGCCGGCAGCGAGGCGGGCAGTGAGCGAGGCAGGGTGCACACGCAGCAGCTGGTGGTCGTGCGGCGCGGGGGTGTCCCACAAGTGGGTGATATGGCATGTCTTATTCTGAAGAATAATACCTTTTTTATTTAACAACGAGTGGTACTTACAGGTCTGTGGTACGGCGATGGGTTCTAGATTTGTGCCGTCCTTTGCCTGTCTCTTCATGGGATGGCTGGAGGCGGGGCATATCTGGGGCCCTTCGGGTGCAAAGTGGCAGGAATATATCCTGTACTACGGTTGCTATATAGATGACTGCCTGATCATCTGGTCCGGCACAGAAGACGACCTTGTAGACGTTCTTAACTACATGAACAGCAACACACTCAATATGACATTTACTATGACATCAGACCCGAATAACATCGTCTTTCTGGATCTTGAAATTTTCCACCACAATGGGAAAATTCAGACCAAAATGTATAGAAAGACCTCCTCCTGCAATTCGATGCTGCATGCGAATAGTGCCCACCCTGCCAGCCAGATTAATGCCATTCCATACGGGGAGAAGCTGAGGGCACGCAGAAATTGCAGTAGAGATGAAGACTTTGTACACAACTTGGGAGATATCGAAAAGAGATTTAAGAACCGAGGATACTCTGTCAAAACCATTAACAATGCTAAAAACCGAACCTTAAAAATTGACCATAGGGAGACTTTGAAGATCTCCATTAAACAAACTAAAAATGACAAAAATAAAGTACGTTTGGTGACCAATTACCACCCATGGTCACACACAATATTTATGATTCTGAAAAGAAATTGGCATTTGCTGACGGCAGACAAGGCTTTAACTAAGTATATCCCTCCATGCCCTGGTATTACATACAGAAGGGGTAAGACTATCCAGAGTATTATTAGCCCCAGGTATCCTACACAACCAAAGGATAAAACAATGTGGTTGAGACAACTAAATGTTGGATCACATGCTTGCGGCAGTTGCAGCATGTGAGTAGGTTTGCAAAGAAGAGGGTTAAAGATTTCGAATACAATGACTCACGTATATATAAAGTAGCTGAGCATATTGATTGCCTGACCAAGTATATGGTCTACATACTTGAGTGTAAGTGCAAGAAAATGTATGTGGGGAGCACTATTCGCCCTTTAAAAGACAGAATGTCTGAACACTTCCGTGCTATTAAAAATTTGGATTGCAGATATCCTATTGGATGTCATGTAAAGACATGCCCAGATCAGAAGAAATCACTTGGTTTCCAGTTCTACGGTATTGAGGTTCTACATAATGATGCCCCTGGCGGAGACAGGTTATTAAAACTAAGAAAGTGTGAGGCACGTTGGATTTTGAGGTAACGTGCAGTTGAGTGTGGGATTAATGAAGATCATGAATTCCATTTCATTCTTGATGTATAAAATATCACTCTCATCTGTATAGTCTCTGCTGTGAATCAATGTCAGATATGTTGGATGTCTTGTGCTTTACTAAATGGCATTGTTGATGGCTATGTTACTGACTGTCTAACAAAGTAATTATGTATCCCTGATAATGGCTGATGATACAGACCATATCAAATGTTGTAGAAAGTGTGTTCTGTATATTTATCGATATAAACATTAGTGTGTTGTTTTTCTGGATATATGACCAATCCGACTTCTATGCTAACCAGTTTATTGATGTAGAGCCTATTAATTGTGACTACTTGCTATTTTCAATTTTCCTTTTCTGTATTTCCTTTACTTGACTAATAATCCTTTCACATCCTGACTCACTCTGTAGTAACGTTTGCTTCGCATGTCGAGATATTATTGGATTCTTGGCTATTGATTTATGGAAGACAATCTATTTGTTACGTGTCCTTTTGGATGGTATATTTCAATCTTTACGAGTAGCTAGACTGGTAGGCCTTTGACACAAGTTCCAACCAGTTATTTCTTGTCTTTTGGTATTAATGCCGGGAGCCTGGAATATTGACATTAATGATAATTCTGATTCATATAACTATGTCTGGAAATTGTGCGTCTAAACAAGAAGTACTGATATTATATATATACTTTTCTAACTTCATAATATTCTTAATTAGTTATTTTCTTGTCTCTGGTATTTACTTTGAGAGCCTGGAATATTCGCATTAATGATCATTTTGACCTATAAAATAACGATTGGAAATTGTGCATTTTAATAAGGAGTACCGACAGTATTTCTTCCCCTTTCATGACGTTAGAGAGGAGGATTGAGCCGTCTTACAATAGACTGGCCCTTATTTTAAATATAATGATTTCTACACTCAGGATGATTTTATTGCATCCGTAAACCATAAATATTACTGGTTTTTGCATTTCTTATTCACATGCGAACTTTTTAAATATTTACCGATATTTAGTGTTACCCATCCCAATATGTCGCCGACTTCCGTTGTTTATACATTTTCGGAAGTCCTCTTTTTATTGTCATGACACCGTTTGGTGAGGGTGGAGCATCGCCCTTTAAATGCTGGCGCTATTACAGGGACGACTTACTGATTGACGGCGTCTTCGGAAGTATGTGTGAGAACTGAAATACTAGTTTGCACATTGTTTAAAAATACCACTTACGCACACGCACTGAGGGACCAGCTCTTGTCGATAGTCGATCTGTGCCTTCCCGCCCAGTCCGACCCTCCAGCCAATCACGGGTGCGGAAGGCGGGGCAGAGCCAGGAACATCGTGGGAGGCGAGCGGTTAGCGCTCTAGCTCTCCCAAACTCAAGGGCCATAAAGCAACTCGTCGGTCCAACGCGCAGTGTTGACGCGCAGTGTGGCGCCTAAGCCTGCGCCTAAGACGAGCCAAAGACCAGCCCGTCTTCGCCCGTCCGTGACAGGACGGGGCTAGGGGCAGGGGGCCATGGCGGTCTGCACCCTCCCAGCAGAGAAGGGTCAAGGCACTACTCAGTTTTATTCACGCCAGACTCTTATGGAAATAGGCAGGTACGTTATCACACTGTGCCCCCTCTGGACTCGTTACAGTGTGGGGGGACCTTTCTCATGTTCGGGGTGTCACATGCAATTTACCAGCACTGCGGTTATCACTCCCTGTCATCTAAAGTGTGCCAGATCTGCTCAGAGCACCAATCCTGTAACACTGAACACCTATGCCCCAAATGATCCGCCCCTAACGTGTAAAAACCTTTTGTGCAATGTCCGCTCCCTTGTCTCTCACGCTACACAGGTCTGGGACCTCATTACAACAGAGAGACCCCATCTGTGTTTCCTAACGGAGACCTGGCTTAAGCCTCATACAGTCCCAGCCATAACGTTGGGGGTACCGACAGGGTACAAAATAGTAAGGTTGGATCGCCCGATTAAAACGGGAGGAGGGCTAGCCATTGTGTTCAAACAAGAGATGGAGGTTGCAGTCATTGAAACTGTGTGTACCCCAGAAATGGAGCTCATGATCTTTAAGATCAACCCTACTTCTAGGGAAACCAGGAAGGGTGCACTTGTGTATCGACCTCCTGGCTCGTGTGGGACCTTCTCCATTAAATTAATGGAAATTTTGGCTCCTCACATGCAAGCTAACTCTGAGTTCATTCTGGTGGGGGATTTCAATATCCACAGTGAGATCACCACGTGCACTGAGGCACAGACTGTGTTAACAGACTTGGCCACACTTGGACTTAATAAAAAGAATGAGGGGCCGACCCATTCTGCGGGCCATACTCTTGACCTAGTGCTCTGTAACTCAACAGCCATTAACTGTCTTACTCCCAATCAAGTTGATTGGACACACCACTCAGTTATTATTTTTTATACTCGTTCTAACTATAAAGTCAAAGCTATCCATAGGACGATGGCCGATGTTAGAAGGCCCTGGAACAAATTAATCCCTGCAGACTTCAGGGCAAATTACTCTGAACCCATATGGGAAGCATGCGGTGAAAACGCCACTTTAGCCCTAAGCGCATTTAGTGAAGCTGCGTTAACAACTATTAATCATGTGGTCCCGCTGAGAACTTATAAACCCCGACCGGCCCCAAAACAAGAAGTCTGGTTCACTGGGGATCTCAGACAACAAAAAAAGACCATGAGAAAGTTAGAGAAAAAATGGAGAGCCACACACAAGGCAGACGATAAGGAGGACTTTAAGAGGTCGTTTAAAAATTACCATAAAGCAATCCGTGCTGCCAGGAAACAACATATAGCAGTCCAATTATCAGCTGCCGGTTCTAACGTAAAAACCCTGTATAATATTCTACAGACGTTCACCAAGCCCACTGCCTGTGACACTGAGGGGATCGAATCCCAAGAACTCTGTGATAACATTTCAGTTTTTTGTAAGGAAAATCGATGCCATCTATAATAAGATACAAGCATCGAACTCCATCTCTAATAATCCTGTAACAACTGACTGTCGAATCCAGCTACATACTATGACTACAGATAATGAGGCTAAGAAGCTTACCGTCTTCCCACCCATCTCTATTGAAGAGTTGACTGTTCTTGTCACGCAAACAAAGAGTGGGTGCCCGACTGACATCATCCCAGCACGTATTATGCCACTTCTGCTGGATGATCTGGGGGTTGGAATACGGCATGTAGTCAATTTGTCCTTGTGTACTGGGGAAGTCCCTTTAGACTGGAAACAGGCTCTTGTGAGACCTCTGCGTAAAAACAATTCGATCCCCTGGTCTGATTTGACAAATCTGAGACCGATCTCTCGTCTCCCTTTTATAGGGAAGCTTGCTGAGAGACATGTGAATCAGTATTTGTCAAAATTCATTGAACACGCGGGTGGACTCGACTCCTCCCAGTCGGGTTTCAGGCCCAGGCACAGTACTGAGACCGCCTTGCTGTCCGTCGCTGACAATCTTCAGATGCTACAGGACAAGGGCTATTCCGTTGTCCTGGTGCTTCTAGATTTGTCAGCGGCGTTTGACACTGTGTCACACGACATCAAGACCTCCAGACTAGTTGACATCGGTCTGGAAGGCAAGGCCCTGGCCTGGCTAAGGAGCTTTTTCAGCAAACGCACCCAGAGAGTCATCTTGGGACCATACCAATCAGAGGTGGTGGCGATCTCGAAGGGGGTGCCACAGGGCTCTTGTTTGAGCCCTACGTTATTTAACATCTACGTGGCACCCCTAGCTAACATCATGAGATCCCACGGGTTCATTCCAGTATCATACGCGGATGATACCCAACTCCTCTTCCCCTAGGGGGCGCTAGAGGGCGCACTGTGGAATGGCCGCACTGTTGTGAGGCTCCCGCTGCCCGGAGCTATTATCCGCCTAGGGATCCTGATTACCATCGATGCGCCCTGATCTGACCCTATAGATCTATTGGGATATCGACTGACCACCCACGGTCCAACTCCTGGGCCATTCGGAGGTTGCTGACCGAAGTTACGAGGATCCCAAGTTTCCCCGACTTGCGCTCTGGAGGTCTGGTGTCCCTTGGCCCGGCGTCATCGTTTATGCCAGTCCGTGGCTCTGCACGTGGGGTGTAGGCCCTGCTCTGCCCCTCTCCACCGGGCCAGCTCGCTGGCCGGGCAGGCTGTTTGGTTCTTCCTTGCCATTGGACTGATCTCTTGGCTCCTACATCTGCCTGCCCAGATACCATTGCTCACGGAGTCACAGCGGATCTCCTTCTTGTCGTCTGGGGGATCGCCCCTTTGATCTGGGAGCGGAGACGGCCATTTTCTCGTCGTTGGGAGTGGCGGGGCGCGCTGGCCTGCTCGTGCCCCCACGGTTCGGTTTTTTGGCCGTACCCTTTGTCTGACCTACATCCTGACTCCTAGTGTCTCCGGTCCCCCACTGCACTATCGGCGCACCATTATGGGGAAGCCGGACACTAAACAATCCAAGTTGTCCTTTGACTCTGGAGGAGCTAGGCGGGGGACGCGTTTGCTCCAGGATGCTGGGACTTCGCGGTCCCCCCCCCCGACTGTCGCTGATAGTGTCCCGCAGCCACCACCACCGGACTTTACCCATATGATGCAGGAGATGAGGCAGGGGTTTGCCACGATAGTGGACAAGGTGGACAAAATATCGTCGCGCATGGATGTGGTCGTCCAGAAGCTGGACGTGCATGAGGAGCGCTTGACGGCGGCGGAACAGCGCATTTCGGACCACGACGACACGGCGGCCACCCATACCACCCAACTGGCGAGAATGGACAATATCTTGCGTGTAATTGCCGCTAAGAATGAGGAGTTGGAGGCGAGGAGTAGGCGCAACAACATTCGCATTGTAGGTGTGCCGGAGTCCACAAATTTGGGCAAAATGGAAACTTATGTGGAGAGGCTACTGGTGGGCGCCATTGGGGCGGAAGCGTTCTCATCCCAGTTCATCGTTGAGAGAGCGCATCGGTCACTGGGACCTCGGCCGGCCTCTGGGGCCGCACCGCGCCTCATCATCGCGCGCCTTTTAAACTATCGGGACCGGGACGCTGCCCTCCAGGCTGCCCGCACTAATAGGGCCCTTTCCTTCGATGGGGTGTCTTTCACCATGTACCCCGACTTCACGCCGATCGTGCAGGACCAGTGTCGTAAGTTCCTGGGGGTGAAAAAGAAACTTCGGGATCTACAGGTGGACTACGCTTTGCTGTACCCTGCCAAACTTAGAGTGACGCACCAGGCTAAGCAACATTTTTTCACCAACCCACAGCATGCTGAGGATTTTGCGAAGCGCCTCCAGCGCGAGCGAGCGGCTGTGGATCGGAGAGGCGATCGAGACCCTGAAGATGAACATTCGGCGGCTGAGGAGGAGGTCGCCTGATTGTGGTGACTTTGGTCTTTGTTTCTCTTTTTACTGGTTTTGGAACATTCTGGACGTTTGCCTTTTACACTGACTTCCACTGCCTTCCTGTTCCGCATTTGCGGCCTAACTGTTGTCCGCTTTTCCTATTGTTGGTGCAGGGGTCATGTCTTTACTGTGGTGAGAGTGTACGTATTGTTTCTTGGGGTCGGTGTGGAACCGCAGGATGGTGCTATCTGGTGTCGCGCTCTGGAGGTACGCCCACCCTGCCACCAAGGAGGGTACTCATTACACTACACATGCTCGTTCATGGGCGAGACTGGACTATGTGTTTCTCTCTAGAGGGTTGGTAGCTGGCCTACGGGAGGCTACACATCTGGCTCGGACGTATTCAGATCACTGTCCGGTGAAGATTGCTCTATCCGTCCCCGGGCTGCATAGGCCGCGCCCGCCTTGGCGCCTTTTTCCGACTGCTTTGCTTGACCCGGTGTTCAAGGAGGAGCTTGGTGAGGAGGTAGAGGCGTTCTTCCCTAGAAACAAGGGCTCTGTGGACAGCGTCGAGGTTATATGGGAGGCGTTCAAGGTTACGATTCGGGGAGTCACTATTTCTAAAAGTTGTGGAGTGCTTAGACTGATTGTTCGGAACCTCGAGGGCTTGGAAGCTGACTTGCGAGACTTAGAACGGAGGATGCAGGTTGACTCTGATCCCGATCTTCTGGCACAGTTCCGTACTAAACTCTCCGAGTATGAGGAGGAGGCTGCTAGAGAGGCTAAGCATAGGGGAAAGTACTGGACGGCGAGGCGATACTGTGAAGGGGAGCGGCCCGGTAAAGTCCTCGCTGCCCTTACTAGGCATCCAAGACATGGGTCGGACGTGTTGGAATTGGTGTCGCCGGATGGCACTCACTGTCGGGACACTTCGGAGATTCAGCGTACGTTTATTGACCATTACGCACACCTTTACACGACACAGCAGACTGGTGAGACCCGGTATGGCGGATTTCTTGATGAGCTGGCACTCTGTTGGTTATCGGATGATCATCAAGCGTTCTTGGGCAGGCCCCTAGAGGTGGAGGAGGTCAGGAATGCCATCATGTCTCTGTCTAATGGGAAGGCCGCCGGTCTGGATGGCCTTCCTGCTGAATTTTATAAGTGTTACGTGGACACCATGGCCCCCTGTTCTCCGTGAGGTTTTTGAGGAGTCCCTGGAGGAGGGGCGGCTGCCGTGCTCCATGCGGGAGGTCGCCATTACATCGCTGCTCAAGCCGGGGAAGGATCCGTTGGATGTGGGCTCCTATAGGCCACTCTCATTGCTCAATTGCGATGTCAAAATTCTCGCGAAAGTCTTAGCAGTGAGACTTGCCGAGCTCATGCCCGTTATTGTACTACCTGATCAGTCGGGATTTGTGCCCGGCCGCGCTACCTCCCACAATCTTCGCACCTTGTTTTCGCTTGTGTCGACCATCGCTCCTGCTATCCCGGTTGCCGCCATCTTTCTTGATGCCACTAAGGCGTTTGACTCCGTTGAGTGGGGCTATCTTATTGATGTTCTTTGTCGGATGGGCTTCCCCAGGATCTTCATCTCATGGGTTAAGCTCTTATATACTGATCCGATGGCGAGGGTGGTGGTGAATGGGGTGCTGTCCCGCAGTTTCACCAGCAGAACGCCTTTAATTGTCGGCAGGTCGGTATTTCTTTATACACTGACGATGTTACACTCTATGTTAAAGACCCTGAGAACAACCTTAATTCGCTCTTACGAGAGTTGGTCGCTTTTGGGGGTGTCTCCGGTGTCCATATCAACTGGCGGAAGTCTCAACTTTTCCCCCTCACTGCTGCTGTAGCTAGGTTTCCCCTTGATTACCCTCTGGAATGGTGTGATTCGGAGCTGCGGTATCTCGGCATTGTCGTGTCCTTGGATAGAGATAGAGATAGAGAAGAATCGGTTCGGCTTAATTATGGTGTAGCTATTACTAAACTTGCAGATGATGTCACTAGGTGGATGTCCTTGCCTCTCTCCATGGCCGGTAGGGCGTCCCTTATCAAGATGGTAGTTTTGCCCCGCTTTCTTTACCTCTTTCAAAACCTTCCGTATTATCCTGGTGCTTATTTTTTTCGCAGACTTCGATCTGAGCTCATACGATTGTTCTGGAGGGGGCAAGCAGCCCCGGGTGGCTTGGGCTACCCTTACGTTGCCCTATGCTGATGGCGGATTCGACGTTCCTGACTTTGAGCTTTATTATCTTAGTGCTCAGGCGCATTACGCTTATCACTGGATGCGCCCCACGCCGTTCATGCCCCAAATTGCTGCTGAACATTGGGTTGCCCACCCACTCCCACTGGAGGGGATGGTGTTGGGTAAGGTGTCGGATGTGGAAACGCCTCGCACGACGGTGACGTGCACGGCGGATGCTTGGAAACGGGTGGCTCAATTGCTGAGCGTTTCCTTCCTTTATTCGCCGGCCTTGCCTCTGTCTTATCATCCTGATTTGTCTCTGTTGTTGGAAACGGGGTTTCAACGAATGTGTAGGCAGCTCGGTATCCTCACGTGGGGTGACTTGTTTCATGAAGGTGCCTTCCGTACGCAGGCTCATTTCTTCGGAGCGGCTGCTTGCTCCCCTTTGGAGCTGTTCTACTTTATCCGCTTGCGGCAGGGCATGCGTGCTCTGTTACCAGATTTCCCTTCGGAGCCTGGGGTTACCCTCCCCCTCCACGTGCGGTTGGTATCAGATGGGCGACACCTGGTGTCGAAATTATACGGGGCTATTCGCAGACAGCGTTCGGTCCCGGCCAATCGGGTGCGCGAGCAGTGGGTTGCTGAGTTGGGAGCCCCTATTACCGACGAGCAATGGAAGTACTGCTGTGGGCTCACGGCCAATGTTTCCTCCAGTTGTCGCCTTAAAATTATCCACTACAAATTTGTTCAGAGGTACTATTATACCCCGGCAAGGAAACTTCGGTTTCATTTAGCGGAGGATGACAGATGCGCTAGGTGTCGTGCGGAAGGCGCTGACTTTCTGCACTTGGCTTGGAGTTGTGCGGGGGTGCTGGAATATTGGACTCAGGTCCATGAAGCCCTGCAGATTATGGCGGAGGATGGGGTGACATTTGACCCCTTAGTGATGTTGCTGGGCTACTCTAAGGACGTGCCTGCCTCTCACCGTAGATTTGTTGATGTGGCCCTGCTGCTGGCTAAGCGTAGGGTTGCTTGTTGCTGGGGTCGTGGCAGGGTACCGCGCTTCCAGGATTGGGTGACTGACCTCATATACTGTCAGGATCAATATAATATCTACTCTGAATTGATGCCTGTCAGATGCAGACCGAAGGACTTTTGGAGTCCGCTCCAGGTGTACCTCCTAACCAGAGCTGTGCAGGACTCTGATTCTGAACTTGGGGACCGTGTAGGGGTTGGTTGACGGCAGCATGGTGGGCTGGGATTTTATTTTACTCCTGCTGGTCCTCAAGTATCGGGGGAGAGGCTGGGCTGTCTCCTCTACATGCGAGCCTTCGTGGGCTGTAGTTCCCCTTCTGACAAGGGGATGGTTAGGAATTGAGATCGTGTCCCTGTCAGGTTCCTTTATTTTTTGTGGCCCTTCTACCTGAGTCTCCTTTGTTTTTATTTGCTATGTGCTAACAGAGTGTGCCCATACTGTATTGTCTTATTAGCTTGCCTGAACATGCTGGATCATTGCTTTCTTATTTGCACTGTACATTTCGATGTGGCTCTATGTATTGACTGATATGCTGCCCTGTACCTGCTTCTATCTCATTTTTTGATTCTGACGTACCATTGTGATGGCCATATGTGACTGTCTGTATTGTGTATGCACTTCCCTTGTCCCTGCTTGTCTCCAAATAAAGGTTTAAAAAAAAAAAAAAAAAAAAAAACTCCTCTTCCCTTTTAAAATCATGACTCCCGAGGTGCGTGACTCCTTCGCCCAGGGGATGAAGGAGGTGGCACGTTGGATGGCAGCTAACTTCCTGCAGTGCAACGTCTCCAAGACCGAGGTTATGCTCTTTGGAGAGGCCAAACGCTTATGGACTCCGGACTGGTGGCCTCAAGATCTTGGCCCCGTCCCTGAGCCCAAAACAGTGGTAAAAGATCTGGGAGTGAAACTGGACCATGAGCTTACCCTAACACAACAAACTAATCAAGTGGTGGGCTCATGTTTTCATGTGATTGGGCTTCTCAGGAGAGTATTCCCTCCGTTACCGGATGCCACCAGGAGAACGTTGGTCCAGTCACTAGTGTTAAGCAGGCTGGACTATTGCAATGGTTTGATGCTAGCTGCCAACGAGGGTATCTTGGCTAGATTGCAGGCTGTGCAAAACACAGCTGCACGACTAGTTCTAAATGTCCCGCCTCGTACTCCCTCAAAACCGTTGCTGGCCAAACTGCACTGGCTTCCAGTAAGGCAGAGGGTGATGTTTAAGATCTGCTGTGTCATCCACATATGCCTTATTGGAAAAGGTCCTGGCTACCTCACTGAAAAATTCATCCCTTATGTTCCATCCAGATCCCTGAGATCAGGAGATCAGGAACTGCTATGTGTTCCCAGGGCCATGAAGGCAAGAAAGGGGGGCAGGGCCCTGTCTGTAGCTGGCCCCAAGTTGTGGAACCAACTCCCGAAGGAAATTAGAGTATGTAGGGATCATTTCCCTTTCAGGAAAAAACTCAAAACGTTCCTCTTTAATTTCTAGCTGGCCTTAGGGCTTTTTACTAAATTATGACTAGTTCCTGTTCTTTAGTTGCTGCCAGAGGCGCGGAGATACTCCTTCGGGAGTGATTCACAGCGCCATACAAACATGCAATAATAATAATAATAATATGGCGGGAGTACTCTCCATGACATGGTAAGGATCGGCGCTCTTTGGGGTTTACCTAAGGATGCTATTTGGGTCTGGCCCGCTCTCTTGGTAGTCCCTTTACTTGCACCGTAAGACTAATTTGTAATTTACCATAAAAATGCTCTATAGCCCTTCACTCCGTATGCATACTGCCGCAGCCTTATGAGTGCTGCATTCTTAAACTGGGAGGCTATGAATGGAATCAGCATTCATAGGTATTACCCGCACTTAATGTTAATGCTTGTAGGGGGACTCGGTAGTGCTAAGTGCTTTCAAATGCTAATAGGGGTTTTTCATTAAAGTATCTGAGATTCCTTCTAGGGATTGGGAACGGCACTGGAGGTTGTTCAACCTGGCTTAGCCTTAGATATATATCCTGGGCAGTGAGTGCAATTTTATCTGCTTTTTTACTGATTATTGGCCCCACTTTCTAATTCATATTACTATCTTCATTTAGATCTGTGAGTAGCGATACTACTCAATTGCTGGACCTGATTTACCAGCCCGTTAAAGGTAATACTTTCTTAAGCATATCATCAGCAATTGGCTTGCTGACAGTAGTATAAAGGCTGTCAGGTATATAGACCTATGACCGTGTTTAAATCTTTCCATGTTACTATAACCTTTTAATTAATGACTTTCTTTTGTTTTAGACTGAATGAATATTTTCAATTTTGAGAAACTACTGTGGACTTATATTATGGGTCCCTTTTAAGGTAAAGAACCCTGTATTTTAAATATGCTGCCTAGTGGCCTGATATCACATTTCGAACATATTTATGGACCCCTGTGCTCATGACTTGTCTTTTTCATGTGTTATATTATTACAGAAATTTGCACAAGCTCAATTAGACACTATCGGAAATCATAGTAAGATGACGGAATATATCCTCTAAACTAGGTATTCTTCTTCTTTATTGACTATGATCCAGTTTTCACTGTAATTAATTTTATCTTGGTAAACTACTCAATGGGAGCATCTCAATTCGAGATAGAATATGCTGAGATCTTAACAACCACTGAGCATGATTAGGAGAAATGAACTCTTTGTCTATTATTGATGAGGTTTTGCCCTTTTTGTTGCCTGTCATGTGCCTTTATAGATTTCATCTTATTTCTAATCCTATCTGTTCTTTCGCGTATTTTTCCTTTTCCCAGAATTTTAATCCGTGAGAACTTTCTCTGATTCGAAAATGATATGATGATGAGCTGCTTATAATATTTCTTGTGAGTCTCATATGTATCACCATGACAGACATTTGTTCTTGGCAATCTAGTTATGGGTCTTCCTATGGTTTAGGAATTCGCCTCTTAGGTTGTCTTGAAGTATCTTCTATTAATACACTTGACTACTCTTTCTTTGAAAATCACTTATGTTTTCTGATTCCTGCACATCTTATCTATTGGGTATGTCTTTAGGTTTTCTGTGTCTTATCAATTTGTTATGATTGATACTTATTTTTCCACATCCTTTCTAATTTGACTCTGAATGTGCACAATTGGGTGTTCCTTAGGGATAAATAGATCTTATTCCTCCACTTGCCTATACTTTTTTTATCGCTTTAAACATTTCTTAGTGGATGTTAATAAGACAGTAAAAACAATATATGTATCTACATTTGTTGTGATTGTAGCCCTGAGGAAGTCAATGGGTGCCCTTCGCCCAGGATCGAGGAGGCGAGGTGCATCCTGGATTCAGGAGGATCAGTGGCAGTGATCCTCCTGGATTTAAGCGCAGCCTTTGACACAGTCAACCATCGTGTCTTACTTCATCGGCTGGCTGCGGCAGGGATTGCAGGTTCGGCGCTCAGATGGATAGAGTCTTTCCTCTCAGGGCGCTCGTTCCAGGTGTGGGATGGCAATTTCCATTCTGCCACCCTCCCCCTCATGAGTGGGGTCCCCCAGGGGTCATCATTAAGCCCAACCCTATTTAACGCTTACATGGCCCCTCTCGAAGATGTGGTTACCCCCTTCGGGATTAAAATAGTAAGCTACGCAGACAACACCCAATTAGTCGTCTCACTTTCCCAACTGGACAAACACCCAGAAAATCTGCAAAACTGCCTTAAAAATATCCATAACTGGATGTGTGAGTCATTGCTCAAATTAAATGGCTCAAAGACTGAAGTCATGCTTCTGGGTAAGCAATGGACCACCATCCCTCCATCCGTCTGGCCAGATGAATTCGGGGAAATCCCCGCCCCGAAACGAGAAATTAAAACTTTATGAGTATGGCTAGAACCCGAGCTGTCGATGAAAACTCAAGATACCAAGACAGCAGGGACCTGCTTTGGCCTAATGCGCTCCATTCGGAAGATCCTTCCACTACTTCCTCCCCTATCCAGGAAACTCCTGGTCCAGGGACTGGTGCTTGCGTGGCTGGACTACAGCAACATGGTATACCTCGGAGCCCCAGAAGATACCATGGCTAAACTCCAACGCACGCAGAACGCAGCCGCCCGGTTACTCTGGAATCTCCCTTCCAGAGTATCAGCCAAACCAGTAATCCAGGCTCTCCACTGGCTTCCAATATGCCAAAGGGTCGAATTTAAGGCCCTGTGCACTGCACACAAACTGCTTAATGGTTCTGGCCCTGCCATTCTGAGAGACCTGGTTACTCCCTACAAAGCTCCAAGGTCCCTTCGCTCGGAGAATGAGAACCTGGCCAATATCCCCAGACACCGGAAGACACGTACTGGTGGCCGTCGCTTCTCGGTTAAAGCATCCACCACATGGAATGCACTTCCCCGCTCCCTTCGGCTTGAACCTAATCATCTGATTTTTAGGAAAAAACTGAAAACGCTGTTGTTCCCTAAATAGAACCTCCTTTTCTGTCCTCAGATCTCCATAAATATTATAGCGCGGGGATGCCCTCGGGTCACCAGGCGCTTTACAAATCGCTAAAATAAAATAAAAAGGATGAACCACATGTTGGCTGTTTGGCTACACTGGATGATATCAATCCGAATGGATCATCCTGTAGAATTTGTGATATAATTGATCTGCACAAAGAAAATAAAGAACATTTTGTGTAAAGGCCTTATCTGGAGGTCTTCTTTGGACTGAGATTCTGAAAATATATACGTTTCTATTTCACTGTATCTTGCTGCTCAGGGAGCAAATATTGTTTATAATTCACTGTTTCCTGTGCTGCACAGGAGATTGATTTGGGCACGTTGGTGGCCGTTGCCTGTGAGTTCCCTGGAGCAACTGTCATTAGTAATACCTTTCTCTTTAGTTTTGCGCAAGACATTACCCAGCCACGCCTCTCTAGCTCACATATCCTAAAATAAACCAACATCAAACCCCTCCGACACTAATAACTTCCAAACTATTACCAACATTCCTGTGCTAGCCAAAGTCCTGGAAAAATGTGTTAAGCAACAACTAAACCAACACATCATGGACTTCAAACTACTGAACAACTGCCAATCAGGCTTCAGACCCGGGCATAACACAGAAACAGCGATTCTAAATATAGTCGATGATGCCCTCCTTGCTCTGTATCGTAATGAAACATGTCTACTAGTCCTGCTCGACCTCTCATCAGCCTTCGACACGCTCAATCATGACAAAATTCTAAGAAGACTGGAAAATAGGATGGGCTTTTCCAGCACAGTCCTGCGATGGTTCAAATGCTTTCTGGAAACAGAACGCAAGCGTTCATGGTGAACAAAATTCTCTCTGCCGCTTCTGCCAATCTACTAGGAGTACCTCAAGGCTCAACCTTATCCCCAGCGTTATCCAAACTTTACGTAGAACCACTAACTGATCTACAATAGCAGCCGAACATCTTCTATCACATGTATGTGGACGACACTCAACTTTACATCAAGATCATGTCCATTGAAGAGATAAAGATAATGAATCAAGCTTTTGAAAAGACCATCAACTGGCTAACGACCAATTTCCCCGAACTAAACACGCAAAAAATGGAATTTCTGTTAATCTCTCCTCCTAAAAACTCTCCGAAGATAAAGGAATTGACCAAGATGATCATGGCCCTAAATTGCATGCTGATTCTGGGGGACTCTGCCAAATTTATGGGAATTACACTGGATAAAAACCTTAACATGCAAACACACATCAACCTGTTGGCTAAAATGCCTGTTTTCAACTCAGCTATCTCAGAAAAATGAAACCATTCATCGAAAGCCCTGACCTCAAAACGGCAGATCAAGCTTTAGTCATATCGAGGTTGGAATATCGTTGTACTATTCTCTCTGGGCTCCCCGAAACCTCAACAGCTCCTGTAAAAGTGTGTCTCAATGCAGCAGTAACACTCTTAACAGGATCTTGGAAATTTGACCATATATCTCCACACCTCAAGGCACTCAACTGGCTAACCTACGAAGCCAGAATCCACCTGAAGATGGCCTGCATTACTCATAAAGCTCTCCTCCACAACACCCCCAGTACCTTTCCCAGAAACTCACTTTAACTGGAGGAAACAGACACTCTAGGAGCTCAGACAACCTACTCTTGAAACTCTCTTGTTTCAGTAAGAAAAAACGTCTGGCAGAGCGATCTCGAGAGCGGCACCAAGCATTTGGAAATCTCTACCTCCATGCATCAGAAAAATCTTGTCTGCACCTTTATTCAAAAGGAAAGCAAAATCATTCCTGATGAGCAAATTCCTCCCTCAACTCTGCACATGCCTCACCATTTGGTGCCCTACTAGCGCACCGAATTTTAGAAGAAGTGAGCAACCCGAAATACCCTTGAGGGCTTGGGTAATAAAGTTGAAAAGGTAAATTTGCCTTCAAGGGAATTTATTCAATCTATATTTTGTTTAGTTGAAGTTGTTCTGAGAAGGACCAGTCACTTGTCCTTAAAGTGAATATATCAACAATTTGCTAGTTTGAGAAAGAGCATTGCATCAACATATAACATGTAAACATATAAACAAAGACACAAGGTGTATACGAAAAACTATATCTTTATCAAATAGCTCAGTCAAAGAAATCAGCTACGTATACAGATCAATAAACAAATAGAAATTAGGACTGTAGGTACACACATAAGTAAATTACAAGGTGACACAACAGAACCTAAAAAAACACCTATCCCAAATCACATTGAGTAAAACAAAGAAAGGGATAAGGTGTATAGTTGACGTTTCGGTTTCTCAGGCGTTAATTTGCTGAAACCATCCTCAGGACTGTTATAAAATTGTGGTCTGTATAGAGATATTGTTATCTGAAAATCAAAGAATATTTTGCAGTTACAATATTAAACTAAATATTTACGTTACACCCTGGTGAAAAAACGACAAAATTTAAGACAATTGACAACAAGAAAGACATAATCTGAAACAAACAAAATTATTCACAGTGTTTTCTATTTGATACATCCAAATTGTATTGGAGACCTTATATTTGAGGTCAACACAAATGTGGAATTGTTAAATATTCAAGAAAAAGGCTTCTACATCATGAGGATCTATTATTTCATATCATCAGATTTTAAAAGACAGTTCGATCCACAGTCATCCATGGGATGCAGTCACGATACTTTATAAACAGGTACTCATATTCTTTTAAAAATAGCTTTAAATCCGAACAAGCAGATTTGTCCTATGTGGTCTCATATAACATCCGTTACAAAATAACATGCCAATTAATGGGCAAGATGTCACTCCTTCTCGGGGGGTGAACCATTACTAACGGTTTATGCCATGTAATTATTTGACGGTTCCAATCATTGATGCTGTAATAATCAAATTAGAAGCAGCTTGGCTATCTGATATGAAATAATAGATCCTCATGATGTAGAAGCCTTTTTCTTGAATATTTAACAATTCCACATTTGTGTTGACCTCAAATATAAGGTCTCCAATACAATTTGGATGTATCAAATAGAAAACACTGTGAATAATTTTGTTTGTTTCAGATTATGTCTTTCTTGTTGTCAATTGTCTTAAATTTTGTCGTTTTTTCACCAGGGTGTAACGTAAATATTTAGTTTAATATTGTAACTGCAAAATATTCTTTGATTTTCAGATAACAATATCTCTATACAGACCTCAATTTTATAACAGTCCTGAGGATGGTTTCAGCAAATTAACGCCTGAGAAACCGAAACGTCGACTATACACCTTATCCCTTTCTTTGTTTTACTCGATGTGATTTGGGATAGGTGTTTTTTTAGGTTCTGTTGTGTCACCTTGTAATTTACTTATGTGTGTACCTACAGTCCTAATTTCTATTTGTTTATTGATCTGTATACGTAGCTGATTTCTTTGACTGAGCTATTTGATAAAGATATATTTTTTCGTATACACCTTGTGTCTTTGTTTATATGTTTATATGTTATATGTTGATGCAATGCTCTTTCTCAAACTAGCAAATTGTTGATATATTCACTTTAAGGACAAGTGACTGGTCCTTCTCAGAACAACTTCAACTAAACAAAATATAGATTGAATAAATTCCCTTGAAGGCAAATTTACCTTTTCTACTAGCACACCAGCCTTTTCACAGACTTACAAGGCACGGTACCCATACACTTCCTCAAAGTTGTTTCCAAATTCCTCCATATTGGACATCTACGCCTCTCTGACTTATTCATATGCTAACTTGCTCATCCTGCTATTTATAAACCATCTCTATCACTGTTTCTACAGCCTGCGGACACTTGTTAAAAATGTCTAGATACTATGGGGCATATTACCAACAACTAGCGATAATTATCGCTATGTTGGTTTAGCGGCGATATTTTTATCGCCGAGCTGCGGCGATTTTTATCGCTTAGGAGCCTTGCTATTACCAAGGTTTATCTCCTAAGCGATAAAAATTGGCCGAAATGCATGAATATCGCTGTAAAGTCAGCGATATTCATGCATTACTGAGCAAATGCTCTTAGCCATGTTATCCACATCCCATTAACATGGCTAAGAACTGCTCTGGGGCAGGTGTTAGCTTTTGGAGATATTTGCGCTTAGTGCGAATATCTCCAAAAGTTGGTAATAGGAGATAGCGATGCTAGCGACTGTTTCCAGTCGCTAACATCTTGGCACGCCCACTTTGCATGTCATTAGTGATAAATATCACTGACATGCAAATCGGGGCCCAAGATGGTCGCTATCTCCTACTAGCTGTCGCTAACTGGTGTTAGCGACAGCTAGGTAATAGGGAGATAATTTTATCTCCGCTTTCTTGGCTTTTAAAGCCAAAAAAGGGGAGATAAACCCCCTTGATAATATGCCCCAATATCTGCTATGTTCAGCAACTCGTTTTATTCTTACTCTGTTTCTTGCTTAAACTTTTAAAAATGTTTTGATATGCTCTTGGATCTTGTTTGTAGAAGTTGTATTCTTACTCTGATTTTGTAAAGCGCTCTGATACCCGATTCTGGGTTTTGTTCGCGCTACAGGAAACTTAAAATAAATAAATAATAAATAATACATAGGTATCCATGATACCTGTTTTTCACTTTTATATTTTACCATATGAATTGCTCTATACTCAGTACACAATGAAAAACCATTGCAAGGTGCTGCTCCGTTATGGACTCTGGGTACCTCGAGTTTTTGGAAAGCCAACAGACCCTACATATCCCCACAATTAGAATGGTCTAGCTGATGTAATGGGATATTGGTTTTGTAAACGAGCCATCATGACCAGAGGTTACAAATGAAAACGTTGTCACAAATGAATATTTATTTATTTATTTCAACACTTAAGGGCATATGTACAACAGAATGACACAGCATGGTGTTAAGCAAAATTTGCTAACGCCACGTGCCACCATCCTGAAAATGCAGGGATGCACCGTATTTACAAAGATATGGTGCACCCCTGCGTTTCCTCTCGCGCTACCGCTAAATTAAGCTGCCTAGTGCTAACGCAGGCACCCTTGCACCTTAAGTGCAAGGGAGCCTGCATTGCGGTGAATGATTGTTTTTGTGCAGGAAGGTGTCCCTTCCGGCACATAAACAATCACAAATTGTGTTTCTAACTCCTTTCTGTGCTGCATTGTGCAGCACATATAGAAGTTGCAAATCGTCATTTTTTTAATGATTGTTTATGTGCAGGAAGGGACACCTTACTGCACATAAACAATCATTCATGGTGTTTTATATGTGCTGCACAACGCAGCACACAAAGCAACAAAAACAAGGAGAAGTAAAGCATTTCTCCTCGTTTCGTCATGTTAAGAACAGGTTTTTCCTTGTCTTAATTTTGGGGCTACAGCATATTTAGGCCACCTTGGTAAATATGGGGCAGAGTCAAAATCAATGGGTGTTGCGGCAGAACACCCACCACAACACTTATTGCCCCCCCCTCTCACGCTAAGTATAGAGTGAAAAGGTGCCTAATTTACAAGGCCGAGTTAAGCCACATTAAATGCCTCAAAGCCGCTTTGTAAATTAGGCAAAGCCCCTATCACCACTGAAAAGTCGTAAAAAGTGATGTTCCTGTGGCAATAGAGGCTTGTGAATATGCCCCCTAGTTTCTTTGAAAAAATTGAAGGTTCTACACAAATGACCCCTTCCTGAATTTGAATTTTCTCTAGCTTACAAAAATGAATAGTTTTTGGGATCCATTATGGGTTTAACGCCCATTTCCACCAGAAACTGGAAGGAGGTTGAAAGACAAAAAATAGGAAAAATGGACTGTCTCTCAGTAAAATGTCAAAACTGTTGTTAAAAAAAATTTACTTTTGGAGTCAAGTCTGCCTCATTCTGAAAGCTGGTAAGATGGTGATTTTAATAAAGCACAACTTTTGTTCACGCCATTTGCAGGAGAAAAAACAGACACTTTTTTCTGCAGAGCTTTTTTACCATTTTAGCCCTGAAAAAATGTTTTGCTATATTTTGGCTTATTTCTCAGTCCCCTTCAGAGGAATCTACAAACCCTGCTAATCTCTAGAATCCCCAGGATGTTGGCAAAAAAGGACACCAATTTGTCATGGGTAGCCTGTGTGAAAAATAAGTTATGGAGGCCCAAGCTTGAAGTATCCTAAAAAGCCAAATTAAGTCTCAGCACTGAGGGGGAGGAGGGAAGGCCTAGCAGCAAAACGGTCAATGAAAGGGATAATAAGACACCTGCAGAGGAGAGAAAAAAAAGCATTAGCAAGATATTTAATACAGTGACATTCATAATACTCAGGTTTGGTTAAACATTAAGCTAACATGTATCAAAATGGATTTCAAACAAGTACAAATAGCATCAAAAAACAAAGATATACATTTCAGATATATATGTAGCTCTTACTTAAGATATTGAAGCCACCTACTGTTGATAAATTAATACATGGATAAATATTGTTAGTGTATAATGTGTAAATAACTTACAAGTGCATAAGGCACTAAAATTACTCTGGACCAATTTGTATTTAGTCTGTCTAAGAAACACACTGAATACACAATTTGCATCAACCTTACTAGATAACTAGTAAAAAATCATCCACATCAACATGTTGATATTAGAGGGCTTTAAGGAGTCATTATGTTCGAAGTTAAGTAAATGATGATTACTTCAGGCTAATTTCTAAATTTTGAATGTGCGACTTTACTGTTTTTTAGAAAAGTTATCAGCTTCTTTTCATCTCTGTGCTGACGATACACAAGTACATCTGTGCATCGTCAGCAGAGATAGGAGAAGCTGAAAGCAAAGGAGATATCTCTAAATAGTGCTGGAAGGTAGTCTGTGCCCCCCACAGGTTCCAGTACTTTCCATTACAATATTGTGAGTTAAATCTGGTTTTTAGTCAAAGTTTGACATTTGTAATGGATTCTGGGTAAAACAAACAAGTGAGAGCCACGCAAGTCAACCCATTCTGGATTCCAACAGGTGTCTTTTTTATAAACATACTTTATTAGTTTTCCATTAACTCCCAATACAAAGGATTATCACATTTCTATTATTACATTCTTACATATCTAATTTGTTGATATAACATCACCTGTCAGCAGTGTATAGTAGACACTTATACGATCTGTAAATCGCACACCAGGTAAACATGTACTTTCGAACACCCAATTTATCCAGATGTTTATATATGGATAAACTCCTAACTAATGTGAACTAAGTAAAACCCCAATCCCTCTCCCACCAACATTTCTAACATTCTGTTCCAGATTGAATTGTTTTTTACGTCCTACGTCACTAGCATGAGACTACCGGCTATTGTGGTTGTGTCCCCTAGCTCAGTCAGCTACACAGTGTGTTCTTGTGTGCCATGGCGCCGAAGTAATCTATTGTGTGTTCGGGGAAAAAGATGTGTGATCAGGGGTCACACCTTTAAAGGCTTCCAACATTACATCCTATTCCATAGATATCTGCTTTCTTTGCAATCCCCATGCCTCTTCCGGGCGGATAGCTGCACTTTCAGCCCCCCCCCAAGGCAACATTTCACTGTGCCAGGTGTATATTGAAGGAGGTTTTGCCAACTTCCATCTCATAGTTATGGACCTTTTTACCAGAAAAACTGCAAGTTCAAGGAAACAAAGATGGACTTTATGGGAGGCCGACCGCCTCCTGAGATCCAGCATGCACTCCAGCAGCGATCCTCAAACCAAATACGACCGGAATACGTCTGGAGGCTTTTTAGTCCCGGCAACTGGCATTCTGATAAGGAATAGTGGCTATAACAGAAGCCCTGTGAAAACATTTGGGGACTATTTTTAAATAGAATTTTAACCAGGGCTAGAATTGTCAGGGGTAACATATCCATTGGCCCCTCTAAAGGATAGAAGTGAAAGTTATTCCTTGTTTCCAGTCTATCTCTGACTATTGATTTCGTGAAAGAGATGATATACTGTTTGGGAGGAGACAGATCCCTTTTTATTAATTCTTCATCACCATTTCTGATGAAAGTTTTGGGAGACACCGTATTGTATTTCAAAGCCTGAAGAAGGTGGCCGACCATTCTATACCACTGAAACGCGTCACTACTTGTTTTTAGTACCAAGTCGAACTGGTTCTGACTGGCAAAATAAACATCAATGAGTGTTGAACCTGTTATGATTTTCTAATAATGCACTTCATGTGTTTACATTTTTTGATCAATTGTATTCTCC
This sequence comes from Lissotriton vulgaris, assembly GCF_964263255.1. Taxonomy (NCBI): domain Eukaryota; kingdom Metazoa; phylum Chordata; class Amphibia; order Caudata; family Salamandridae; genus Lissotriton; species Lissotriton vulgaris. Next base: position 237,300 of record NW_028251420.1, read on the forward strand.
TAGTTTTTCTTAAACTTATTAAAGAATATTTTAACATGCTGTGTTGAAACTTGATTCATTGCATATGTTGTTTTTTTTAATTCTGTGAACATTAATTAATACTTTATTTAATACATTATTTTAGATTGAATTTTGGATCCGGGTATGATTGCCGGTTTTGTGTTTGAATGAGTATGACAGTGGTGTTTGATTTATCAGAGTATGCTTTAAACAACCCAAAGGGAAATTGTTTCTGACTCAGTGACTCCTGCAGTGAGACCTCAATACTCCAGTGTGTAGTTGTGTCTACGTAATCTCCCCAGAACCCCCTCAAGCGCGTACATGCCCATAACATGTGATCTAAATCTGCTTCCGCCAAGTGGCATCTAGGAGTGGTACTGCATCTTTAGGTACATCTGTTGAACGCGGTGTGATGTGAGGTAAGCCCTATGTAATATTATGCATTGTATAAATGTAAACTTTGCATTCCTGGTCACTTTTTTAGGGTGTTTCAGTATGCCACCCATTCCCTGTCTGTTATTGCTCGCACTGCATCCTCCACCCAGTTGGGTGCCAAAGGCGCGCCAAAGGCAAGTCCGTCTGCACCCATCCACGACCTAGCACGACCAGCGCCAGGAACCCTGGACCTCCGAACCAACGCTTCACCCCAGCTGCACTCTACGCACTCAATCCAGGTCACAACAACAACTGCAAGCTAACTTCACCAGCCGACACCCATGGATCCTTCAGCTGTCACCGCTGCCGCTACTCCTGCAGCCCCGCCAAGACCACGGATACAGAACAATGTATCCTCCTCAACGTCAGATCCTTCTTCAAACACGCCAACGAAATCTGGGAACTCCTTGACAGCACCACTCTGGACGTTGCATTCCTCACTAAAACCTGGACCAACACCACGTCGGGACCTGACATCTCCATTGATACATGATCTTCTGGAAGGATCGCACCACCTGCCCTGAGGGGGTGGAATCACCATTGTCTACAATTCCACCCTCTGCATGAGCACACTTTCCGATGAATCCACAGACCTGATGGAACATCTACACTTCAAGATACAGGTCAGCCCTGCCACCACCCTCCGGGGAACCCTCATCTACCGACCCCTGGACCCTATGGACCGTTTACAAATGCCATCACGGACAGCATCACCCCGCAGGCCATCGCGTCCTCCAACTTCACCATGCTGGAAGACCTCAACTTGCACCTTGACAACCAACAAGACCCCAACACCACATCCCTCCTGGACAGCCTCCACAACATTGGACTCTGCCAGATTGTGACTGAACCCACACACTCAGCAAGACACACCCTAGACCCTATCTTCACATCAGGAAAGTCCATCACTTTCAGCCACAGCATCAATCTCCCGTTGACAGACCATCGCTGCATCCATTTCACATTCAGTACACCCACCATCCACAAAACCCATCACCTGCTCCTACGAAGAAATTGGACCAAAATCACCAATGACCAGCTCACCACCACACTCGGCAACTCCACCCCAAACACTACAGACAAGGACGACCCCAAAACCACAACCTGAACTTGCACAGATGGATCCCCGACTGCGCCTACACCTTAGTCCCCCAAGAATAACAACAACAATCATGCCAGGAAAGCCAGCGAACTCTGAGAGTCCAGGCGCACATGCCGCCATCTGAGAAAAGGCCTGGAGACATTCCAAATCTAGAGGCCCACAACAACTTCAGAGCCGCCACCAACGCATACCACCAACTCATCAGGAACACAAGAAAGAAAGCGATCGAAGACAGAATCTCCACACACATGCACAAGAGCAAATAACTCTTCAGCATCATAAAGGAGTTCGCCCAACCCATCAGTGAGTCTACAGGAAATTCCTCTCTCACAAGACCTCTGCGACAGACTCAGCACCTTCTTCCACCAAAAAATCAAGAACATCTACAACAATTTCGATAAAGATAGTCAACACACAGAACCCACACCTACCACCCCCGACACCTTGAAGCCAACGATTGACAGCTGGACAACCTCACCACCGAAGACACACTGAGGCTGATGAAGTCAATCCACTCCGGGGCCCCCATAGATCCCTGACAGGACTACTAACTTTAGGACTTTTAAATGTCTTCTGTGAATACCGAAAGTCTTAAAGTTAGGATTTTTGTCAGTTTAGGAGTAGTAAAGTTAGGAGTCGTCATCGGTCGCCACATCTGTAGCCCCAAGAGGCTTCATGAGAAGCTCGCCCTCCTCCCCTCAGGTCCCGGTGTGCAGGGGGCGTGTCCACTGCTACGAAAGCTCGCTGCTCTCTCTCTCCATACTCTAGCCTCTGCAGCTACGGGAAGCTCTCTAAAGCAAGCAACAATAATACATTTAAAAATGGAAGGGTTTCTCAAGCGACAACAACAAATGCAAAACATGAGACTCGATTCCCTCCTAGTGGGTTGCCTACAAACAGGCAGCCATTCCATGGCTTGGGTAATTTTTATCCTCTTTCTCAGGACACAGGAGCCCGAATCCCACTACAGTAAAAAGTAACAAAGGATTTCCGCTTCGTGCCTACAAAGGTAAGCAATACCTCCATCAGCCACTATGTGTAAAAACAGCAGCCATTTTGTAACAACTCTGCCATTCTAGCTCTTTTGCCAACTTAGACTAAATAAACTCACTGTGCAGCCCCTCTCTCAATCATCTCCCCTAATTTATCACCAAAAATATTCCCTCCCCACTGGTCTGCTCTACTCCCTCTCTTCTACCCTGGAAACACTTCACCCGAGCGACTCCTCAAAAGGAGTACGAATCGGCCCTTCCACCTAGATCAAGCAATTTCACATTAAGGCTGGACCACACATTATACCTGCAGGAAACAATGCATATGCTATTGAATACCCCCCAATCTTTCTAAAAATGCTTCTAAAACCTTCAAAAACTACCTTCACTGAAATAACCCCAAAACACAGTTCTTGGACCCCTCCATCAACTCTAAGAAAGGAGTAATAATCAATGACCATATTTTCTTCACTAGAAAAATGGCCAAATGGCGAACTGCCTTCTCTAAGTTATTAACCATCCATGACAAGAAAAATATTCCCTACAGAACCAGGATTCTTACGACATCTGCACAAACCCTTAGAGCCAACCTAAATATAACTTCCTTCAAAAATGGCACTGTTCTTATTCAAGCAGCCAACAAGGACCTAGGATTATTCGAAAAATACTTTCCCACGCTAAAAACCCTCACCAACAACTCGCCCAATGTCCCCCAGGACCCAACCATACCCTGTACCCCTATTTCTCCAGATTCTTAATGATGCTCACCTTCACCTAGATCCCTCGAAAGAATTAATAACAACTCACCTCCATTAGAAGTCTCAGCACCAACACCCGCACACAGAACCATCACTAGAAGTAACAACAACGCTCCGCCCATAACGCCCCATCTCTGACCATCCTCAGCCACACATCCTACCACCACCGCTATTGCCATATCCCCCTCCCCACTCCACAACACTTCCACGTCCGCCGGAGGTTTGATCACAAAAATTCTATCCTAGCGAATCGTAAAAAAGCCCCATACCGATACACTCCCCTTTCATTTTATACTGAATCTTCTCCAACCACTCTTACCTACCACACTGACGTCACAGGCAGCGAACCCCTCAGCAATACATTTCCCAGCCCCAGCCCTCTCTGCTTTCCAAACAGGCCTTCCCCCTCTTACCAATCTGAACTTGACTCTCTCAAAACACAGACAAAACTTAAAACCCGGAACCTACAAAACGTTATCATAGAAATCAGAAACATCTTACAACTTGCAGAAAACTCCCAATCTCAATTCAATCATATTCAAAACTCTCTAGCTGCAGCCAACAACATGATAAACACTATCCCATAGTTCTTGATTAATAGACTCTTACGTACACGCAATCACCCCAACTATCGAACGGACTTGGAAATCTAAACCTTACTAAGTCTCTATGAAACCCCTACTTACCCCATCCCAGATACGGAAGAATTCCCTATTGTCCCAATCCCCATCAACCCATACAGATGTTCCTTACCGAATCACAGAACCATAAGCCTGAATTACCTCCAAACTATTACCCCTACCTCCAAAATGCACAAACCGTCTCTAGAGAATGACTCAAACCAGATCTCCTGTCTCCTACTAAACTGCCGCTCAGCCCTAAAACACGCCTCTGACTTTGTCGACCTCATTTTAAACCCAAAAATTGAGGTAACCTTCCTCACAGAAACCTGGCTCAAAGAATCCTCCTCGCCATGGCTAGACATTCTAGTCCCTCCTAACTGCAATATCATAAGGCTAGACAGAAATCCGAAAATAGGCGGAGGCATCGCCTGCATACATCGATCTGACATCACTACCTTGAAGTTCCACTTAAAATCCTCAGATAACAACTCCCACAAACTACATATACTCTACCATCATCCTGGTAAGAATGCTGTTTTCACAGACCAACTCATGAAAATCATTACAACTAACTCAACCCCTCGTTCCAATGACATATTCCTTGGTTACTTCAATCTCCACTGGGAAGACCCCCTGGACAAGCAGGTCAACGTTATCAAAATCTTCCTAACAGATCAGTCCATGATCCAAGCCATCTCAAAGCCCACTCACTCCAAAGTTGCTACTCTTGACCGGATCATTGCCAAAGAATAAATGATTGAAGCTATCTCGATCACCCCTTGTGATTGGTCAGACCATCACATTATTTCCTTCCAAATTCACTCAGACAGAAAGAAAACTCATTCGCAATTACCCAAGCCTAAACATTGGATAAGAGATACGAAAAACCTCAACTGGAACATCCTTGCTAGTCATTGTGAGAAAGTTCTCAGCGCTCCTAATAATATGTCAGACATCAATGACCTTACTTGCAATGCTCCACACGCTCGTCTCTAGAGACGTTTTTTCACATTGAATACTCTGTGTTTACTTTTAGCTAACCACTGCGGAGGACACGCACCCGTTTCCTTCCTTGTTTTGGCGCCATAAAGAATCCCCTCCCGGCTTTCCGTTTTACCACAAAACAAATAGCAGGTAATGTTTCACAATTCTGCTAACTACATTTATTATAGAACAAACGTTTGGGTAAACGCGTGTTCTTTTCTATCCCTATGACCTAGCTAACGTGCTTCAGCTTTTTATTGGCACTATGTAATGTTGACTCATAATTTTACTCATCCCCCTTTTTGTTGCAGACATAGTGCTATTTCCACATAGAAAATTACCAATAGGATAAGACAACTATTATCCTTATACTGCAACCGAATATTATGCCACACAGCATCTACTGTTGCATAATCTCCTAGTAAACCCATTGGTAAGAGATTTTTTGGCTTTTTGGTCTTTCCTTTATTGCCCAAACTCAATACATATGTGTAAACATTTCCTTCGATGCAAGCCTCCTTATGAGTCCCCTTTTTCTTTCTTCCACAATTTTTCCTTCACTGCATTTCAGCTCGACACAGAGCTTTCAGAGGTCCAGACTTACTCCATCCACATATTGGTATCGGAGTGGAAGGTAATATTTATCAGCCTTTAAATAATAGGATTTGCATGTTTTTGTGCTTTCTGGATCTTTAGCACAATTAGGCCTTGACGGACACATACCTCCTCACGTATAATATATACATTTTCTTAAAAAATTAAATGTTTCGGACATCTCACGTTACACTCACCATCACTATGAACACCCTCTTAATTATAGGACCACTGTGTACGAGTGACACATGACCACACTTGGGTCTTTTAACTTCATTTCACTCGCTACGTGCACATTAGCACCATAGTCCAATCAATTGATCCATCTTGCAAGTTTTCCTTACCACATTTCAACACCACAAACTGCATGTCGGGTGCACAAATGTCACCATATGCAGTATACAGCAGAACATGTTTAGTTAACAATTGCATACATTATTTTGTATTACCAGCCCTGATGAGTCGTGTGACTCAACCGCACACGACGAAACACGTGTCGGCGTTTGTATTATTTCAAGTCTGGAGAAAATAAACATCTTGCTGTGACAAGAGGACCTACATCAAAGAACCTGCTTCTGCGCTTCCTTTAGACTTTGGTCATTGTACCTTGTTGGAACATACATGAATGTAGTTGCGAGAGCCTGGCTATGTATCAATGACCTTACTGCTCACTACAATTCCACGATGACCAAAGTCTTTGACCTTGTAGCTTCACCAAAACTCAAAAGAATACCGGACAAAAACCCATGGTTCATTCGGAGCCCTGAATGAAGAGAGACATAAACTAATATTGACTGTAAGTAAATGGAGAAAACATCCCTTCCCTTCCAACTCAAACTACTTAGGAAATATAGAAACTCCTACAACAAAAATATTATACATTCAAAAAATAAATTCTTCAGATCAGAACTAGACAATGCCAAAAACAGACTGAATAAACTCTTTGAAATACTAAAACAACAATCCAACCTATTGGCTAAAACCGCTCTCCTAACTTCGAATTCACAGTTCTGTAGTGAAGCATTTTCCTAATTTTTCACAGCAAAAAACAACTTCCTCCAACTCGAACTTAGTTCGGCAGCAATTAACTCAGCTTCCTTATTGATCGCCCAAGTATGCAATTGGGATACATACTTCAGAGGGTGGAGAGACCAGAGGGTAGAGGAGGAGGCCTAGGCATTATTTTTAAAAACCACTACCAATGCAGGACCAGCCTGGCCACAATATCTAATTGCGAGTGCATGCACTTTGCCCTGGACTTTTCACCCACTGCCACCTTCTCAGGTATTCTCATTTATCGCCCCCCTAACCAAATGGGAGAGTTTCTTGACTCGCTTCAATCCACAGTTGCGAAGTTAGTGGTCATCAGACCTCACTTCTCCTTATTAGGAGACATTAACATCCATCTGGATGACCCAAACAACCCAGTGGCCAAATCCCTACTGGACAATCTGGCGGCTCTCCAGATCACACAGAAGGGCTTTGAACCAACAGATGAAAAAGGTCACCTCCTAGATGGGGTATTCAGTAACGACCACAGACTCGAGGTAGGGATCCCTCTGCCCCTTACATGGACAGACCATCACCTGATTCCCATACAGTGGCTGCCAGTTACCTCGGCCCTGGCCCTCCCTCGTACCATCCTTCAAGGGAGAGAATGGACAAAACTCTCCACTGACCGGTGGATCAAATCTCTGTCCCCCGCCCTTTCCCAAGTCGAGGTTGACCCTACGTCTCTTTATGATAATTATACCAACTGGATGCGTACAGCCCTGGACTCTATCGCACCCCAGAAAGCCCTTAAAGAGAAGACCAAATCAAGGGACTCACCCTGGTACACCCCCAAACTTAAAGAACTGAAAAGAGCTTGCAGGAAGCTTGAAAGAACTTGGAGGGAATCCCGCAGCAATCTAGATAAAACTAACCACCATGAAGCAATCAAAAACTATAAAGCCGAGATTAGATGTACAAAATCTTCTTTCTTTGAAGAAAAAATCACTACTGCTTCCAACTCACCTAGAGAAATTTTTAAAATAGCAAAATTCCTTATCGAAACTCCTCCTATTCCCCTTGACCCCAGCAAAGCTCAGACTTGTTGTGATAATCAGGCTGAATATTTCTATAAGAAAATACGGAATATTTCCTCTGCATTTGACTCACCCAATTTGGTCTATGATGAAGGAATCACCTCATCGCACACTACGCCCCACAAATTGGACGAGTTCCCTCTGCTAAAAGAGGATTCTCTTGACCTCCTCATGCGGAAAGTCAAATCTGGGTCACCCCACTGATCCCGCCCTCCTTGCCACCTAGCAAAGATTACTGACACTATCAGACCTGTCATCCTCAATATCTCAAACACCTCCATCACCACAGGCTTAGTCCCCTCTGCGTGGAAATGTGCCCAAGTTAGAGCGCTATTGAAAAAACCCACATTGGACCCAGATAACATGGCCAATTACCGACCAATTTCATTACTTCCTTGGGTTAGCAAACTATTAGAAAAACATATCAATGCCTCCATTACACAATTTCTGGAAAACAATCATCTGCTCCACGACTCATAAGCAGGTTTTCGTCCTAAGTTATGAACTGAGGCTGCCCTTTTGACGGTGGCTGAGTTGGCTAGGAAACAGATGGACCAAGGCGGCACCACAGCAATTATGTTGCTTGACCTCAGTGCCGCCTTCGACACTGTTAACACCAGTATCCTTCTCCACCGCCTACGCCAAATATGAATTTCAGGGAAGGCCATTCACTGGCTTCAGTCCTTTCTGGAGAATCGTTCCTTTGAGGTAGTAGAGGGCACCACCCACTCAAAAATCTGGCCCCTTGACCAAGGCGTGCCCCAGGGCTCCGCTCTGAGCCCTACCCTTTTTAATATTTATATGCAACCTCTTGCTGACATTGTGCATTCGTTCGGTCTAGACATTGTGACCTATGCCGACAATACACAATTGGTCGTATCCATGAATCAGTCCAATACCTCCCCCCCCATCTCAGTAATTGCCTGGTAGCGGTCACCCAGTGGATGGCCACCTCGCACCTGAAGCTCAACGGCGAGAAAACGGAGCTCATGATTTTGGGCAATTCAATTATTCCCAGCCCTCTGCCGGACTGGACCCCATGCATGGGCATCCCGCCCCAACCTAAAACCCAAATAAAGACCTTGGGCATTTGGCTGGACGCAAATTTAAACTTCACACAGCAAGCAACCATTTTGTCCGCCACTTGCTTTGGCCTTATGCGCATGCTTAGGAAAGTGCTGCCACTCCTCCCTTCTCAAGCCCGTAGAATAATGGTGCAAGCCATTATCTTGTCCCGCCTGGACTACGGGAACTCCTTATACCTTGGGGCTCCTGCCTCTACAACAAGGAAGCTCCAGGTTACCCAAAATGCGGCAGCCTGCCTTTTGCTGGGCCTTAACCGTCGGGAATCAGGCACAGCGGCTCTGAAGAAACTTCACTGGCTTCCCAGCAAGGCCAGAGTATTGTTCAAATCTATGTGCATTATGCACAAGGCCATGTGGAAGACCGCACCAGCAATGATCTGTTCTTTTGCGACCCCCTACCTCCCCCATAGATCATTGCGATCTAGCACAGTGTTTCTGGCTACCATGAACAAAATCAAACGTACCAGGTGGGGCGGGTGCTCTTTCTCTTGGAACGACGCCAAGGCTTGGAACTCCTTGCCTGCTACCCTTCGCAGCGAACCTAACCTTCTGAAATTCCGGAAGGAACTGAAAACTCTTCTTTTTATCTAATCCTTGTCTTTTCAGCTCACATTAGTCAGACTATACTCAGCGCTACGAGGCCTCCGGGTTGTTTGCGCTTAACAAAACACAATTAATAATAATAATAATAATAATATCCTAATCAACCTGTTCTACCTTTGCTTAAAAATAATTCTCCCTGGTCCACCTTCAAACTTTACGATCCCAATGACATCACTAAAACCTTAGCTACTATCAAACCCAATAACCACTTTAATAACCCTGTCCCCTCAAACTGCCTACCCCACATCCACCACATCATCTCCCCCCTTTGGATGAACATCATTAACGGCTCACTAGTGCAAGGTCACATCCCAGGCTGCCTAAGAATTGGATAAGTCACCCATATCCTAAAAAAAAAACATCAAACCCCTCCGACACTAATAACTTCCAAACAATTACCAACATTCCCATGCTAGCCAAAGTCCTGAACGACTGCCAATCAAAAATTTGATTTGTTCCAGTTGCATTATGGTGCCTTTCCTGTTGCCGATAATAGCTCGATACACACACAAGGGAGGTACCATTTTTATCAGGAGACTTAGGAGAATACAGAATAGTTGAACAGGTGTTATTACCTATACTTTTACTCTGTGTTTCTGCCTTCCGAATGTAGCCAGTGTGTAAGAAAGAAAACATTTTGAGAAATGCCCTCTACTGACATGCTAGTATGGAACCCATAAATTGCGAGATGTGCCAATAACCACTGCCCCTAAACTCCATATCTTGTGCCCATTTCAGAAATACTTAGGTTTAATTGATTCCTGTTTCTCTCTTTTAGATTTTACCATATGAATTGCTCTATATTCAGTGCACAATGAAAAACCATTGCAAGGTGCAGCTCCGTTATGGACTCTGGGTACCGCGTGTTTTTTGAAAGCCCACAGACCCTACATATCCCCACAACTGGAATGGTCTAGCTGATGTTATGGGATATTGGTTTTGTAAATTGGCCATCATAACCAGAGGTTACGAATGAAAACGTTGTCACAAATGAATATTTATTTGATTTTTATTTCAACATTTAAGGGCATATGTACAACAGAATGACACAGCATGGTGTTAAGCACAACTTGCTAACGCCACGCGCCACCAACCTGAAAATGCAGGGATGCACCGTATTTACAAAGATATGGTGTACCCCTGCGTTTCCCCTAGCGCTGGCGCTAAATTAAGCTGCCTAGTGCCAATGCAAGCAGGGTGCCTGCATTGCGGTGAATGATTGTTTATGTGCAGGACGGTGTCCCTTCTTCAAGTCCGGCAAGTCTAAATCCTATCCGTTGGACCTGGGGGTCCCACAGGGGTCATCGTTAAGTCCCACTCTATTCAATCTTTACGTGAGGCCGCTGGCTGCGGTCGCCAAGCAACGGGGCTTGACGATGGTCTCATATGCAGATGATATGCAGCTGGCGGTCACGCTGAGTGGGGACTCAGACATGGAGGTTCCAAGGTTCCGTGACGGTTTACGGGCAGTGGCCAACTGGATGAATTCCAACTGTCTCCAGTTAAATACCAAGAAGACTGAGGTCATGGTGGTCGGCAAGCAGGCGGTGTTATGGGGTGACAAGTGGTGGCCCTCTGAATTAGGTATAACCCCCTCTCCAGCATCGGAGATAAAAAACCTAGGGGTTTGGCTTGACCCGACCCTCAGTTTCATCTGTCACACCAAGAAGGTGGCGGCCTCTTGCTATGGCATCATTAGAGGACTAAGACCTATCCTTAAATTCTTTGATGCATCCACCGGACAACTGGTGGTACAAGCATCAGTGCTGTCCCGGCTGGATTATGCCAGCTCGATTTTGGCTGGGATTAATCAGTCAGAACTCACCCGGCTGCAGAGAGTTCAAAATGCTGCAGCCAGAGTGGTGATAGGTCTGCCAAGGGGGTGCTCGGTCTCCAAATCTTTGCACTCTCTCCATTGGCTCCCCGTAAACCAGAGGATCAGATTCAAGGTCCTTTGCCCTGCGTTTAAAATCCTCAAGTTACGTCTCCCCAAATTCTGGAGAATCTGCTGACACCCTATGTACCCCTGCGAACCCTTAGATCTCTGGGTCAGAAATTGGCAGTGGTTCCACGCTTCAGGCTGAGTAGAGCTGGTGGCCGCTCTTTTTGAGTGCTAGTGGCGAATTGGTGGAATTCTCTTCCTTCTCATATCCGGGCTATTGATGACCTCCTTCAGTTTAGATGTGCCATCAAGACTATTTTATTTGTTTAGCTCTCATGCTGTGTCCTGTGGCCTTTCTGGTTTTTTTTCGGTGTTGTGTTGTGTTTACCTTGTCATAGCGCCAGGACGCCCCTTTGCTGGGGCAGCTGTGCGCGGTATAAGTAAAAATAACATAACATAACGTAAACAATCACAAATGGTGATTTCTAACTCCTTTGTTTGCTGCTTTGTGCAGCACATATAGAAGTTGCAAATCGTCATTGTTTACAATGATTGTTTATGTGCAGGAAGGGACACCTTACTGCACTTAAACAATCATTCATGGCGGTTTATATGTGCTGCACAATGCAGCACACACAAAAACAACAAAAACAAGGAGAAGTAAAGCATTTCTCCTCTTTTCGTCATGTTAAGACCAGGTTTTTCCATGTCTTAATTTTGGGGACTACCATATATTTACCCACCCTTGTAAATATAGGGCAGGGTCAAAATCAATGGGTGTTGCGGCAGAACACCCACTGCAACACTTATTGCCCCCCCCCTTCACGCTAAGTATAGAGTGAAATGGTGCCTAATTTACAAGGCGGGGTTAAGCAAAGACTCTATCACCACAGAAACGTTCGTGTGGCAACAGGTCTTGTAAATATGTGCCTTAGTTTCTATGAAAAAAAAATAAGGAACTACACAAATGATGCCTTGCTGAATTTAAAATGTCCTCTAATTTACAAAAATGTATAGGGGCACATGCATCAAGGATTTTTTGAGTCGCAAACGGTGCGATTCCTTAAAATCGGTCGTTTGCAATTCCAAAAATGCTTTTTGGAATGCATCAAGCATTTTTAGAAATTGCACATTTTTGCGATTTCTAAAAATGAGATTGCTTTTAAGAAATCGCAAATTTGCGATTTCTTAAAAGCAATGCATGATTACTTTTATAATTGCGAATTCGCAATTAGGGTGTCAAATTTACCGAGTGGTTGAACCACTCGGTAAATTTGCAAAAAGTGTTAAAAACGCTGCAAAAGCATTTTTTACACATTCATGTTACGGACACACATGTCCTTAGGACATGTGTGTGTGCAACATGATGCGAAAATAACATTTCATGGGTGCAGGGGGGGGGTCATTTGAACCCCCCTCTCCACCCTTGAAATGCAATCAGGATTTGCGATTAGCAAAGTGCAAATTCGCAATTCCCATTCATTCCTATGGGCATTTTAGCCCATAGGAATGAATGAGAATTGCGAATTCGCGCTTTGCTAATCGCATGATATTTGAGAATCGGTAAAAATTGCGATTTTTACCGATTCTCAAATATTTTGAGAAAATGTACATGCATCCCATTTTGCATTTCCTAATTTGCGATTCCCTAAAAATCGCAAATTAGGAAGTGCAAAATGAAACAATGACGCATGTGGGCCATAGTGTTTGGGAAGGTTTGACAAAATGGACTGTCTCTCAGTAAAATGTCAAAACTGTGGTAAAAGAGTGTGTTTTTGGATTCAAGTCTGCTTCATCCTGAAAGCTGGTAAGATAGAAAAAAAAGTTATGGAGGCCCAAGCTTGAAGTATCCTAAAAAGCCAAATTAAGTCTCAGCACTGAGGGAGAGGAGGGAAGGCCCAGCAGCAAAACGGTAAATGAATGGAATAATAAGACACCTGCACAGGAGAGAAAAAAAAAGGCACTGGCAAGATATTTAATACAATTAAATTCACAATCCAAGTTGTCCTTTGACTCTGGAGGAGCTAGGCGGGGGACGCGTTTGCTCCAGGATGCTGGGACTTCGCGGTCCCCCCCCCCGACTGTCGCTGATAGTGTCCCGCAGCCACCACCACCGGACTTTACCCATATGATGCAGGAGATGAGGCAGGGGTTTGCCACGATAGTGGACAAGGTGGACAAAATATCGTCGCGCATGGATGTGGTCGTCCAGAAGCTGGACGTGCATGAGGAGCGCTTGACGGCGGCGGAACAGCGCATTTCGGACCACGACGACACGGCGGCCACCCATACCACCCAACTGGCGAGAATGGACAATATCTTGCGTGTAATTGCCGCTAAGAATGAGGAGTTGGAGGCGAGGAGTAGGCGCAACAACGTTCGCATTGTAGGTGTGCCGGAGTCCACAAATGTGGGCAAAATGGAAACTTATGTGGAGAGGCTACTGGTGGGCGCCATTGGGGCGGAAGCGTTCTCATCCCAGTTCATCGTTGAGAGAGCGCATCGGTCACTGGGACCTCGGCCGGCCTCTGGGGCCGCACCGCGCCCCATCATCGCGCGCCTTTTAAACTATCGGGACCGGGACGCTGCCCTCCAGGCTGCCCGCACTAATAGGGCCCTTTCCTTCGATGGGGTGTCTTTCACCATGTACCCCGACTTCACGCCGATGGTGCAGGACCAGCGTCGTAAGTTCCTGGGGGTGAAAAAGAAACTTCGGGATCTACAGGTGGACTATGCTTTGCTGTACCCTGCCAAACTTAGAGTGACGCACCAGGCTAAGCAACATTTTTTCACCAACCCACAGCATGCTGAGGATTTTGCGAAGCGCCTCCAGCGCGAGCGAGCGGCTGCGGATCGGAGAGGCGATCGAGACCCTGAAGATGAACATTCGGCGGCTGAGGAGGAGGTCGCCTGATTGTGGTGACTTTGGTCTTTGTTTCTCTTTTTACTGGTTTTGGAACATTCTGGACGTTTGCCTTTTACACTGACTTCCACTGCCTTCCTGTTCCGCATTTGCGGCCTAACTGTTGTCCGCTTTTCCTATTGTTGGTGCAGGGGTCATGTCTTTACTGTGGTGAGAGTGTACGTATTGTTTCTTGGGGTCGGTGTGGAACCGCAGGATGGTGCTATCTGGTGTCGCGCTCTGGAGGTACGCCCACCCTGCCACCAAGGAGGGTACTCATTACACTACACATGCTCGTTCATGGGCGAGACTGGACTATGTGTTTCTCTCTAGAGGGTTGGTAGCTGGCCTACGGGAGGCTACACATCTGGCTCGGACGTATTCAGATCACTGTCCGGTGAAGGTTGCTCTATCCGTCCCCGGGCTGCATAGGCCGCGCCCGCCTTGGCGCCTTTTTCCGACTGCTTTGCTTGACCCGGTGTTCAAGGAGGAGCTTGGTGAGGAGGTAGAGGCGTTCTTCCCTAGAAACAAGGGCTCTGTGGACAGCGTCGAGGTTATATGGGAGGCGTTCAAGGTTACGATTCGGGGAGTCACTATTTCTAAAAGTTGTGGAGTGCTTAGACTGATTGTTCGGACCCTCGAGGGCTTGGAAGCTGACTTGCGAGACTTAGAACGGAGGATGCAGGTTGACTCTGATCCCGATCTTCTGGCGCAGTTCCGTACTAAACTCTCCGAGTATGAGGAGGAGGCTGCTATAGAGGCTAAGCATAGGGGAAAGTACTGGACGGCGAGGCGATACTGTGAAGGGGAGCGGCCCGGTAAGGTCCTCGCTGCCCTTACTAGGCATCCAAGACATGGGTCGGACGTGTTGGAATTGGTGTCGCCGGATGGCACTCACTGTCGGGACACTTCGGAGATTCAGCGTACGTTTATTGACCATTACGCACACCTTTACACGACACAGCAGACTGGTGAGACCCGGTATGGCGGATTTCTTGATGAGCTGGCACTCTGTTCGTTATCGGATGATCATCAAGCGTTCTTGGGCAGGCCCCTAGAGGTGGAGGAGGTCAGGAATGCCATCATGTCTCTGTCTAATGGGAAGGCCGCCGGTCTGGATGGCCTTCCTGCTGAATTTTATAAGTGTTACGTGGACACCATGGCCCCCTGTTCTCCGTGAGGTTTTTGAGGAGTCCCTGGAGGAGGGGCGGCTGCCGTGCTCCATGCGGGAGGTCGCCATTACATCGCTGCTCAAGCCGGGGAAGGATCCGTTGGATGTGGGCTCCTATAGGCCCCTCTCATTGCTCAATTGCGATGTCAAAATTCTCGCGAAAGTCTTGGCAGTGAGACTTGCCGAGCTCATGCCCGTTATTGTACTACCTGATCAGTCGGGATTTGTGCCCGGCCGCGCTACCTCCCACAATCTTCGCACCTTGTTTTCGCTTGTGTCGACCATCGCTCCTGCTATCCCGGTTGCCGCCATCTTTCTTGATGCCACTAAGGCGTTTGACTCCGTTGAGTGGGGCTATCTTATTGATGTTCTTTGTCGGATGGGCTTCCCCAGGATCTTCATCTCATGGGTTAAGCTCTTATATACTGATCCGATGGCGAGGGTGGTGGTGAATGGGGTGCTGTCCCCCTCGTTCCCTCTTACGAGAGGGACCCGACAGGGATGCCCCCTCTCGCCCCTTTTGTTTGCCATTGCCATTGAGCCGCTGGCCTGCAGGATTCGTCAGTTTCACCAGCAGAACGCCTTTAATTGTCGGCAGGTCGGTATTTCTTTATACACTGACGATGTTACACTCTATGTTAAAGACCCTGAGAACAACCTTAATTCGCTCTTACGAGAGTTGGTCGCTTTTGGGGGTGTCTCCGGTGTCCATATCAACTGGCGGAAGTCTCAACTTTTCCCCCTCACTGCTGCTGTAGCTAGGTTTCCCCTTGATTACCCTCTGGAATGGTGTGATTCGGAGCTGCGGTATCTCGGCATTGTTGTGTCCTTGGATAGAGATAGAGATAGAGAAGAATCGGTTCGGCTTAATTATGGTGTAGCTATTACTAAACTTGCAGATGATGTCACTAGGTGGATGTCCTTGCCTCTCTCCATGGCCGGTAGGGCGTCCCTTATCAAGATGGTAGTTTTGCCCCGCTTTCTTTACCTCTTTCAAAACCTTCCGTATTATCCTGGTGCTTATTTTTTTCGCAGACTTCGATCTGAGCTCATACGATTGTTCTGGGGGGGCAAGCAGCCCCGGGTGGCTTGGGCTACCCTTACGTTGCCCTATGCTGATGGCGGATTCGACGTTCCTGACTTTGAGCTTTATTATCTTAGTGCTCAGGCGCATTACGCTTATCACTGGATGCGCCCCACGCCGTTCATGCCCCAAATTGCTGCTGAACATTGGGTTGCCCACCCACTCCCACTGGAGGGGATGGTGTTGGGTAAGGTGTCGGATGTGGAAACGCCTCGCACGATGGTGACGTGCACGGCGGATGCTTGGAAACGGGTGGCTCAATTGCTGAGCGTTTCCTTCCTTTATTCGCCGGCCTTGCCTCTGTCTTATCATCCTGATTTGTCTCTGTTGTTGGAAACGGGGTTTCAACGAATGTGTAGGCAGCTCGGTATCCTCACGTGGGGTGACTTGTTTCATGAAGGTGCCTTCCGTACGCAGGCTCATTTCTTCGGAGCGGCTGCTTGCTCCCCTTTGGAGCTGTTCTACTTTATCCGCTTGCGGCAGGGCATGCGTGCTCTGTTACCAGATTTCCCTTCGGAGCCTGGGGTTACCCTCCCCCTCCACATGCGGTTGGTATCAGATGGGCGACACCTGGTGTCGAAATTATACGGGGCTATTCGCAGACAGCGTTCGGTCCCGGCCAATCGGGTGCGCGAGCAGTGGGTTGCTGAGTTGGGAGCCCCTATTACCGACGAGCAATGGAAGTACTGCTGTGGGCTCACGGCCAATGTTTCCTCCAGTTGTCGCCTTAAAATTATCCACTACAAATTTGTTCAGAGGTACTATTATACCCCGGCGAGGAAACTTCGGTTTCATTTAGCGGAGGATGACAGATGCGCTAGGTGTCGTGCGGAAGGCGCTGACTTTCTGCACTTGGCTTGGAGTTGTGCGGGGGTGCTGGAATATTGGACTCAGGTCCATGAAGCCCTGCAGATTATGGCGGAGGATGGGGTGACATTTGACCCCTTAGTGATGTTGCTGGGCTACTCTAAGGACGTGCCTGCCTCTCACCGTAGATTTGTTGATGTGGCCCTGCTGCTGGCTAAGCGTAGGGTTGCTTGTTGCTGGGGTCGTGGCAGGGTACCGCGCTTCCAGGATTGGGTGACTGACCTCATATACTGTCAGGATCAATATAATATCTACTCTGAATTGATGCCTGTCAGATGCAGACCGAAGGACTTTTGGAGTCCGCTCCAGGTGTACCTCCTAACCAGAGCTGTGCAGGACTCTGATTCTGAACTTGGGGACCGTGTAGGGGTTGGTTGACGGCAGCATGGTGGGCTGGGATTTTATTTTACTCCTGCTGGTCCTTAAGTATCGGGGGAGAGGCTGGGCTGTCTCCTCTACATGCGAGCCTTCGTGGGCTGTAGTTCCCCTTATGACAAGGGGATGGTTAGGAATTGAGATCGTGTCCCTGTCAGGTTCCTTTATTTTTTGTGGCCCTTCTACCTGAGTCTCCTTTGTTTTTATTTGCTATGTGCTAACAGAGTGTGCCCATACTGTATTGTCTTATTAGCTTGCCTGAACATGCTGGATCATTGCTTTCTTATTTGCACTGTACATTTCGATGTGGCTCTATGTATTGTTATGTTATGTTATGTTATGTTAAATGGGACTTTTATAGCGCAACGGCTACTCCAAAGGAGTGTCCCGGCGCTTTTGTGCTCCAGACCAAAGAAAGAGCTGGAAAACATAACAGTAAAAAGAGCAGGGGCCTAAAGAGGGGGCAGATTATCCAGTGAACAGCCAGGTTTTTAAGTCTTTTCTGAAGGCAAGCAGGTTAGCGGTGTTTCGCAAGGACACCGGTAAGGAATTCCATAGCTGCGGAGCAAGAAAGCTAAAGGACCGGCCGCCTAGCCGAGCCCTTTTGATGCGTGGCACCCGAGCCAAAGCCAAAGCTTCTGACCTGAGGGATCGTACAGGTCGATAGAAGTCCAGCCTCCTCTGAAGATATTTGGCACCATTGCCATGCAAGGCCTTATGGGCGAGAGTCATGGCCTTGAAAAGTATCCTCTTCCGCACCGGAAGCCAGTGAAGGGATACGAGGAGATTAGAGGCACTGGTGCGGCGGTGCAGGCCAAAAATTGCACGAGCAGCAGCGTTCTGAGTAACCTGCAAACGCTGGAGGAGGTATTCAGGCAGACCCAGATATAGGACATTTGCATAGTCCAATCTGGACCCTATGAGTGCCTGAACAGTGATCCTCCGATGTTCCTCCGAGAGAAGGGGAAAGAACTTGCGCAACATTCTGAGTATCCCAAAGCATGTTCCCGTAAGAGTGGAAACCTGGGATTTGAGCGAGAGCTCGTTGTCAATTTTAACCCCCAGGTTCTTAGCCCACTTAGAGGACTGAGTGGGAGGGAACATGTCAGCAGGCCTGATATGCTGCCCTGTACCTGCTTCTATCTCATTTTTTGATTCTGACGTACCATTGTGATGGCCATATGTGACTGTCTGTATTGTGTATGCACTTCCCTTGTCCCTGCTTGTCTCCAAATAAAGGTTTTAAAAAAAAATAAAAAAATAAAAAAAACTCCTCTTCCCTTTTAAAATCATGACTCCCGAGGTGCGTGACTCCTTCGCCCAGGGGATGAAGGAGGTGGCACGTTGGATGGCAGCTAACTTCCTGCAGTGCAACGTCTCCAAGACCGAGGTTATGCTCTTTGGAGAGGCCAAACGCTTATGGACTCCGGACTGGTGGCCTCAAGATCTTGGCCCCGTCCCTGAGCCCAAAACAGTGGTAAAAGATCTGGGAGTGAAACTGGACCATGAGCTTACCCTAACACAACAAACTAATCAAGTGGTGGGCTCATGTTTTCATGTGATTGGGCTTCTCAGGAGAGTATTCCCTCCGTTACCGGACACCACCAGGAGAACGTTGGTCCAGTCACTAGTGTTAAGCAGGCTGGACTATTGCAATGGTTTGATGCTAGCTGCCAACGAGGGTATCTTGGCTAGATTGCAGGTTGTGCAAAACACAGCTGCACGACTAGTTCTAAATGTCCCGCCTCATACTCCCTCAAAACCGTTGCTGGCCAAACTGCACTGGCTTCCAGTAAGGCAGAGGGTGATGTTTAAGATCTGCTGTGTCATCCACAAATGCCTTATTGGAAAAGGTCCTGGCTACCTCACTGAAAAATTCATCCCTTATGTTCCATCCAGATCCCTGAGATCAGGAGATCAGGAACTGCTATGTGTTCCCAGGGCCATGAAGGCAAGAAAGGGGGGCAGGGCCCTATCTGTAGCTGGCCCCAAGTTGTGGAACCAACTCCCGAAGGAAATTAGAGTATGTAGGGATCATTTCCCTTTCAGGAAAAAACTCAAAACGTTCCTCTTTAATTTCTAGCTGGCCTTAGGGCTTTTTACTAAATTATGACTAGTTCCTGTTCTTTAGTTGCTGCCAGAGGCGCGGAGATACTCCTTCGGGAGTGATTCACAGCGCCATACAAACATGCAATAATAATAATAATAATATGGCGGGAGTACTCTCCATGACATGGTAAGGATCGGCGCTCTTTGGGGTTTACCTAAGGATGCTATTTGGGTCTGGCCCGCTCTCTTGGTAGTCCCTTTACTTGCACCGTAAGACTAATTTGTAATTTACCATAAAAATGCTCTATAGCCCTTCACTCCGTATGCATACTGCCGCAGCCTTATGAGTGCTGCATTCTTAAACTGGGAGGCTATGAATGGAATCAGCATTCATAGGTATTACCCGCACTTAATGTTAATGCTTGTAGGGGGACTCGGTAGTGCTAAGTGCTTTCAAATGCTAATAGGGGTTTTTCATTAAAGTATCTGAGATTCCTTCTAGGGATTGGGAACGGCACTGGAGGTTGTTCAACCTGGCTTAGCCTTAGATATATATCCTGGGCAGTGAGTGCAATTTTATCTGCTTTTTTACTGATTATTGGCCCCACTTTCTAATTCATATTACTATCTTCATTTAGATCTGTGAGTAGCGATACTACTCAATTGCTGGACCTGATTTACCAGCCCGTTAAAGGTAATACTTTCTTAAGCATATCATCAGCAATTGGCTTGCTGACAGTAGTATAAAGGCTGTCAGGTATATAGACCTATGACCGTGTTTAAATCTTTCCATGTTACTATAACCTTTTAATTAATGACTTTCTTTTGTTTTAGACTGAATGAATATTTTCAATTTTGAGAAACTACTGTGGACTTATATTATGGGTCCCTTTTAAGGTAAAGAACCCTGTATTTTAAATATGCTGCCTAGTGGCCTGATATCACATTTCGAACATATTTATGGACCCCTGTGCTCATGACTTGTCTTTTTCATGTGTTATATTATTACAGAAATTTGCACAAGCTCAATTAGACACTATCGGAAATCATAGTAAGATGACGGAATATATCCTCTAAACTAGGTATTCTTCTTCTTTATTGACTATGATCCAGTTTTCACTGTAATTAATTTTATCTTGGTAAACTACTCAATGGGAGCATCTCAATTCGAGATAGAATATGCTAAGATCTTAACAACCACTGAGCATGATTAGGAGAAATGAACTCTTTGTCTATTACTGATGAGGTTTTGCCCTTTTTGTTGCCTGTCATGTGCCTTTATAGATTTCATCTTATTTCTAATCCTATCTGTTCTTTCGCGTATTTTTCCTTTTCCCAGAATTTTAATCCGTGAGAACTTTCTCTGATTCGAAAATGATATGATGATGAGCTGCTTATAATATTTCTTGTGAGTCTCATATGTATCACCATGACAGACATTTGTTCTTGGCAATCTAGTTATGGGTCTTCCTATGGTTTAGGAATTCGCCTCTTAGGTTGTCTTGAAGTATCTTCTATTAATACACTTGACTACTCTTTCTTTGAAAACACTTATGTTTTCTGATTCCTGCACATCTTATCTATTGGGTATGTCTTTAGGTTTTCTGTGTCTTATCAATTTGTTATGATTGATACTTATTTTTCCACATCCTTTCTAATTTGACTCTGAATGTGCACAATTGGGTGTTCCTTAGGGATAAATAGATCTTATTCCTTCACTTGCCTATACTTTTTTTATCGCTTTAAACATTTCTTAGTGGATGTTAATAAGACAGTAAAAACAATATATGTATCTACATTTGTTGTGATTGTAGCCCTGAGGAAGTCAATGGGTGCCCTTCGCCCAGGATCGAGGAGGCGAGGTGCATCCTGGATTCAGGAGGATCAGTGGCAGTGATCCTCCTGGATTTAAGCGCAGCCTTTGACACAGTCAACCATCGTGTCTTACTTCATCGGCTGGCTGCGGCAGGGATTGCAGGTTCGGCGCTCAGATGGATAGAGTCTTTCCTCACAGGGCGCTCGTTCCAGGTGTGGGATGGCAATTTCCATTCTGCCACCCTCCCCCTCATGAGTGGGGTCCCCCAGGGGTCATCATTAAGCCCAACCCTATTTAACGCTTACATGGCCCCTCTCGAAGATGTGGTTACCCCCTTCGGGATTAAAATAGTAAGCTACGCAGACAACACCCAATTAGTCGTCTCACTTTCCCAACTGGACAAACACCCAGACAATCTGCAAAACTGCCTTAAAAATATCCATAACTGGATGTGTGAGTCATTGCTCAAATTAAATGGCTCAAAGACTGAAGTCATGCTTCTGGGTAAGCAATGGACCACCATCCCTCCATCCGTCTGGCCAGATGAATTCGGGGAAATCCCCGCCCCGAAACGAGAAATTAAAACTTTATGAGTATGGCTAGAACCCGAGCTGTCGATGAAAACTCAAGATACCAAGACAGCAGGGACCTGCTTTGGCCTAATG
Source organism: Lissotriton vulgaris (assembly GCF_964263255.1). Lineage (NCBI taxonomy): Eukaryota > Metazoa > Chordata > Amphibia > Caudata > Salamandridae > Lissotriton > Lissotriton vulgaris. The sequence goes on from NW_028251420.1 coordinate 259,374, forward strand.
CGCTCCATTCGGAAGATCCTTCCACTACTTCCTCCCCTATCCAGGAAACTCCTGGTCCAGGGACTGGTGCTTGCGTGGCTGGACTCCAGCAACATGGTATACCTCGGAGCCCCAGAAGATACCATGGCTAAACTCCAACGCACGCAGAACGCAGCCCCCGGTTACTCTGGAATCTCCCTTCCAGAGTATCAGCCAAACCAGTAATCCAGGCTCTCCACTGGCTTCCAATATGCCAAAGGGTCGAATTTAAGGCCCTGTGCACTGCACACAAACTGCTTAATGGTTCTGGCCCTGCCATTCTGAGAGACCTGGTTACTCCCTACAAAGCTCCAAGGTCCCTTCGCTCGGAGAATGAGAACCTGGCCAATATCCCCAGACACCGGAAGACACGTACTGGTGGCCGTCGCTTCTCGGTTAAAGCATCCACCAGATGGAATGCACTTCCCCGCTCCCTTCGGCTTGAACCTAATCATCTGATTTTTAGGAAAAAACTGAAAACGCTGTTGTTCCCTAAATAGAACCTCCTTTTCTGTCCTCAGATCTCCATAAATATTATAGCGCGGGGATGCCCTCGGGTCACCAGGCGCTTTACAAATCGCTAAAATAAAATAAAAAGGTTGAACCACATGTTGGCTGTTTGGCTACACTGGATGATATCAATCCGAATGGATCATCCTGTAGAATTTGTGATATAATTGATCTGCACAAAGAAAATAAAGAACATTTTGTGTAAAGGCCTTATCTGGAGGTCTTCTTTGGACTGAGATTCTGAAAATATATACGTTTCTATTTCACTGTATCTTGCTGCTCAGGGAGCAAATATTGTTTATAATTCACTGTTTCCTGTGCTGCACAGGAGATTGATTTGGGCACGTTGGTGGCCGTTGCCTGTGAGTTCCCTGGAGCAACTGTCATTAGTAATACCTTTCTCTTTAGTTTTGCGCAAGACATTACCCAGCCACGCCTCTCTAGCTCACATATCCTAAAATAAACCAACATCAAACCCCTCCGACACTAATAACTTCCAAACTATTACCAACATTCCCGTGCTAGCCAAAGTCCTGGAAAAATGTGTTAAGCAACAACTAAACCAACACATCATGGACTTCAAACTACTGAACAACTGCCAATCAGGCTTCAGACCCGGGCATAACACAGAAACAGCGATTCTAAATATAGTCGATGATGCCCTCCTTGCTCTGTATCGTAATGAAACATGTCTACTAGTCCTGCTCGACCTCTCATCAGCCTTCGACACGCTCAATCATGACAAAATTCTAAGAAGACTGGAAAATAGGATGGGCTTTTCCAGCACAGTCCTGCAATGGTTCAAATGCTTTCTGGAAACAGAACGCAAGCGTTCATGGTGAACAAAATTCTCTCTGCCGCTTCTGCCAATCTACTAGGAGTACCTCAAGGCTCAACCTTATCCCCAGCGTTATCCAAACTTTACGTAGAACCACTAACTGATCTACAATAGCAGCCGAACATCTTCTATCACATGTATGTGGACGACACTCAACTTTACATCAAGATCATGTCCATTGAAGAGATAAAGATAATGAATCAAGCTTTTGAAAAGACCATCAACTGGCTAACGACCAATTTCCCCGAACTAAACACGCAAAAAATGGAATTTCTGTTAATCTCTCCTCCTAAAAACTCTCCGAAGATAAAGGAATTGACCAAGATGATCATGGCCCTAAATTGCATGCTGATTCTGGTGGACTCTGCCAAATTTATGGGAATTACACTGGATAAAAACCTTAACATGCAAACACACATCAACCTGTTGGCTAAAATGCCTGTTTTCAACTCAGCTATCTCAGAAAAATGAAACCATTCATCGAAAGCCCTGACCTCAAAACGGCAGATCAAGCTTTAGTCATATCGAGGTTGGAATATCGTTGTACTATTCTCTCTGGGCTCCCCCAAACCTCAACAGCCCCTGTAAAAGTGTGTCTCAATGCAGCAGTAACACTCTTAACAGGATCTTGGAAATTTGACCATATATCTCCACACCTCAAGGCACTCAACTGGCTAACCTACGAAGCCAGAATCCACCTGAAGATGGCCTGCATTACTCATAAAGCTCTCCTCCACAACACCCCCAGTACCTTTCCCAGAAACTCACTTTAACTGGAGGAAACAGACACTCTAGGAGCTCAGACAACCTACTCTTGAAACTCTCTCGTTTCAGTAAGAAAAAAACGTCTGGCAGAGCGATCTCGAGAGCGGCACCAAGCATTTGGAAATCTCTACCTCCATGCATCAGAAAAATCTTGTCTGCACCTTTATTCAAAAGGAAAGCAAAATCATTCCTGATGAGCAAATTCCTCCCTCAACTCTGCACATGCCTCACCATTTGGTGCCCTACTAGCACACCGAATTTTAGAAGAAGTGAGCAACCCGAAATACCCTTGAGGGCTTGGGTAATAAAGTTGAAAAGGTAAATTTGCCTTCAAGGGAATTTATTCAATCTATATTTTGTTTAGTTGAAGTTGTTCTGAGAAGGACCAGTCACTTGTCCTTAAAGTGAATATATCAACAATTTGCTAGTTTGAGAAAGAGCATTGCATCAACATGTAACATATAAACATATAAACAAAGACACAAGGTGTATACGAAAAAATATATCTTTATCAAATAGCTCAGTCAAAGAAATCAGCTACGTATACAGATCAATAAACAAATAGAAATTAGGACTGTAGGTACACACATAAGTAAATTACAAGGTGACACAACAGAACCTAAAAAAACACCTATCCCAAATCACATTGAGTAAAACAAAGAAAGGGATACGGTGTATAGTTGACGTTTCGGTTTCTCAGGCGTTAATTTGCTGAAACCATCCTCAGGACTGTTATAAAATTGTGGTCTGTATAGAGATATTGTTATCTGAAAATCAAAGAATATTTTGCAGTTACAATATTAAACTAAATATTTACGTTACACCCTGGTGAAAAAACGACAAAATTTAAGACAATTGACAACAAGAAAGACATAATCTGAAACAAACAAAATTATTCACAGTGTTTTCTATTTGATACATCCAAATTGTATTGGAGACCTTATATTTGAGGTCAACACAAATGTGGAATTGTTAAATATTCAAGAAAAAGGCTTCTACATCATGAAGATCTATTATTTCATATCATCAGATTTTAAAAAACAGTTCGATCCACAGTCATCCATGGGATGCAGTCACGATACTTTATAAACAGGTACTCATATTCTTTTAAAAATAGCTTTAAATCCGAACAAGCAGATTTGTCCTATGTGGTCTCATATAACATCCGTTACAAAATAACATGCCAATTAATGGGCAAGATGTCACTCCTTCTCGGGGGGTGAACCATTACTAACGGTTTATGCCATGTAATTATTTGACGGTTCCAATCATTGATGCTGTAATAATCAAATTAGAAGCAACTTGGCTATCTGATATGAAATAATAGATCCTCATGATGTAGAAGCCTTTTTCTTGAATATTTAACAATTCCACATTTGTGTTGACCTCAAATATAAGGTCTCCAATACAATTTGGATGTATCAAATAGAAAACACTGTGAATAATTTTGTTTGTTTCAGATTATGTCTTTCTTGTTGTCAATTGTCTTAAATTTTGTCGTTTTTTCACCAGGGTGTAACGTAAATATTTAGTTTAATATTGTAACTGCAAAATATTCTTTGATTTTCAGATAACAATATCTCTATACAGACCTCAATTTTATAACAGTCCTGAGGATGGTTTCAGCAAATTAACGCCTGAGAAACCGAAACGTCGACTATACACCTTATCCCTTTCTTTGTTTTACTCAATGTGATTTGGGATAGGTGTTTTTTTAGGTTCTGTTGTGTCACCTTGTAATTTACTTATGTGTGTACCTACAGTCCTAATTTCTATTTGTTTATTGATCTGTATACGTAGCTGATTTCTTTGACTGAGCTATTTGATAAAGATATATTTTTTCGTATACACCTTGTGTCTTTGTTTATATGTTTATATGTTATATGTTGATGCAATGCTCTTTCTCAAACTAGCAAATTGTTGATATATTCACTTTAAGGACAAGTGACTGGTCCTTCTCAGAACAACTTCAACTAAACAAAATATAGATTGAATAAATTCCCTTGAAGGCAAATTTACCTTTTCTACTAGCACACCAGCCTTTTCACAGACTTACAAGGCACGGTACCCATACACTTCCTCAAAGTTGTTTCCAAATTCCTCCATATTGGACATCTACGCCTCTCTGACTTATTCATATGCTAACTTGCTCATCCTGCTATTTATAAACCATCTCTATCACTGTTTCTACAGCCTGCGGACACTTGTTAAAAATGTCTAGATACTATGGGGCATATTACCAACAACTAGCGATAATTATCGCTATGTTGGTTTAGCGGCGATATTTTTATCGCCGAGCTGCGGCGATTTTTATCACTTAGGAGCCTTGCTATTACCAAGGTTTATCTCCTAAGCGATAAAAATTGGCCGAAATGCATGAATATCGCTGTAAAGTCAGCGATATTCATGCATTACTGAGCAAATGCTCTTAGCCATGTTATCCACATCCCATTAACATGGCTAAGAACTGCTCTGGGGCAGGTGTTAGCTTTTGGAGATATTTGCGCTTAGTGCGAATATCTCCAAAAGTTGGTAATAGGAGATAGCGATGCTAGCGACTGTTTCCAGTCACTAACATCTTGGCACGCCCACTTTGCATGTCATTAGTGATAAATATCACTGACATGCAAATCGGGGCCCAAGATGGTCGCTATCTCCTACTAGCTGTCGCTAACTGGTGTTAGCGACAGCTAGGTAATAGGGAGATAATTTTATCTCTGCTTTCTTGGCTTTTAAAGCCAAAAAAGGGGAGATAAACCCCCTTGATAATATGCCCCAATATCTGCTATGTTCAGCAACTCGTTTTATTCTTACTCTGTTTCTTGCTTAAACTTTTAAAAATGTTTTGATATGCTCTTGGATCTTGTTTGTAGAAGTTGTATTCTTACTCTGATTTTGTAAAGCGCTCTGATACCCGATTCTGGGTTTTGTTCGCGCTACAGGAAACTCAAAATAAATAAATAATAAATAATACATAGGTATCCTTGATACCTGTTTTTTACTTTTATATTTTACCATATGAATTGCTCTATACTCAGTACACAATGAAAAACCATTGCAAGGTGCAGCTCCGTTATGGACTCTGGGTACCTCGAGTTTTTGGAAAGCCAACAGACCCTACATATCCCCACAATTAGAATGGTCTAGCTGATGTAATGGGATATTGGTTTTGTAAACGGGCCATCATGACCAGAGGTTACAAATGAAAACGTTGTCACAAATGAATATTTATTTATTTATTTCAACACTTAAGGGCATATGTACAACAGAATGACACAGCATGGTGTTAAGCAAAATTTGCTAACGCCACGTGCCACCATCCTGAAAATGCAGGGATGCACCGTATTTACAAAGATATGGTGCACCCCTGCGTTTCCTCTCGCGCTACCGCTAAATTAAGCTGCCTAGTGCTAACGCAGGCACCCTTGCACCTTAAGTGCAAGGGTTCCGGCATTGCGGTGAATGATTGTTTATTTGCAGTAAGGTGTCCCTTCCGACACATAAACAATCACAAATTGTGTTTCTAACTCCTTTCTGTGCTGCATTGTGCAGCACATATAGAAGTTGCAAATCGTCATTTTTTTAATGATTGTTTATGTGCAGGAAGGGACACCTTACTGCACATAAACAATCATTCATGGTGTTTTATATGTGCTGCACAACGCAGCACACAAAGCAACAAAAACAAGGAGAAGTAAAGCATTTCTCCTCGTTTCGTCATGTTAAGAACAGGTTTTCCCTTGTCTTAATTTTGGGGCTACAGCATATTTAGGCCACCTTGGTAAATATGGGGCAGAGTCAAAATCAATGGGTGTTGCGGCAGAACACCCACTTCAACACTTATTGACACCCCCTCTCACGCTAAGTATAGAGTGAAAAGGTGCCTAATTTACAAGGCCGAGTTAAGCCACATTAAATGCCTCAAAGCCGCTTTGTAAATTAGGCAAAGCCCCTATCGCCACAGAAAAGTCGTAAAAAGTGATGTTCCTGTGGCAATAGAGGCTTGTGAATATGCCCCCTAGTTTCATTGAAAAAATTGAAGGTTCTACACAAATGACCCCTTTCTGAATTTGAATTTTCTCTAGCTTACAAAAATGAATAGTTTTTGGGATCCATTATGGGTTTAACGCCCATTTCCACCAGAAACTGGAAGGAGGTTGAAAGACAAAAAATAGGAAAAATGGACTGTCTCTCAGTAAAATGTCAAAACTGTTGTTAAAAAAAATTTACTTTTGGAGTCAAGTCTGCCTCATTCTGAAAGCTGGTAAGATGGTGATTTTAATAAAGCACAACTTTTGTTCACGCCATTTGCAGGAGAAAAAACAGACACTTTTTTCTGCAGAGCTTTTTTACCATTTTAGCCCTGAAAAAATGTTTTGCTATATTTCGGCTTATTTCTCAGTCCCCTTCAGAGGAATCTACAAACCCTGCTAACCTGTAGAATCCCCAGGATGTTGGCAAAAAAGGACACCAATTTGGCGTGGATAGCCCATGTGTAAAAAAGTTACGCAGGCCTAAGCGTGAACTATCCTAAAAAGACAAATTAAGGCTCAGCACTGAGGGGGAGGTGGGAAGGCCTAGCAGCAAAACGGTTAATGAATGAGATAATAAGACACCTGCAGAGGAGAGACAAAAAAAGCATTAGCAAGATATTTAATACAGTGACATTCATAATACTCAGGTCTGGTTAAACATTAAGCTAACATGTATCAAAATGGATTTCAAACAAGTACAAATAGCATCAAAAAACAAAGATATACATTTCAGATATATATGTAGCTCTTACTTAAGATATTGAAGCCACCTACTGTTGATAAATTAATACATGGATAAATATTGTTAGTGTATAATGTGTAAATAACTTACAAGTGCATAACGCACTAAAATTACTCTGGACCAATTTGTATTTAGTCTGTCTAAGAAACACACTGAATACACAATTTGCATCAACCTTACTAGATAACTAGTAAAAAATCATCCACATCAACATGTTGATATTAGAGGGCTTTAAGGAGTCATTATGTTCGAAGTTAAGTAAATGATGATTACTTCAGGCTAATTTCTAAATTTTGAATGTGCGACTTTACCGTTTTTTAGAAAAGTTATCAGCTTCTTTTCATCTCTGTGCTGACGATACACAAGTACATCTGTGCATCGTCAGCAGAGATAAGAGAAGCTGAAAGCAAAGGAGATATCTCTAAATAGTGCTGGAAGGTAGTCTGTGCCCCCCACAGGTTCCAGTACTTTCCATTACAATATTGTGAGTTAAATCTGGTTTTTAGTCAAAGTTTGACATTTGTAATGGATTCTGGGTAAAACAAACAAGTGAGAGCCACGCAAGTCAACCCATTCTGGATTCCAACAGGTGTCTTTTTTATAAACATACTTTATTAGTTTTCCATTAACTCCCAATACAAAGGATTATCACATTTCTATTATTACATTCTTACATATCTAATTTGTTGATATAACATCACCTGTCAGCAGTGTATAGTAGACACTTATACGATCTGTAAATCGCACACCAGGTAAACATGTACTTTCGAACACCCAATTTATCCAGATGTTTATATATGGATAAACTCCTAACTAATGTGAACTAAGTAAAACCCCAATCCCTCTCCCACCAACATTTCTAACATTCTGTTCCAGATTGAATTGTTTTTTACGTCCTACGTCACTAGCATGAGACTACCGGCTATTGTGGTTGTGTCCCCTAGCTCAGTCAGCTACACAGTGTGTTCTTGTGTGCCATGGCGCCGAAGTAATCTATTGTGTGTTCGGGGAAAAAGATGTGTGATCAGGGGTCACACCTTTAAAGGCTTCCAACATTACATCCTATTCCATAGATATCTGCTTTCTTTGCAATCCCCATGCCTCTTCCGGGCGGATAGCTGCACTTTCAGCCCCCCCCCCAGGCAACATTTCACTGTGCCAGGTGTATATTGAAGGAGGTTTTGCCAACTTCCATCTCATAGTTATGGACCTTTTTACCAGAAAAACTGCAAGTTCAAGGAAACAAAGATGGACTTTATGGGAGGCCGACCGCCTCCTGAGATCCAGCATGCACTCCAGCAGCGATCCTCAAACCAAATACGACCGGAATACGTCTGGAGGCTTTTTAGTCCCGGCAACTGGCATTCTGATAAGGAATAGTGGCTATAACAGAAGCCCTGTGAAAACATTTAAGGACTATTTTTAAATAGAATTTTAACCAGGGCTAGAATTGTCAGGGGTAACATATCCATTGGCCCCTCTAAAGGATAGAAGTGAAAGTTATTCCTTGTATCCAGTCTATCTCTGACTATTGATTTCGTGAAAGAGATGATATACTGTTTGGGAGGAGACAGATCCCTTTTTATTAATTCTTCATCACCATTTCTGATGAAAGTTTTGGGAGACACCGTATTGTATTTCAAAGCCTGAAGAAGGTGGCCGACCATTCTATACCACTGAAACGCGTCACTACTTGTTTTTAGTACCAAGTCGAACTGGTTCTGACTGGCAAAATAAACATCAATGAGTGTTGAACCTGTTATGATTTTCTAATAATGCACTTCATGTGTTTAAATTTTTTGATCAATTGTATTCTCCTAGTTTTTCTTAAACTTATTAAAGAATATTTTAACATGCTGTGTTGAAACTTGATTCATTGCATATGTTGTTTTTTTTAATTCTGTGAACATTAATTAATACTTTATTTAATACATTATTTTAGATTGAATTTTGGATCCAGGTACGATTGCCGGTTTTGTGTTTGAATGAGTATGACAGTGGTGTTTGATTTATCAGAGTATGCTTTAAACAACCCAAAGGGAAATTGTTTCTGACTCAGTGACTCCTGCAGTGAGACCTCAATACTCCAGTGTGTAGTTGTGTCTACGTAATCTCCCCAGAACCCCCTCAAGCGCGTACATGCCCATAACATGTGATCTAAATCTGCTTCCGCCAAGTGGCATCTAGGAGTGGTACTGCATCTTTAGGTACATCTGTTGAAGGCGGCGTGGTGTGAGGTAAGCCCTATGTAATATTATGCATTGTATAAATGTAAACTTTGCATTCCTGGTCACTTTTTTAGGATGTTTCAGTATGCCACCCATTCCCTGTCTGTTATTGCTCGCACTGCATCCTCCACCCAGTTGGGTGCCAAAGGCGCGCCAAAGGCAAGTCCGTCTGCACCCATCCACGACCTAGCACGACCAGCACCAGGAACCCTGGACCTCCGAACCAACGCTTCACCCCAGCTGCACTCTACGCACTCAATCCAGGTCACAACAACAACTGCAAGCTAACTTCACAAGCCGACACCCATGGATCCTTCAGCTGTCACCGCTGCCGCTACTCCTGCAGCCCCGCCAAGACCACGGATACAGAACAATGTATCCTCCTCAACGTCAGATCCTTCTTCAAACACGCCAACGAAATCTGGGAACTCCTTGACAGCACCACTCTGGACGTTGCATTCCTCAATAAAACCTGGACCAACACCACGTCGGGACCTGACATCTCCATTGATACATGATCTTCTGGAAGGATCGCACCACCTGCCCTGAGGGGGTGGAATCACCATTGTCTACAATTCCACCCTCTGCATGAGCACACTTTCCGATGAATCCACAGACCTGATGGAACATCTACACTTCAAGATACAGGTCAGCCCTGCCACCACCCTCCGGGGAACCCTCATCTACCGACCCCTGATCCCTATGGACCATTTACAAATGCCATCACGGACAGCATCACCCCGCAGGCCATCGCGTCCTCCAACTTCACCATGCTGGAAGACCTCAACTTGCACCTTGACAACCAACAAGACCCCAACACCACATCCCTCCTGGACAGCCTCCACAACATTGGACTCTGCCAGATTGTGACTGAACCCACACACTCAGCAAGACACACCCTAGACCCTATCTTCACATCAGAAAAGTCCATCACTTTCAGCCACAGCATCAATCTCCCGTTGACAGACCATCGCTGCATCCATTTCACATTCAGTACACCCACCATCCACAAAACCCATCACCTGCTCCTACGAAGAAATTGGACCAAAATCACCAATGACCAGCTCACCACCACACTCTGCAACTCCACCCCAAACACTACAGACAAGGACGACCCCAACACCACAACCTGAACTTGCACAGATGGATCCCCGACTGCGCCTACACCTTAGTCCCCCAAGAATAACAACAACAATCATGCCAGGAAAGCCAGCGAACTCTGAGAGTCCAGGCGCACATGCCGCCATCTGAGAAAAGGCCTGGAGACATTCCAAATCTAGAGGCCCACAACAACTTCAGAGCCGCCACCACGCATACCACCAACTCATCAGGAACACAAGAAAGAAAGCGATCGAAGACAGAATCTCCACACACATGCACAAGAGCAAATAACTCTTCAGCATCATAAAGGAGTTCGCCCAACCCATCAGTGAGTCTACAGGAAATTCCTCTCTCACAAGACCTCTGCGACAGACTCAGCACCTTCTTCCACCAAAAAATCAAGAACATCTACAACAATTTCGATAAAGATAGTCAACACACAGAACCCACACCTACCACCCCCGACACCTTGAAGCCAACGATTGACAGCTGGACAACCTCACCACCGAAGACACACTGAGGCTGATGAAGTCAATCCACTCCGGGGCCCCCATAGATCCCTGACAGGACTACTAACTTTAGGACTTTTAAATGTCTTCTGTGAATACCGAAAGTCTTAAAGTTAGGATTTTTGTCAGTTTAGGAGTAGTAAAGTTAGGAGTCGCCATCGGTCGCCACATCTGTAGACCCAAGAGGCTTCATGTTAAGCTCGCCCTCCTCCCCTCAGGTCCCGGTGTGCAGGGGGCGTGTCCACTGCTACGAAAGCTCGCTGCTCTCTCTCTCCATACTCTAGCCTCTGCAGCTACGGGAAGCTCTCTAAAGCAAGCAACAATAATACATTTAAAAAATGGAAGGGTTTCTCAAGCGACAACAACAAATGCAAAACATGAGACTCGATTCCCTCCTAGTGGGTTGCCTACAAACAGGCAGCCATTCCATGGCTTGGGTAATTTTTATCCTCTTTCTCAGGACACAGGAGCCCGAATCCCACTACAGTAAAAAGTAACAAAGGATTTCCGCTTCGTGCCTACAAAGGTAAGCAATACCTCCATCAGCCACTATGTGTAAAAACAGCAGCCATTTTGTAACAACTCTGCCATTCTAGCTCTTTTGCCAACTTAGACTAAATAAACTCACTGTGCAGCCCCTCTCTCAATCATCTCCCCTAATTTATCACCAAAAATATTCCCTCCCCACTGGTCTGCTCTACTCCCTCTCTTCTACCCTGGAAACACTTCACCCCAGCGACTCCTCAAAAGGAGTACGAATCGGCCCTTCCACCTAGATCAAGCAATTTCACATTAAGGCTGGACCACACATTATACCTGCAGGAAACAACGCATATGCTATTGAACACCCCCCAATCTTTCTAAAAATGCTTCTAAAACCTTCAAAAACTACCTTCACAGAAATAACCCCAAAACACAGTTCTTGGACCCCTCCATCAACTCTAAGAAAGGAGTAATAATCAATGACCATATTTTCTTCACTAGAAAAATGGCCAAATGGCGAACTGCCTTCTCTAAGTTATTAACCATCCATGACAAGAAAAATATTCCCTACAGAACCAGGATTCTTACGACATCTGCACAAACCCTTAGAGCCAACCTAAATATAACTTCCTTCAAAAATGGCACTGTTCTTATTCAAGCAGCCAACAAGGACCTAGGATTATTCGAAAAATACTTTCCCACGCTAAAAACCCTCACCAACACCTCGCCCAATGTCCCCCAGGACCCAACCATACCCTGTACCCCTATTTCTCCAGATTCTTAATGATGCTCACCTTCACCTAGATCCCTCGAAAGAATTAATAACAACTCACCTCCATTAGAAGTCTCAGCACCAACACCCCCACACAGAACCATCACTAGAAGTAACAACAACGCTCCGCCCATAACGCCCCATCTCTGACCATCCTCAGCCACACATCCTACCACCACCGCTATTGCCATATCCCCCTCCCCACTCCACAACACTTCCACGTCCGCCGGAGGTTTGATCACAAAAATTCTATCCTAGCGAATCGTAAAAAAGCCCCATACCGATACACTCCCCTTTCATTTTATACTGAATCTTCTCCAACCACTCTTACCTACCACACTGACGTCACAGGCAGCGAACCCCTCAGCAATACATTTCCCAGCCCCAGCCCTCTCTGCTTTCCAAACAGGCCTTCCCCCTCTTACCAATCTGAACTTGACTCTCTCAAAACACAGACAAAACTTAAAACCCGGAACCTACAAAACATTATCATAGAAATCAGAAACATCTTACAACTTGCAGAAAACTCCCAATCTCAATTCAATCATATTCAAAACTCTCTAGCTGCAGCCAACAACATGATAAACACTATCCCATAGTTCTTGATTAATAGACTCTTACGTACACGCAATCACCCCAACTATCGAACGGACTTGGAAATCTAAACCTTACTAAGTCTCTATGAAACCCCTACTTACCCCATCCCAGATACGGAAGAATTCCCTATTGTCCCAATCCCCATCAACCCATACAGATGTTCCTTACCGAATCACAGAACCATAAGCCTGAATTACCTCCAAACTATTACCCCTACCTCCAAAATGCACAAACCGTCTCTAGAGAATGACTCAAACCAGATCTCCTGTCTGCTACTAAACTGCCGCTCAGCCCTAAAACACGCCTCTGACTTTGTCGACCTCATTTTAAACCCAAAAATTGAGGTAACCTTCCTCACAGAAACCTGGCTCAAAGAATCCTCCTCGCCATGGCTAGACATTCTAGTCCCTCCTAACTGCAATATCATAAGGCTAGACAGAAATCCCAAAATAGGCGGAGGCATCGCCTGCATACATCGATCTGACATCACTACCTTGAAGTTCCACTTAAAATCCTCAGATAACAACTCCCACAAACTACATATACTCTACCATCATCCTGGTAAGAATGCTGTTTTCACAGACCAACTCATGAAAATCATTACAACTAACTCAACCCCTCGTTCCAATGACATATTCCTTGGTTACTTCAATCTCCACTGGGAAGACCCCCTGGACAAGCAGGTCAACGTTATCAAAATCTTCCTAACAGATCAGTCCATGATCCAAGCCATCTCAAAGCCCACTCACTCCAAAGTTGCTACTCTTGACCGGATCATTGCCAAAGAATAAATGATTGAAGCTATCTCGATCACCCCTTGTGATTGGTCCGACCATCACATTATTTCCTTCCAAATTCACTCAGACAGAAAGAAAACTCATTCGCAACTACCCAAGCCTAAACATTGGATAAGAGATACGAAAAACCTCAACTGGAACATCCTTGCTAGTCATTGTGAGAAAGTTCTCAGCGCTCCTAATAATATGTCAGACATCAATGACCTTACTGCTCACTACAATTCCACGATGACCAAAGTCTTTGACCTTGTAGCTTCACCAAAACTCAAAAGAATACCGGACAAAAACCCATGGTTCATCAGAGCCCTGAATGAAGAGAGACATAAACTAATATTGACTGTAAGTAAATGGAGAAAACATCCCTCCCCTTCCAACTCAAACTACTTAGGAAATATAGAAACTCCTACAACAAAAATATTATACATTCAAAAAATAAATTCTTCAGATCAGAACTAGACAATGCCAAAAACAGACTGAATAAACTCTTTGAAATACTAAAACAACAATCCAACCTATTGGCTAAAACCGCTCTCCTAACTTCGAATTCACAGTTCTGTAGTGAAGAATTTTCCTAATTTTTCACAGCAAAAACCAACTTCCTCCAACTCGAACTTAGTTCGGCAGCAATTAACTCAGCTTACTTATTGATCGCCCAAGTATGCAATTGGGATACATACTTCAGAGGGTGGACAGACCAGAGGGTAGAGGAGGAGGCCTAGGCATTCTTTTTAAAAACCACTACCAATGCAGGACCAGCCTGGCCACAATATCTAATTGCGAGTGCATGCACTTTGCCCTGGACTTTTCACCCACTGCCACCTTCTCAGTAATTCTCATTTATCGCCCCCCTAACCAAATGGGAGAGTTTCTTGACTCGCTTCAATCCACAGTTGCGAAGTTAGTGGTCATCAGACCTCACTTCTCCTTATTAGGAGACATTAACATCCATCTGGATGACCCAAACAACCCAGTGGCCAAATCCCTACTGGACAATCTGGCGGCTCTCCAGATCACACAGAAGGGCTTTGAACCAACAGATGAAAAAGGTCACCTCCTAGATCGGGTATTCAGTAACGACCACAGACTCGAGGTAGGGATCCCTCTGCCCCTTACATGGACAGACCATCACCTGATTCCCATACAGTGGCTGCCAGTTACCTCGGCCCTGGCCCTCCCTCGTACCATCCTTCAAGGGAGAGAATGGACAAAACTCTCCACTGACCGGTGGATCAAATCTCTGTCCCCCGCCCTTTCCCAAGTCGAGGTTGACCCTACGTCTCTTTATGATAATTATACCAACTGGATGCGTACAGCCCTGGACTCTATCGCACCCCAGAAAGCCCTTAAAGAGAAGACCAAATCAAGGGACTCACCCTGGTACACCCCCAAACTTAAAGAACTGAAAAGAGCTTGCAGGAAGCTTGAAAGAACTTGGAGGGAATCCCGCAGCAATCTAGATAAAACTAACCACCATGAAGCAATCAAAAAATATAAAGCCGAGATTAGATGTACAAAATCTTCTTTCTTTGAAGAAAAAATCACTACTGCTTCCAACTCACCTAGAGAAATTTTTAAAATAGCAAAATTCCTTATCGAAACTCCTCCTATTCCCCTTGACCCCAGCAAAGCTCAGACTTGTTGTGATAATCAGGCTGAATATTTCTATAAGAAAATACGGAATATTTCCTCTGCATTTGACTCACCCAATTTGGTCTATGATGAAGGAATCACCTCATCGCACACTACGCCCCACAAATTGGACGAGTTCCCTCTGCTAAAAGAGGATTCTCTTGACCTCCTCATGCGGAAAGTCAAATCTGGGTCACCCCACTGATCCCGCCCTCCTTGCCACCTAGCAAAGATTACTGACACTATCAGACCTGTCATCCTCAATATCTCAAACACCTCCATCACCACAGGCTTAGTCCCCTCTGCGTGGAAATGTGCCCAAGTTAGAGAGCTATTGAAAAAACCCACATTGGACCCAGATAACATGGCCAATTACCGACCAATTTCATTACTTCCTTGGGTTAGCAAACTATTAGAAAAACATATCAATGCCTCCATTACACAATTTCTGGAAAACAATCATCTGCTCCACGACTCATAAGCAGGTTTTCGTCCTAAGTTAGGAACTGAGGCTGCCCTTTTGACGGTGGCTGAGTTGGCTAGGAAACAGATGGACCAAGGCGGCACCACAGCAATTATGTTGCTCGACCTCAGTGCCGCCTTCGACACTGTTAACACCAGTATCCTTCTCCACTGCCTACGCCAAATAGGAATTTCAGGGAAGGCCATTCACTGGCTTCAGTCCTTTCTGGAGAATCGTTCCTTTGAGGTAGTAGAGGGCACCACCCACTCAAAAATCTGGCCCCTTGACCAAGGCGTGCCCCAGGGCTCCGCTCTGAGCCCTACCCTTTTTAATATTTATATGCAACCTCTTGCTGACATTGTGCATTCGTTCGGTCTAGACATTGTGACCTATGCCGACAATACACAATTGGTCGTATCCATGAATCAGTCCAATACCTCCCCCCCCATCTCAGTAATTGCCTGGTAGCGGTCACCCAGTGGATGGCCACCTCGCACCTGAAGCTCAACGGCGAGAAAACGGAGCTCATGATTTTGGGCAATTCAATTATTCCCAGCCCTCTGCCGGACTGGACCCCATGCATGGGCATCCCGCCCCAACCTAAAACCCAAATAAAGACCTTGGGCATTTGGCTGGACGCAAATTTAAACTTCACACAGCAAGCAACCATTTTGTCCGCCACTTGCTTTGGCCTTATGCGCATGCTTAGGAAAGTGCTGCCACTCCTCCCTTCTCAAGCCCGTAGAATAATGGTGCAAGCCATTATCTTGTCCCGCCTGGACTACGGGAACTCCTTATACCTTGGGGCTCCTGCCTCTACAACAAGGAAGCTCCAGGTTACCCAAAATGCGGCAGCCTGCCTTTTGCTGGGCCTTAACCGTCGGGAATCAGGCACAGCGGCTCTGAAGAAACTTCACTGGCTTCCCATCAAGGCCAGAGTATTGTTCAAATCTATGTGCATTATGCACAAGGGCATGTGGAAGACCGCACCAGCAATGATCTGTTCTTTTGCGACCCCCTACCTCCCCCATAGATCATTGCGATCTAGCACAGTGTTTCTGTCTACCATGAACAAAATCAAACGTACCAGGTGGGGCGGGTGCTCTTTCTCTTGGAACGACGCCAAGGCTTGGAACTCCTTGCCTGCTACCCTTCGCAGCGAACCTAACCTTCTGAAATTCCGGAAGGAACTGAAAACTCTTCTTTTTATCTAATCCTTGTCTTTTCAGCTCACATTAGTCAGACTATACTCAGCGCTACGAGGCCTCCGGGTTGTTTGCGCTTAACAAAACACAATTAATAATAATAATAATAATAATATCCTAATCAACCTGTTCTACCTTTGCTTAAAAATAATTCTCCCTGGTCCACCTTTAAACTTTACGATCCCAATGACATCACTAAAACCTTAGCTACTATCAAACCCAATAACCACTTTAATAACCCTGTCCCCTCAAACTGCCTACCCCACATCCACCACATCATCTCCCCCCTTTGGATGAACATCATTAACGGCTCACTAGTGCAAGGTCACATCCCAGGCTGCCTAAGAATTGGATAAGTCACCCATATCCTAAAAAAAAAACATCAAACCCCTCCGACACTAATAACTTCCAAACAATTACCAACATTCCCATGCTAGCCAAAGTCCTGGAAAAATGTGTTCATCAACAACTGAACCAACACATCATGGACTTCAAACTACTGAACGACTGCCAATCAAAAATTTGATTTGTTCCAGTTGCATTATGGTGCCTTTCCTGTTGCCGATAATAGCTCGATACACACACAAGGGAGGTACCATTTTTATCAGGAGACTTAGGAGAATACAGAATAGTTGAACAGGTGTTATTACCTATACTTTTACTCTGTGTTTCTGCCTTCCGAATGTAGCCAGTGTGTAAGAAAGAAAACATTTTGAGAAATGCCCTCTACTGACATGCTAGTATGGAACCCATAAATTGCGAGATGTGCCAATAACCACTGCCCCTAAACTCCATATCTTGTGCCCATTTCAGAAATACTTAGGTTTAATTGATTCCTGTTTCTCTCTTTTAGATTTTACCATATGAATTGCTCTAAATTCAGTGCACAATGAAAAACCATTGCAAGGTGCAGCTCCGTTATGGACTCTGGGTACCGCGTGTTTTTTGAAAGCCCACAGACCCTACATATCCCCACAACTGGAATGGTCTAGCTGATGTTATGGGATATTGGTTTTGTAAATTGGCCATCATAACCAGAGGTTACGAATGAAAACGTTGTCACAAATGAATATTTATTTGATTTTTATTTCAACATTTAAGGGCATATGTACAACAGAATGACACAGCATGGTGTTAAGCACAACTTGCTAACGCCACGCGCCACCAACCTGAAAATGCAGGGATGCACCGTATTTACAAAGATATGGTGTACCCCTGCGTTTCCCCTAGCGCTGGCGCTAAATTAAGCTGCCTAGTGCCAATGTGTAATGATGGGAAGTCCACACGTGAAGTAGTTCAATTCAATTCAAAAACTTTATTCGATCATTGATTAATAATCATAAAAGTACATACATACATAAGTAATAAAACATGAGGGTACAGCAGGTTTTAAGTTAATCACATATCAAAAAAGGGTGCTTTTCCTCAAGCTTATCGATTTTAAAATATATACAGCAGTAAAAAAACAGATGTCCTGTGAATTAAGTCCAAATAAAAGCCCCATGGCCGATACAATAGTGGATACATTATATTTTTTGAAAAGCGGTTTCAGATATACTTTTCGAAGGTGGAGATAAAGAGGGCATAACAATAAAAAATGCTCCGTACTTTGCTTTGTGGTCCCATCACACGGACAGGGGGCAGTAGTATAGGTCTTCATTACAGGATACGCAACAAGCAAATGAACAATCCCCATCCGTAATCTTGTCAATACATATTGGTGGGATCGGATAGTAACCAATTTAAGGTATCCTGAAAGCCCCATTTCTTCCTTAGTGTATCTGTCGTAAAAAACATGTGAGGAGAACTGAGCAGTAGCTGCGTTACGCTTCACCATGCTAACCCTCAGAAATTCATGTTTAATCTCACTCTTCGGGATATCTAAAACACAAGATGGGTTATCACGCACCGTGAGATTAAAAACATCATTAAATGTTCGGATAATATAGTTAAGCCAGGGGATGCGGGAACATTTGTCCATGTGAAGACAATCTAAAATAATCTTTCTTGTAAAACCAGTCTGTTCCTTAGCCCATATAGATCTCCATACTAACAGGGGTCTTAATCTGATCAAGTCAGATAGATGTTCTAGACCAACCTCCTGATGGATCAGCTTTGTTGAGGCAGAAGATGGTAAACACAGGAGTTTTTTGACAAATGTGTTTTCCTCAACCTGGAGCATGTTGTTATTACAATGGCCCCACACTCCTGAGCCATATAGGGCCAGAGCAACACATTTATGGCGATATAGGTACAACATGTCTGGTATCCGTCTTGAGCCTAACTTGGATGCAAACCTAAATATGCCAAAAGAACACTTGGCCATTTTGGCTCTTACATTAATCATTTCAGGTGTCCACATCCCCCCACTGTTAAAAGTGATACCCAGATAACAGAATTTGTCCACCACTTTTATAGTTTGGTCCATAACTGTGAAGGGCCTTAAGTTTTTAATTTTCTTCCCACAGGGCATTATAAAAGTTTTCGAATTATTAATTTTTAGTTTTCTCCCATTAATAAAATCTGCAAATGTATTCATAAGTTTTTGCAGCCCTAGAGGGGTTTGTGAGAGCAGAACCGCGTCATCGGCGTAAAGCAATATTGGGATGGAAAAGCCGCCAGCAGTCGGTGCATCTGCACTGATGGTCCGTAGTTCCGACTCGATTGCATTAATAAAAAGGGAGAAAAGAAGAGGTGCAAGGACGCATCCCTGCCTAATTCCAGAACCTACTTTAATACTGGATGTACACTCCCCCGATTGCCCGTATCGTATCTTAGCCGTCAGATTCCTATATATACGTGAAGTAGTTATTAGGTGATGCTTTATTCCAAGATGTAAAGGGAGACCCCACCAGGAGCATCTAACATGGTGCTCAGCCCAGCCAACTGTAATCTGTCAGGCAGATCACCAACATTCTGTTAGATGCATCACATTAACATTCTAATGGAGGTAGAGAGGGAAAGAATAGGGAATGACAAGATACTACACAATGCAAGCAGGGTGCCTGCATTGCGGTGAATGATTGTTTATGTGCAGGACGGTGTCCCTTCTTCAAGTCCGGCAAGTCTAAATCCTATCCGTTGGACCTGGGGGTCCCACAGGGGTCATCGTTAAGTCCCACTCTATTCAATCTTTACGTGAGGCCGCTGGCTGCGGTAGCCAAGCAACGGGGCTTGACGATGGTCTCATATGCAGATGATATGCAGCTGGCGGTCACGCTGAGTGGGGACTCAGACATAGAGGTTCCAAGGTTCCGTGACGGTTTACGGGCAGTGGCCAACTGGATGAATTCCAACTGTCTCCAGTTAAATACCAAGAAGACTGAGGTCATGGTGGTCGGCAAGCAGGCGGTGTTATGGGGTGACAAGTGGTGGCCCTCTGAATTAGGTATAACCCCCTCTCCAGCATCGGAGATAAAAAACCTAGGGGTTTGGCTTGACCCGACCCTCAGTTTCATCTGTCACACCAAGAAGGTGGCGGCCTCTTGCTATGGCATCATTAGAGGACTAAGACCTATCCTTAAATTCTTTGATGCATCCACCGGACAACTGGTGGTACAAGCATCAGTGCTGTCCCGGCTGGATTATGCCAGCTCGATTTTGGCTGGGATTAATCAGTCAGAACTCACCCGGCTGCAGAGAGTTCAAAATGCTGCAGCCAGAGTGGTGATAGGTCTGCCAAGGGGGTGCTCGGTCTCCAAATCTTTGCACTCTCTCCATTGGCTCCCCGTAAACCAGAGGATCAGATTCAAGGTCCTTTGCCCTGCGTTTAAAATCCTCAAGTTACGTCTCCCCAAATTCTGGAGAATCTACTGACACCCTATGTACCCCTGCGAACCCTTAGATCTCTGGGTCAGAAATTGGCAGTGGTTCCACGCTTCAGGCTGAGTAGAGCTGGTGGCCGCTCTTTTTGAGTGCTAGCGGCGAATTGGTGGAATTCTCTTCCTTCTCATATCCGGTCTATTGATGACCTCCTTCAGTTTAGATGTGCCATCAAGACTATTTTATTTGTTTAGCTCTCATGCTGTGTCCTGTGGCCTTTCTGGTTTTTTTTCGGTGTTGTGTTGTGTTTACCTTGTCATAGCGCCAGGACGCCCCTTTGCTGGGGCAGCTGTGCGCGGTATAAGTAAAAATAACATAACATAATGTAAACAATCACAAATGGTGATTTCTAACTCCTTTGTTTGCTGCTTTGTGCAGCACATATAGAAGTTGCAAATCGTCATTGTTTACAATGATTGTTTATGTGCAGGAAGGGACACCTTACTGCACTTAAACAATCATTCATGGCGGTTTATATGTGCTGCACAATGCAGCACACACAAAAACAACAAAAACAAGGAGAAATAAAGCATTTCTCCTCTTTTCGTCATGTTAAGACCAGGTTTTTCCATGTCTTAATTTTGGGGACTACCATATATTTACCCACCCTTGTAAATATAGGGCAGGGTCAAAATCAATGGGTGTTGCGGCAGAACACCCACTGCAACACTTATTGCCCCCCCCTTCACGCTAAGTATAGAGTGAAATGGTGCCTAATTTACAAGGCGGGGTTAAGCAAAGACTCTATCGCCACAGAAACGTTCGTGTGGCAACAGGTCTTGTAAATATGTGCCTTAGTTTCTATGAAAAAAAAATAAGGAACTACACAAATGATGCCTTGCTGAATTTAAAATGTCCTCTAATTTACAAAAATGTATAGGGGCACATGCATCAAGGATTTTTTGAGTCGCAAACGGTGCGATTCCTTAAAATCGGCCGTTTGCAATTCCAAAAATGCTTTTTGGAATGCATCAAGCATTTTTAGAAATTGCACATTTTTGCGATTTCTAAAAATGAGATTGCTTTTAAGAAATCGCAAATTTGCGATTTCTTAAAAGCAATGCATGATTACTTTTATAATTGCGAATTCGCAATTAGGGTGTCAAATTTACCGAGTGGTTGAACCACTCGGTAAATTTGCAAAAAGTGTTAAAAACGCTGCAAAAGCATTTTTTACACATTCATGTTACGGACACACATGTCCTTAGGACATGTGTGTGTGCAACATGATGCGAAAAAAACATTTCATGGGTGCAGGGGGGGGGGGGTCATTTGAACCCCCCTCTCCACCCTTGAAATGCAATCAGGATTTGCGATTAGCAAAGTGCAAATTCGCAATTCCCATTCATTCCTATGGGCATTTTAGCCCATAGGAATGAATGAGAATTGCGAATTCGCACTTTGCTAATCGCATGATATTTGAGAATCGGTAAAAATTGCGATTTTTACCGATTCTCAAATATTTTGAGAAAATGTACATGCATCCCATTTTGCATTTCCTAATTTGCGATTCCCTAAAAATCGCAAATTAGGAAGTGCAAAATGAAACAATGACGCATGTGGGCCATAGTGTTTGGGAAGGTTTGACAAAATGGACTGTCTCTCAGTAAAATGTCAAAACTGTGGTAAAAGAGTGTGTTTTTGGATTCAAGTCTGCTTCATCCTGAAAGCTGGTAAGATAGAAAAAAAAGTTATGGAGGCCCAAGCTTGAAGTATCCTAAAAAGCCAAATTAAGTCTCAGCACTGAGGGAGAGGAGGGAAGGCCCAGCAGCAAAACGGTAAATGAATGGAATAATAAGACACCTGCACAGGAGAGAAAAAAAAAGGCACTGGCAAGATATTTAATACAATTAAATTCACATTACTCAGGCCCGGTTAAACATTAAGCTAACTTGAATCAAAATGGATTCCACACAAGTACAATCAGCATCAATAAACAAAGAGATACATTTCAGATATATATGTGTCTCTTTCTTAAGATAAATGAAGCCACCTAATGTTGATAAATTAATACATGGATTAATATTATTAGTGTATAATATGTATATAATGCACAAGTGCCTAAGGCACTAAAATTACGCGGGACAAATTTGTAGTTTGTCTGTCTAAGAAATACACCGAAGACACAATTTGCATCAACCTTACTAGATAACTAGTAAAAACTCTCTGAAGATAAAGGAATGGACCAAGATGATCATGGCCCTAAATTGCATGCTGATTCTGGTGGACTCCGCCAAGTTACTGGGAATTACACTGGATAAAAACCTTAACATGCAAACACACATCAACCTGTTGACTAAAATGCCAAAATTCACCTCAGTTATCTCAGAAAAATGAAACCATTCATCGAGAGCCCTGACTTCAAAATGGCAGATCAAGGTTGGAATACGGTTTTACTACTCTCTCTGGGCTCCCCAAAACCTCACCAGCCCCTCTAAAAGTGTGTCTCAATGCAGCAGCAAGACTCTTAACAGGATCTTGGAAATTTGACCATATATCCCCACACCTCAAGGCACTTAACTGGCTACCCTGCGAAGCCAGAATCCACCTGAAGATGGCCTGCATTACTCATAAAGCTCTCCCCCACAAAACCCCCAGTACCTTTCCCAGAAACTCACTTTATCTGGAGCAAACAGACACTCTAGGACCTCAGACAATCTACTCTTGAAACTCTCTCGTTTCACTAATAAAAAAACATCCGACAGAGCTTTCTCGGGAGCGGCACCGAGACATTGGAAATCTCTACCTCCGTGCATCAGAAAAATCTTGTCTACACCTTTATTCAAAAGGAAGCAAAATCATTCCTGATGAGCAAATACCTCCCTCAACTCTGCACATGCCTCACCATTTGGTGCCCTACTAGCACACCAGCCTTTTCACTGACTTACAAGGCACGGTACCCATACACTTCCTCAAACTTGTTTCCAAATTCCTCCGTATTGGACATCTACGCCTCTCTGACTTATTCGTATGCTAACTTGCTCCTCCTGCTATTTATAAACCATCTCTATCACTGTTTCTGCTCCCTGCCGAAACTTGTTAAAAATGTCTAGATACTATATCTGCTATGTTCAGCAATTAGTTTTATTATTACTCTGTTTCTTTCCTAAACTTTTAAAAATGTTTTGATATGCTCTCAGATCTTGTTGGCAAAAGCTGTATTCTTACTCTAATTTTGTAAAGCGCTCTGATACCCGATTCTGGGTCTTGTTTGCGCTACAGAAAACTCATAAATAAATAAATAATAAATAATACATAGGTATCCTTGATACCTGTTTTTCACTTTTATATTTTACCATATAAATTGCTCTATACTCAGTACACAATGAAAAACCTTTGCAAGGTGCAGCTCATATATGGACTCTGGGTACCTCGAGTTCTTGGAAAGCCAACAGACCCTACATATCTCCACAACCAGAGTGGTCTAGCGGAAGTAATAAGTTATTGGTTTTGTAAATTGGCCATCATGACCAGAGGTTACAAATGAAAATGTTGTCATGAATGAATATTTTTAATTTTTTTATTTCAACACTTAGGGGCATATGTACAACAGAATGACACAGCATGGCGTTGAGCAAAACTTGCTAACGCCACGCGCCACCATCCTGAAAATGCAGGGATGCACCGTATTTACAAAGATATGGTGAACCCCTGCGTTTCTTCTCGCGCTGGCACTAAATTAAGCTGCGAAGTGCCAACGCAGGCACCCTTGCACCTTAAGTGCAAGGGTTCCGGCATTGCGGTGAATGATTGTTTATGTGCAGGAAAGTGTCCCTTCTTCACATAAACAATCACAAATGGTGTTTTCTAACTCCTTTCTGTGCTGCATTGTGCAGCACATATAGAAGTTGCAAATCGTCCTTTTTTTTAATGATTGTTTATGTGCAGGAAGGGACACCTTACTGCACATAGACAATCATTCATGGCGTTTTATATGTGCTGCACAACGCAGCACACAAAGCAACAAAAACAAAGAGAAGTAAAGCATTTCTCCTCGTTTTGTCATGTTAAGAACAGGTTTTCCCTTGTCTTAATTTTGGGGCTACCGGATATGTACGCCACCTTTGTAAATATAGGGCAGCATCAAAATCAATGGGTGTTGCGGCAGAACACCCACCACAACACTTATTGCCCCCCCCTCTCACGCTAAGTATAGAGTGAAAAGGTGCCTAATTTACAAGGCGGGATTAAGCCACATTAAATGGCTTCATGCTGCCTTGTAAATAAGGCAAAGCCTCTATCGCCACAGAAACGTTCCTGTGGCAACAGGTCTTGTAAATATGTGCCTTAGTTTCTATGACAAAAATTGAAGGAACTACACAAATGACACCTTGCTGAATTTAAAATGTTCTCTAGTTTACAAAAATGTATAGTTTTTGGGAGCCATTATAGGTTTAAACACATTTCCACCACAAAGTGTTAGAAGGTTCGACAAAATGGACTGTTTTTGGATTCAAGTCTGCCTCATCCTGAAAGATGGTGATGTTAGTAAAGCACACAATTTTTGTTCATGCCATTTGCAAGAAAAAAACAGACACTTTTTTCTGCAGCGCTTTGGTACCATTTCTTCCCCCCAAAAAAGTTTTGCTATATTTCGGCTTATTTCTCAGTCCCCTCCAGAGGAATCTACAAACCCTGCTAACCTGTAGAATCCCCAGGATGTTGGCAAAAAAGGAGCCAATTTGTCATGGGTAGCCTGTGTGAAAAATAAGTTATGGAGGCCCAAGCTTGAAGTATCCTAAAAAGCCAAATTAAGTCTCAGCACTGAGGGGGAGGAGGGAAGGCCTAGCAGCAAAACGGTCAATGAAAGGGATAATAAGACACCTGCAGAGGAGAGAAAAAAAAGCCACTGGCAAGATATTTAATACAATTAAAATCACATTACTCAGGCCCGGTTAAACATTAAGCTAAGTTGTATCAAAATGGATTCCACACAAGTACAATTAGCATCAAAAACAAAGTGATACATTTCAGATATATATGTGGCTCTTACCTAAGATAAATGAAGCCACCTAATGTTGATAAATGTATACATGGATTAATATTATTAGTGTATAATGTGTATATAAGGCACAAGTGCATAAGGCACTAAAATTATGCTGGACCAATTTGTAGATTGTCTGTCTAAGAAACACACTGAATACACAATTTGCATCAACCTTACTAGATAACTAGTAAAAAATAATCCACATCGACATGTTGATATTAGAGGGATTTAAGGTGTCATGGTTATCACAGTTAAGTAAATGAGGATTACTTCAGGCTAATTTAAAAATTTTGAATGTGCGACTTTACCTTTTTTAGAAAAGTTATCAGCTTCTCTTCATCTCTGTGCTGACGATACACAAATACATCTGTGTATCGTCAGCAGAGATAAGAGAAGCTGAAAGCAAAGGAGATATCTCCAATGAATCAAGTGTAGAAAGAAAAATAACAAAAAGATAAACCCAAGAAACTTGGGGCCATATTATCAAGAAAGTGCAATACATTATTGCCGCTTTTATCGGCAGGAAACTGCCGCTAAGGCGGCAATATTGGGCTTTATAATAATATGCCCTTGTGAATTCCCATAGAAACCCAGGTTCTAGTGTTAACCTGGGCTTCTATGGTAATTCACAAGGGTATATTATCAAGCCCATTATCGCAGCTTTAGTGGCAGTTTCCTGCCGATAAAAGCGGCAATAATGCATCGCCCTTTCTTGATAATATGGCCCTTAAACTGGCAAGGAGGTAGACTTTGACATCATGGGATAGACTAAAGTACATAAGAAACATAAAAATAATGAGTATAATGTGGGGAAGAAGGAAAAGCAAAGGAATAACAGATCATAACATAGAGAGCTGCCTACAGCGTTAGTAGACTCCTAGAAAGATGCCCATAATACTATCAAAACTGGCCATATGACGCAGAAATATATAAAACATTCTTAATTTTTTTAAATAATTTTTTTATTGAAGTTCTTGGGGTCTTTGAAACAAAACATGCCAACATAAACTGCAGGATGTAGACACATGACAGGATTTACAAATACTTTTTGAGCTTAAAACTAATGTCCTAGATTAATCAAAATAAAATCTCTAAGTTTTATCAAACTTTCTCACCCCTCTTATTCGTTGTGCTTATAGTAATTCACTCTTTCTAACTCTCTTCATCTTTTGAAGTCATTCCGGGAACAAGGGAACCTGTGTTGAATGCCGATTCTGTAATATCAATGATCTTGCCACTGCCATTGCTATATATATAAATTTTACAAGAAGGTCTACTAATTCAAGGTCAGGATCAAAGCCATACAATATTAATTTAACATTGTATTTGATCGTAATCTTAAAATAAGTTTGAAGATAGAAAAAAACCTCATTCCAAAATAGCTTAATTTTACAACAGTGTGCAATTATATGAGACCAATTGGCAGGAGCGGCTTGCAAACATCTGAAACAGTTAGCTGAAGTATTAATATACATTTTGGAGATAACAACGGAGTACGATATAATAACTATTTACTAAAAAATAACATTCTACGTCAATTTGCACCTCTCAATATACTAAAATTGAATTTATTATTAGTCTTCCAGGTGTTGATGGATAATAGATGGTTGTCTTGTTCCTGCCATTTTTTAATTACTTTTATGCTCAAGTCTTCCGCCCTGCTCTGTGCTTAGCACCGTTTCCATTCCCCGGGTTTTCTATCTCTTATAGTCAAGAAAAGATCGTTCTATAGCTGAGTAGGGGGGCTAATGTATCTTAGGTCCATTGGCGTCAAGGTTTTATAAATCAAACTATAAGAACTTATTAACAAAAAAAATTCCGGGATTAATTGTGCTTTCTCTCTCTGAGATATCCACGTTGCATCCCTTAAAAAATCTGATAATATATTGAACCCAGTGCGTTCCCAATTCCAAATTATTTCTAATCCCATTTTAATCCCTGATAGGGCGAAAACATTCATTAAAGGGGTCGTTAAATTAATCTGGGGGAGATAATATCTTTTAAGCATGGCTTCCCGTCTTTTAAAGAACCAGTTCATGATCTTATATCGAACAAATTTAGGTTATTTGGATACCTGGAGGGGGGAGGGAATTTGAGCCTCATGATTGATTCGATCAAAAAAAATTAATAAATAAATCCTGCCTATGAAATCCATTGTTAAATCTCTCTAAATATTGTGCAAAGTATACATTGAAGTAGTCTTTAAGATTTCGTAGCGAGAGACCGCCCTGATCTGTATCTGCATAAAGTGTACCTATTGAGATAAGAGGAGTTTTTTTACGCCACACAAAACCTGAAAACAACGATTCTACTTTTGAGAAAAAAATGACGGGCAAAAAGCAGGGAATGGTGGAAAATAAGAAATTAAAAAGCGGAAGTACGGACATTTTAATCAGTGCAACTCGGCCTAAAATGGATAATGGCAGTGGGTTCCACCTAGCAAACATAGAGCGCGCTTTCTGAAGAAGAGGGTCAAAGTTTAGTATATCTAAATCTAGTAATGAGGCAGAACACAGGACCCCCAAATATCGTTTGGGCCTTGAATTAATACAACCGCTTAAATCTGGATGTAATTCTGGCTCTCCGCTCCCACAGACCAAAATTTCTGTCTTTTTTTTATTAATACGATATCCCCGTAAGGCCTTATATTCTTCAGAAATCTGTAAAGCATAAGTTTGAGTTTGAAGATCTGGTTTAATTAATAACATAACGTCATCAGCGTATAATTAGATTTTGGCCATAGAAATAATCGGGGGGGGCAACATTCGGACAATTCCGAATAGCGATGGCTAGTGGCTCAATAAAAAAAGCAAAAAGAATAGGAGACAGAGGGCATCCCTGCCACGTGCCTCGTTTAACTAAAACTGAACCCACCATAACAGAATTATTAATCACATTGGCTTTGGCGCCAGTGTATAAATTCTGAATTAAATTAATAATTTGTCGCGGTATTCGAAAGTGCTCTAAAATAATAAACAGTGTTGCCCAAACCACCAAATCAAAAGCTTTTTCTGCATCTTATAATAAAATTAAAGCAGAAACCCCTCGTGTAGCAAAATTATCTAAGGCCTCAGTCAAATAATGTGTGTTTGTAATTAATTGGCAACCCGCAATAAAACCGTTTTGGTCCAGATTAATTAAATCAGCAGCAATAGTATTGAAACAAATTGATAGTAATTTTGTAGTGATTTTGTAATCTGAGTTTAATAATGTAACAGGTCTGTACGAATTGGGATCTGTTGATTCTTTCCCCTTCTTCAGAAAGCTCACCACCGTACCTTCACGAAAAGACTCTGGAACTTGCCCACCATCGAGCATAGAATTTAACAATTGAAAAAATAAATCAGAAAAAGAACTGAAAAAAACCTTAAAAAATTCAGCTGGGAGCCCGTCCGGCCCACAGGCCTTGCCATTTGGAAGGTCTTTAACTACCAACTAAAATTCTTCCTTAGAGAATGGACTAATCATTGTCTCTTGGTCTATTTGTGAGAGAAAAGGCATTGCATATCTACCCAAAAAATTGGATAGCTTTTAATGATCTATAACGTGATGTTTTCTATAGATTTTTTGATAGTGAGACAGCATAATGGAGCCAACTTCCCCCGGCTGTGACATCTCCCTATGTGTGATAGGGCATTTTAAATAACGGATCTGATTTGCAGCTGCATGCTCTTTAACACCTTGGCTGCTAGAGGTTTTCCCCTCCTGTGCTGATCCTGATTAAACCCCATTGTTCATGACGAGCTCAGCTCGTCATAAGCACAGCTCCACTGTGCCTCATGACGAGCTGAGCTCGTCATTAGCAGGGAAGGGGTTAACCTGCCCGGCTAAGAATTTACCAATAAAATTACTTTTCTCATAGATTTTTTGAGATTGTCTACGAAAAATTTCTTTACTTTGTGCGAATAGATTAGAGCTAAGTTCTCGTTTAGCTTCATTTAATTGCTTTTGGATAATACCAGAGGGATTAGATTGCCTTTGCAAAGTTAGAGCCTGAATTTTTTGTTGTAATAAATTCCTAGATTCCCTGGCGGCCGACCAATCAGCTGCATCCTTACTTATCACTATACCTTGAATAAAAGCTTTCAACGAGTCCCAAATAATATGAAGAGGAGCTGTACCAGAAATACGAGCAATAAAATCTGTAATCTCCAGTTTAAGTGAAGTGACCCAGTTTTCATTCTGTAAGTGTGTCTTATTAAATATCCATCTCTAAAGAACTCTCATCTCTTCTCCCAATTTGACCTCAATGACTAACATCGCATGATCCAAAAAACCATTGTGGAAAACCTGCTGATAAGAAAAATCTAACTGCCTTGAGGCTAAAAAAAAATCGATTCAGGAGGAGGACTTAAACCTACCCGACCACCAGGTGAAGTCTTTTTTTTGTGGATTTTGTAGACGTCAAGGGTCACACAGATCAAGTATTGTCATATTATTAGAGATTGATCTTCGAGATTTAGGTTTCAGCTGTTTTTTGAGGACGTAATAGAATCTAATTTTGTATTCATAAGAATATTGAAATCCCCACCGATGATGATATCCCCTCCCACCATTAACAATGATTGAAACAAATCCTCATAGGGCTGAGGGTTATCGTCCACTGGAGCATAGAAGCAAACAAAGGTAATCGGCCTATGTCTATTCTTCACTAGACATGTAGCCCAACACCACCTGCCTGAGCCACCTTCTTCTGATTGTATAATTTCAGCCTCCAAATTCTTGTTTATGAAGAGTGCAACCCCCTGTTGGGACATTGTAGAGGACGAAAACCCCCGCAATGAGGCCCATATCTTAAACATTAAAAACTCATCCATTTTGGCTGCAGAAATATGGGTCTCTTGTAGCATTATTACCCCAGGATTTTCAGTCTTGATCCATTACTCAATTGCTCGCATTTATTTCCTATTATTTAGACCGTTAACATTGAAAGAAATTATTTTAAGGCCCCTACTAAAAGACATTTGAAATTATAATCATTCAAGACACACATTTCAACCATTATACACAGATTCTGTCCGAGCAGTTTTTCTCTTACTACTAATATATAATAACGAAAGCCTTCAATTCCACAAGGAAAAACACCTCCACCAATGACTTCAATGTTTTTTTCTTTTTCCACCCCCACCACCCGTGTCTCCCACCCCACCCTCCTACTCCTTACCCCATGGCCCTTCTCTACTCCTTTTACTCCCCCCCCCCACGCTGGCCACAAGGTCCTAACCCCTGACATAGAGCTGCCTTGTTATTGCACCCCTTAACCCTCTTGGTCCCCCCCTTTAACCACTCCCCTCTATTCACAAGCACTTGTAAGATCTATTCGTAATTCCCTAGGAAAGAAAAAAGCCCAGATTAATCAAAAGGAAAAAAAAGGTAAACAGAGCGAGAATAAGATAATTTAAAAAAACAAGTAAGTCTTTCCGAACAGAAATATAGTAACCAGATAAAAGTAAGTCAAATCATTAGGGTCTTCCTAATCTTGTGAGATCCGGTTAAGTAGATCCTGTGCTTTATTCACGTCTGACAATTGCAAAAAACACAGTTGATGGACAGAATGCAGAACAATGTCTTACATTCACCCCAGTACAAAGTTCTGGGCCTAAATCCATTGTTTTTTTGCACTCCACACCACCCTAGGTCAGACAATGGCTATATGCAAATCAGCCTTGACCCTGTGCCTCATGGGAACAGTCTAGCCCGAACTACCTAGCCATGTCTTTCCTAGACCCGAATCAAGCATCCAAGGACCGGTTTCTGGCTATCAGCCTTCTTCAGCCTGGATAGCTTGACTCCAGTGATGTGGAGAGCCTGGGACTCACGTCTGAGCATACCCAGCCCACTCGGGGTGAAAATTGCAAAAAACACAGTTGATGGACAGAATGCAGAACAATGTCTTACATTCACCCCAGTACAAAGATCTGGGCCTAAATCCATCGTGACCCTGTGCCTTGGATGCTTGATTCCGGTCTAGGAAAGACATGGCTTGGTAGTTCGGGCTGTTTCCAGTTGCTAACATCTTGGCACGCCCACTTTGCATGTCATTAGTGATAAATATCACTGACATGCAAAGTGGGGCCCAAGATGGTCGCTATCTCCTACTAGCTGTCGCTAACTGGTGTTAGCAACAGCTAGGTAATAGGGAGATCATTTTATCTCCGCTTTCTTGGCTTTTAAAGTTAAAAAAGCAGAGATAAACCCCCTTGATAATATGCCCCATTTTACCTGCAGGAAACAACTCATCTGCTATTCACCATTTGGTGCCCTACTAGCACACCAGCCTTTTCACTGACTTACAAGGCACGGTACCCATACACTTCCTCAAACTTGTTTCCAAATTCCTCCGTATTGGACATCTACGCCTCTCTGACTTATTCGTATGCTAACTTGCTCCTCCTGCTATTTATAAACCATCTCTATCACTGTTTCTGCTCCCTGCCGAAACTTGTTAAAAATGTCTAGATACTATATCTGCTATGTTCAGCAATTAGTTTTAATATTACTCTGTTTCTTTCCTAAACTTTTAAAAATGTTTTGATATGC
Organism: Lissotriton vulgaris; assembly: GCF_964263255.1. Lineage (NCBI taxonomy): Eukaryota > Metazoa > Chordata > Amphibia > Caudata > Salamandridae > Lissotriton > Lissotriton vulgaris. The sequence continues at coordinate 291,414 of NW_028251420.1, forward strand.
TCTCAGATCTTGTTGGCAAAAGCTGTATTCTTACTCTAATTTTGTAAAGCGATCTGATACCCGATTCTGGGTCTTGTTTGCGCTACAGAAAACTCATAAATAAATAAATAATAAATAATACATAGGTATCCTTGATACCTGTTTTTCACTTTTATATTTTACCATATAAATTGCTCTATACTCAGTACACAATGAAAAACCTTTGCAAGGTGCAGCTCATATATGGACTCTGGGTACCTCGAGTTCTTGGAAAGCCAACAGACCCTACATATCTCCACAACCAGAGTGGTCTAGCGGAAGTAATAAGTTATTGGTTTTGTAAATTGGCCATCATGACCAGAGGTTACAAATGAAAATGTTGTCATGAATGAATATTTTTAATTTTTTTATTTCAACACTTAGGGGCATATGTACAACAGAATGACACAGCATGGCGTTGAGCAAAACTTGCTAACGCCACGCGCCACCATCCTGAAAATGCAGGGATGCACCGTATTTACAAAGATATGGTGAACCCCTGCGTTTCTTCTCGCGCTGGTACTAAATTAAGCTGCGAAGTGCCAATGCATGCACCCTTGCACCTTAAGTGCAAGGGTTCCGGCATTGCGGTGAATGATTGTTTATGTGCAGGAAAGTGTCCCTTCTTCACATAAACAATCACAAATGGTGTTTTCTAACTCCTTTCTGTGCTGCATTGTGCAGCACATATAGAAGTTGCAAATCGTCCTTTTTTTTAATGATTGTTTATGTGCAGGAAGGGACACCTTACTGCACATAGACAATCATTCATGGCGTTTTATATGTGCTGCACAACGCAGCACACAAAGCAACAAAAACAAGGAGAAGTAAAGCATTTCTCCTCGTTTTGTCATGTTAAGACCAGGTTTTCCCTTGTCTTAATTTTGGGGCTACAGCATATTTACGCCACCTTTGTAAATATAGGGCAGCATCAAAATCAATGGGTGTTGCGTCAGAACACCCACCACAACACTTATTGCCCCCCCCTCTCACGCTAAGTATAGACTGAAAAGGTGCCTAATTTACAAGGCGGGATTAAGCCACATTAAATGGCTTCATGCCGCCTTGTAAATAAGGCAAAGCCTCTATCGCCACAGAAACGTTCCTGTGGCAACAGGTCTTGTAAATATGTGCCTTAGTTTCTATGACAAAAATTGAAGGAACTACACAAATGACACCTTGCTGAATTTAAAATGTTCTCTAGTTTACAAAAATGTATAGTTTTTGGGAGCCATTATAGGTTTAAACACATTTCCACCACAAAGTGTTAGAAGGTTCGACAAAATGGACTGTTTTTGGATTCAAGTCTGCCTCATCCTGAAAGATGGTGATGTTAGTAAAGCACACAATTTTTGTTCATGCCATTTGCAAGAAAAAAACAGACACTTTTTTCTGCAGCGCTTTGGTACCATTTCTTCCCCCCAAAAAAGTTTTGCTATATTTCGGCTTATTTCTCAGTCCCCTCCAGAGGAATCTACAAACCCTGCTAACCTGTAGAATCCTCAGGATGTTGGCAAAAAAGGAGCCAATTTGGCATGGATAGCCTGTGTGAAAAATAAGTTATGGAGGCCCAAGCTTGAAGTATCCTAAAAAGCCAAATTAAGTCTCAGCACTGAGGGGGAGGAGGGAAGGCCTAGCAGCAAAACGGTCAATGAAAGGGATAATAAGACACCTGCAGAGGAGAGAAAAAAAAGCCACTGGCAAGATATTTAATACAATTAAAATCACATTACTCAGGCCCGGTTAAACATTAAGCTAAGTTGTATCAAAATGGATTCCACACAAGTACAATTAGCATCAAAAACAAAGTGATACATTTCAGATATATATGTGGCTCTTACCTAAGATAAATGAAGCCACCTAATGTTGATAAATGTATACGTGGATTAATATTATTAGTGTATAATGTGTATATAAGGCACAAGTGCATAAGGCACTAAAATTATGCTGGACCAATTTGTAGATTGTCTGTCTAAGAAACACACTGAATACACAATTTGCATCAACCTTACTAGATAACTAGTAAAAAATAATCCACATCGACATGTTGATATTAGAGGGATTTAAGGTGTCATGGTTATCACAGTTAAGTAAATGAGGATTACTTCAGGCTAATTTAAAAATTTTGAATGTGCGACTTTACCTTTTTTAGAAAAGTTATCAGCTTCTCTTCATCTCTGTGCTGACGATACACAAATACATCTGTGTATCGTCAGCAGAGATAAGAGAAGCTGAAAGCAAAGGAGATATCTCCAATGAATCAAGTGTAGAAAGAAAAATAACAAAAAGATAAACCCAAGAAACTTGGGGCCATATTATCAAGAAAGTGCAATACATTATTGCCGCTTTTATCGGCAGGAAACTGCCGCTAAGGCGGCAATATTGGGCTTTATAATAATATGCCCTTGTGAATTCCCATAGAAACCCAGGTTCTAGTGTTAACCTGGGCTTCTATGGTAATTCACAAGGGTATATTATCAAGCCCATTATCGCAGCTTTAGTGGCAGTTTCCTGCCGATAAAAGCGGCAATAATGCATCGCCCTTTCTTGATAATATGGCCCTTAAACTGGCAAGGAGGTAGACTTTGACATCATGGGATAGACTAAAGTACATAAGAAACATAAAAATAATGAGTATAATGTGGGGAAGAAGGAAAAGCAAAGGAATAACAGATCATAACATAGAGAGCTGCCTACAGCGTTAGTAGACTCCTAGAAAGATGCCCATAATACTATCAAAACTGGCCATATGACGCAGAAATATATAAAACATTCTTCATTTTTTTAAATAATTTTTTTATTGAAGTTCTTGGGGTCTTTGAAACAAAACATGCCAACATAAACTGCAGGATGTAGACACATGACAGGATTTACAAATACTTTTTGAGCTTAAAACTAATGTCCTAGATTAATCAAAATAAAATCTCTAAGTTTTATCAAACTTTCTCACCCCTCTTATTCGTTGTGCATATAGTAATTCACTCTTTCTAACTCTCTTCATCTTTTGAAGTCATTCCGGGAACAAGGGAACCTGTGTTGAATGCCGATTCTGTAATATCAATGATCTTGCCACTGCCATTGCTATATATATATATTTTACAAGAAGGTCTACTAATTCAAGGTCAGGATCAAAGCCATACAATATTAATTTAACATTGTATTTGATCGTAATCTTAAAATAAGTTTGAAGATAGAAAAAAACCTCATTCCAAAATAGCTTAATTTTACAACAGTGTGCAATTATATGAGACCAATTGGCAGGAGCGGCTTGCAAACATCTGAAACAGTTAGCTGAAGTATTAATATACATTTTGGAGATAACAACGGAGTACGATATAATAACTATTTACTAAAAAATAACATTCTACGTCAGTTTGCACCTCTCAATATACTAAAATTGAATTTATTATTAGTCTTCCAGGTGTTGATGGATAATAGATGGTTGTCTTGTTCCTGCCATTTTTTAATTACTTTTATGCTCAAGTCTTCCGCCCTGCTCTGTGCTTAGCACCGTTTCCATTCCCCGGGTTTTCTATCTCTTATAGTCAAGAAAAGATCGTTCTATAGCTGAGTAGGGGGGCTAATGTATCTTAGGTCCATTGGCGTCAAGGTTTTATAAATCAAACTATAAGAACTTATTAACAAAAAAAATTCCGGGATTAATTGTGCTATCTCTCTCTGAGATATCCACGTTGCATCCCTTAAAAAATCTGATAATATATTGAACCCAGTGCGTTCCCAATTCCAAATTATTTCTAATCCCATTTTAATCCCTGGTAGGGCGAAAACATTCATTAAAGTGGTCGTTAAATTAATCTGGGGGAGATAATATCTTTTAAGCATAGCTTCCCGTCTTTTAAAGAACCAGTTCATGATCTTATATCGAACAAATTTAGGTTATTTGGATACCTGGAGGGGGGAGGGAATTTGAGCCTCATGATTGATTCGATCAAAAAAAAATAATAAATAAATCCTGCCTATGAAATCCATTGTTAAATCTCTCTAAATATTGTGCAAAGTATACATTGAAGTAGTCTTTAAGATTTCGTAGCGAGAGACCGCCCTGATCTGTATCTGCATAAAGTGTACCTATTGAGATAAGAGGAGTTTTTTTACGCCACACAAAACCTGAAAACAGCGATTCTACTTTTGAGAAAAAAATGACGGGCAAAAAGCAGGGAATGGTGGAAAATAAGAAATTAAAAAGCGGAAGTACGGACATTTTAATCAGTGCAACTCGGCCTAAAATGGATAATGGCAGTGGGTTCCACCTAGCAAACATAGAGCGCGCTTTCTGAAGAAGAGGGTCAAAGTTTAGTATATCTAAATCTAGTAATGAGGCAGAACACAGGACCCCCAAATATCGTTTGGGCCTTGAATTAATACAACCGCTTAAATCTGGATGTAATTCTGGCTCTCCGCTCCCACAGACCAAAATTTCTGTCTTTTTTTTATTAATACGATATCCCCGTAAGGCCTTATATTCTTCAGAAATCTGTAAAGCATAAGTTTGAGTTTGAAGATCTGGTTTAATTAATAACATAACGTCATCAGCGTATAATTAGATTTTGGCCATAGAAATAATCGGGGGGGGGGCAACATTCACACAATTCCAAATAGCGATGGCTAGTGGCTCAATAAAAAAAGCAAAAAGAATAGGAGACAGAGGGCATCCCTGCCACGTGCCTCGTTTAACTAAAACTGAACCCACCATAACAGAATTATTAATCACATTGGCTTTGGCGCCAGTGTATAAATTCTGAATTAAATTAATAATTTGTCGCGGTATTCGAAAGTGCTCTAAAATAATAAACAGTGTTGCCCAAACCACCAAATCAAAAGCTTTTTCTGCATCTTATAATAAAATTAAAGCAGAAACCCCTCGTGTAGCAAAATTATCTAAGGCCTCAGTCAAATAATGTGTGTTTGTAATTAATTGGCAACCCGCAATAAAACCGTTTTGGTCCAGATTAATTAAATCAGCAGCAATAGTATTGAAACAAATTGATAGTAATTTTGTAGTGATTTTGTAATCTGAGTTTAATAATGTAATAGGTCTGTATGAATTGGGATCTGTTGATTCTTTCTCCTTCTTCAGAAAGCTCACCACCGTACCTTCACGAAAAGACTCTGGAACTTGCCCACCATCGAGCATAGAATTTAACAATTGAAAAAATAAATCAGAAAAAGAACTGAAAAAAGCCTTAAAAAATTCAGCTGGGAGCCCGTCCGGCCCACAGGCCTTGCCATTTGGAAGGTCTTTAACTACCAACTAAAATTCTTCCTTAGAGAATGGACTAATCATTGTCTCTTGATCTATTTGTGAGAGAAAAGGCATTGCATATCTACCCAAAAAATTGGATAGCTTTTAATGATCTATAACGTGATGTTTTCTATAGATTTTTTGATAGTGAGACAGCATAATGGAGCCAACTTCCCCCGGCTGTGACATCTCCCTATGTGTGATAGGGCATTTTAAATAACGGATCTGATTTGCAGCTGCATGCTCTTTAACACCTTGGCTGCTAGAGGTTTTCCCCTCCTGTGCTGATCCTGATTAAACCCCATTGTTCATGACGAGCTCAGCTCGTCATAAGCACAGCTCCACTGTGCCTCATGACGAGCTGAGCTCGTCATTAGCAGGGAAGGGGTTAACCTGCCCGGCTAAGAATTTACCAATAAAATTACTTTTCTCATAGATTTTTTGAGATTGTCTACGAAAAATTTCTTTACTTTGTGCGAATAGATTAGAGCTAAGTTCTCGTTTAGCTTCATTTAATTGCTTTTGGATAATACCAGAGGGATTAGATTGCCTTTGCAAAGTTAGAGCCTGAATTTTTTGTTGTAATAAATTCCTAGATTCCCTGGCGGCCGACCAATCAGCTGCATCCTTACTTATCACTATACCTTGAATAAAAGCTTTCAACGAGTCCCAAATAATATGAAGAGGAGCTGTACCAGAAATACGAGCAATAAAATCTGTAATCTCCAGTTTAAGTGAAGTGACCCAGTTTTCATTCTGTAAGTGTGTCTTATTAAATATCCATCTCTAAAGAACTCTCATCTCTTCTCCCAATTTGACCTCAATGACTAACATCGCATGATCCAAAAAACCATTGTGGAAAACCTGCTGATAAGAAAAATCTAACTGCCTTGAGGCTAAAAAAAAATCGATTCAGGAGGAGGACTTAAACCTACCCGACCACCAGGTGAAGTCTTTTTTTTGTGGATTTTGTAGACGTCAAGGGTCACACAGATCAAGTATTGTCATATTATTAGAGATTGATCTTCGAGATTTAGGTTTCAGCTGTTTTTTGAGGACGTAATAGAATCTAATTTTGTATTCATAAGAATATTGAAATCCCCACCGATGATGATATCCCCTCCCACCATTAACAATGATTGAAACAAATCCTCATAGGGCTGAGGGTTATCGTCCACTGGAGCATAGAAGCAAACAAAGGTAATCGGCCTATGTCTATTCTTCACTAGACATGTAGCCCAACACCACCTGCCTGAGCCACCTTCTTCTGATTGTATAATTTCAGCCTCCAAATTCTTGTTTATGAAGAGTGCAACCCCCTGTTGGGACATTGTAGAGGACGAAAACCCCCGCAATGAGGCCCATATCTTAAACATTAAAAACTCATCCATTTTGGCTGCAGAAATATGGGTCTCTTGTAGCATTATTACCCCAGGATTTTCAGTCTTGATCCATGACTCAATTGCTCGCATTTATTTCCTATTATTTAGACCGTTAACATTGAAAGAAATTATTTTAAGGCCCCTACTAAAAGACATTTGAAATTATAATCATTCAAGACACACATTTCAACCATTATACACAGATTCTGTCCGAGCAGTTTTTCTCTTACTACTAATATATAATAACGAAAGCCTTCAATTCCACAAGGAAAAACACCTCCACCAATGACTTCAATGTTTTTTTCTTTTTCCACCCCCACCACCCGTGTCTCCCACCCCACCCTCCTACTCCTTACCCCATGGCCCTTCTCTACTCCTTTTACTCCCCCCCCTACGCTGGCCACAAGGTCCTAACCCCTGACATAGAGCTGCCTTGTTATTGCACCCCTTAACCCTCTTGGTCCCCCCCTTTAACCACTCCCCTCCTCTATTCACAAGCACTTGTAAGATCTATTCGTAATTCCCTAGGAAAGAAAAAAGCCCAGATTAATCAAAAGGAAAAAAAAGGTAAACAGAGCGAGAATAAGATAATTTAAAAAAACAAGTAAGTCTTTCCGAACAGAAATATAGTAACCAGATAAAAGTAAGTCAAATCATTAGGGTCTTCCTAATCTTGTGAGATCCAGTTAAGTAGATCCTGTGCTTTATTCACGTCTGACAATTGCAAAAAACACAGTTGATGGACAGAATGCAGAACAATGTCTTACATTCACCCCAGTACAAAGTTCTGGGCCTAAATCCATTGTTTTTTTGCACTCCACACCACCCTAGGTCAGACAATGGCTATATGCAAATCAGCCTTGACCCTGTGCCTCATGGGAACAGTCTAGCCCGAACTACCTAGCCATGTCTTTCCTAGACCCGAATCAAGCATCCAAGGGCCGGTTTCTGGCTATCAGCCTTCTTCAGCCTGGATAGCTTGACTCCAGTGATGTGGAGAGCCTGGGACTCACGTCTGAGCATACCCAGCCCACTCGGGGTGAAAATTGCAAAAAACACAGTTGATGGACAGAATGCAGAACAATGTCTTACATTCACCCCAGTACAAAGATCTGGGCCTAAATCCATCGTGACCCTGTGCCTTGGATGCTTGATTCCGGTCTAGGAAAGACATGGCTTGGTAGTTCGGGCTGTTTCCAGTTGCTAACATCTTGGCACGCCCACTTTGCATGTCATTAGTGATAAATATCACTGACATGCAAAGTGGGGCCCAAGATGGTCGCTATCTCCTACTAGCTGTCGCTAACTGGTGTTAGCGACAGCTAGGTAATAGGGAGATCATTTTATCTCCGCTTTCTTGGCTTTTAAAGTTAAAACAGCAGAGATAAACCCCCTTGATAATATGCCCCATTTTACCTGCAGGAAACAACTCATATGCTATTCAATACCCCCCAATCTTTCTAAAAATGCTTCTAAAACCTTCAAAAACTAACTTCACAGAAATAACCCCAAAGCACAGTTCCTGGACCCCTCCATCAACTCTCAGAAAGGTGTAATAATCAATGACCATATTTTCTTCACTAGAAAAACGGCCAAATGGCGAACGGCCTTCTCCAAGTTATTAACCATCCATGACAAGAAAAATATTCCCTACAGAACCAGGATTATTACGACACCTGCACAAAACCTTAGAGCCAACCTAAATATAACTTCCTTCAAAAATGGCACTGTTCTTATTGAAGCAGCCAACAAGGACCTAGGATTATTCGAAAAATACTTTCCCACGCTAAAAACCCTCACCAACACCTCCCCCAATGTCCCCCAGGACTCAACCATACCCTGTACCCCTATTTCTCCAGATTCTTAATGACGCTCACCTTCACCTAGATCCCTCAAAAGAATTAATAACAACTCACCTCCATTAGAAGTCTCAGCACCAACACCCTTACACAGAACCATAACTAAAAGTAACAACAACGCTCCGTCCGTAACGCCCCATCTCTGACCATTCTCAGTCACACATCCTACCACCACCGCTATTGCCATATCCCTCTCCCCACTCCACAACACTTCCACGTCCGCCTGAGAATTGACCACAACAACTCATCTAGCGAATCGTAAAAAAGCCCCCATAACGAGCTCTCCCAATTCATTTTATACTACATCTTCTCCAACCACCCTTACCTACCACACTGCCGTCACAGGCAGCGAACCCCTCAGCAATACTTTCCCCAGCCTCAGCCCTCTCGGTGCGCCAAACCGGCCTTCCCCCTCTTACCAATCTGAACTAGACTCTCTCAAAACACAGACGAAACTTAAAACCCGGAACCTACAAAACGTTATCATAGAAATTAGAAACATCTTACAACTTGCAGAAAACTCCCTATCTAAATTCAATCATATTCAAAACTCTCTAGCTGCAGCCAACAACATGATAAACACTATCCCACAGTCCTTGATGAATAGACTCTTACGTACACGCAATCACCCCAACTATCTAACGGACTTGGAAATCCAAACCTTACTAAGGGGTCGATTACGATCGCGGACGGACTTGCGTCCGTCCGCGACCCCAGAGCAGGAGGGAACCTCCGCATGGCATGCGGAGTTCCCTCCTGTGCAATCAGGATGTGACCGCCACCCTGGCGGTCACATCCTCTATTTTTAAGATTGCCGCAGGTGCAGCTTCAAGCTGCACCCGCGGCAATGTTAAAAAGGCGCGCATTGCATTTGCATGCAGAAAGAGGCAGGCACCGCGCGGTGCCTGCCGCTTTCTGCATGCAAATGCAGGGGGGTACCATAGGTACCCCCCATGTGCACCCCCAACCCCCCCTTCACCTAGGGGGCCCGCAACGGGCCCCCGCAGTGAAGTTCCGTATGCTTTACTGGCCATCCTAATATGGTGGACGGTGTCTGGAAGACACCGTCACCATATTAGAGCTTTTCCGCCGCGTTGTAATCCGACCGCGACGGAAAAGCTGCGGACGGAAACCAGGACCCACCAGCCATCCTAATCTGGCGGTGGGTCTTTGGTCAGTCCGCTGCGGATTTTCCGCATCCTCGGGGCCGGCGGTGGCTTCCGCCGGCCCCGAGGATGCGGAAAATCCGCTATCATAATGACCCCCTTAGTCTCTATGAAACCCGTACTTACCTCATCCCAGACATGGAAGAATTCCCAATAGTCCCAGTCCGCATCAACCCATACAAATCTTCCTTACCGAATCACAGAACCATAAGCCTGAATTACCTCCAAACTATTACCCCTACCTCCAAGATGCACAAACCTTCTCTAGAGAATGACTCAAACCAGATCTCCTGTCTCCTAAGAAACTGCCGCTCAGCCCTAAAACACGCCTCTGACTTTTTCGACCTCATTTTGAACCTGAAAATTGAGGTAACCTTCCTCACGGAAACCTGGCTCACAGAATCCTCCTCGCCATGCCTAGACCTTCTAGTCCCTCCTAACTGCAATATCGTAAGTCTAGACAGAAATCCCAAAATAGGCGGAGGCATCGCCTGCATACATTGATCCGACATCACTATCTTGAAGTTCCATTCCGAACCCTTGGAGTCTTGTGAATACCTTGGGATCCACTTAAAATCCTCAGATAACAACTCCAACAATCTACATATATTCCCCGGGTAAGAACGCTGTTTTCACAGACCAACTCATGGAAATCATTACAACTAACTCGACCCCTCGTTCCAATGACATATTCCTTGGTGACTTCAATCTCCACTGGGAAGACCACCTGGACAAGCAGGCCAACATTTTCAAAATCTTCCTAGCAGACCAGTCCCTGATCCAAGCCATCTCAAAGCCCCACTCACTCCAAAGGTGCTACTCTTGACTGGATCATTGCCAAAGAAAAAACAATTGAAGCTATCTCGATCACCCCATGTGATTGGTCAGACCATCACATTATTTCCTTCCAAATTCAGTCCACCAGAAAGAAAACTCATTCGCAACTACTCAAGCCTAAACATTGGATAAGAGATACGAAAAACCTCAACTGGAACATCCTTGCTAGTGATTGTGAGAAAGTTCTCACCCCTCCTAATAATATGTCAGGCGTCAATGCCCTTAATGCTCACTACAATTCCACGATGAACAAAGTCTTTGACTTAGTTACTCCACCAAAACTCAAAAGAATACCGGACAAAAACCCATGGTACATCGAAGCCCTGAATGAAGAGAGACGTAAACTAATATTGACTGAAAGTAAATAGAGACAACATCCCTCCCCTTCCAACTCAAACTACTTAGGAAATCTAGAAACTCATTCAACAAAAATATTCTACAATCAAAAAAAGATTTCTTCAGATCAGAACTAGACAATGCCAAAAACAGACCGCAGAACCTCTTAGAAATACTAAAACAACAATCCAACATATTTGTTAAAACCGCTCTCCTAACTTTGAATTCACAGTTCAGTAGTGAAGAATTTTCACAGCAAAAACCAACTCCCTCCAACTCAAACTTAGTTCAGCAGTTGAGCCAAGACGCTGCGGGCTGCAGCCGGCTTTTCCTTTCGCCGTGGTAAACTTTCTGTTGTTTGGGGCTGCTTTCTTGCCGAAATGGAGTCAAATGTAGTGGAGAGCTGGGGGGAATCGTGACTGCTACATGGATTAAGGGCAGTAAGGCTAGAAGTCTGCCTTTTTTGCCCTAACTCTGCCGGCCATTCGTTTGCTGGGCAGCTGGAGGCAGTTAAAGATCGAAATCTGCCTCTTAATCGTTTGGTCGTACGCTTAGGGATATATAAGGAGTATTTCAGAGATTCTCACAACGAACTGCAACATGAGGCAGGGGATAATAATGTGAATACACCACGGGTGGCTGCCAGCAATTGTTGATGGTTTCTTCTTTTAAGGAGAGTGGGCCGAGAAACTGATAGTCTCAATATACTGCACCTTTTAAATTGAATAGAGTCCGTATTCGCCAGCTACTTGCCACATACCTGCTCTGTTTACTGCTATTGCAGCCACGCAGGAGAAGGATTGCGGGCTGAGCGCTGAGGGCACTGAGGGCCACCATTGCCGATTCATCACTGGGGGAGACTACATCACCCAGGCTCCTTTGTGGCTGCTGACGCCGCGTTTTGGCGCCAGGAGGCGCTTAAAGCCCAGTTGGCGGGGCTAACCACCTTTTCAACGCTGCAGCGGTACCCCTAAAGACTTGGTTAGTGTTCTTGGACCTTTTTACACGCTGACTTTGATCTATAACTGCTAGATACTGTATATATCTACCTGCTTTTATTTATTAGCCTTGACCTGAGGGAGTCTATTGACAAAATTGTTGTATGATACTTATTCTTGGGGTATTATTTGTTCAAGTTAAGCAGAGGTCACTATTGTTGTGCACTAATTATGGGGAGGCGCAAGACACTGGCAAATCAGGATGGGGTTCTGGCCACGTTGGACACCTTCCTGACCAGAGCTGCTACTGTGAAAGATAGGGAGATTGAGCTGGTTAACAGACGTCTTTCTAGATCACCGACAAACGGCTCTTTAGCGCTTCTGGAGGGGGATATAATTCAACCAACTTACTGTACAGACAAAACTTTTAGCACTATTTCTATACAGGGGTTGGGGAATGGTATCCCTGATTCGGATGTGCTTTCCCCAGTTTTAGAGGCACAGCAGGACATTTTAGCTACACCCCTATCTCCCATTGTTACGGTGATAAATAAGCAGGGTGTTGTCCCCCCAGATTTTGGCAGAAAAGGTGTGGAAAAAAGTCCGACCGTTACCACTTGCAGTAATACTAAGGGTGCTAGTAACTTTAATTCACTGCAACAATTGGGGGGGGGGGCACTGTGCCCTACTGGTAGCACTAAGAGAAAAGGAAACGAAATGGGCAGTCAAGCAAAAAAGTCTAAATCTATTGTACCATCGATACCAGCATCACTAACTGGGGCAACCGCGCCTGCGCTTGATCTCCCATTAATAGAAGTGTGTAAATCTACCCTATACAGTACACTGGATGATAAATTACGCCCAATCATGATCAAATTACATAATTTTGAGCAAAGCATAGTAGGCCAGCACAATATTATACAATCCTTTCAAAACCGTAGTTGCACAGCAGCAGCAGCCCCTTCTGTTTCAAATATTGAATTATCGAAGGTGCCTGTAGAGGGGAAGGTTGGACCCCCTGTCAATTAAATAATTGTGCTCCATCGGTCATAGATTTGATTACTAGTACTGGGGGGCGGAATGATAAGACTCCTGATTGTTTGCCAATAGACGGAATTCATGTAGCAGAGAAACCAGGTGTAGTTCTTAATGACGTGGGAAAGAAAGGGGGCTTGTCGCAGGATTACACCAATGATATACCACAGAGTTTACCAGTTATCGATTTACCCCCACAATCAACCCCGGTGGTGGCAATTTTAGGGAATGTGCCCCCTCTCCCAGTTGGAACAAAGGAGAATTATGCCCAACTTAAAAATAAGGTAACCCATTGCTTGTCTCGCAATACTGTTGCAGGTCCAACCACCGTAAATAACATCATTATGGTCCGTCGTGTTGCCTGGCTGGGAAGTTCCAGGAAAACAAGAAGGGGGGATTGTATTGTGGTGAATTTTAGTGACCCACTGGCCGTTGAGAGAATTTTCAGGGAGGTCAATGCTGGTCTTTCATATAGGGGCCAAGGTATTCAGATACTGCCCTTGGGCTTCTTCTATAAGGTGGAGAACCATAGACAGAATAATCTTAATTTAGAGCATTATAGTTTGCCCCATATGCCTGTGGAACAGTGTAGGACTGGTATTTTTAACACCTGGGCAGAAACGGATAATCCTCAGGGTCACTATCATCTTTCATCCTTTGCTCAGGGGCAAAATAGATTTGCAGTCCTCTCAGGGCTGAATGATTGTGATTGACTGAGCAAAAATGAAGTTCCCTTGGATTAAGTAGCCCAGAAGTTTGTGCCAGTTGATTTAGTCTTGTTAGATTATGGGCTTCCAACTGAAACGTCTATAGTGTTACCAAATGCAGAGTCATTGGAGGTCATAATAGGTGAAGGGCCAACGGAACAGGAGCTGCCAGGAATACTACTTGTTACCCCACTGCAGGATCTATATATTGTTTCCCCTGAGGACCAACCTAGGACCCAGGATTATAATGTGTTGTTCTGGAATATCGCGGGGTTGGCAGAGAAGGTTGCAGGCCCATTATGGGTGCAGTTTGTTAGTCACTTTCCTGTGATATGCATCCAGGAGACATGGTTGGTTAATTGTAATCTTTTTTTAAAGGGGAATAAAGCTTTTTTGTTCCTGCAAGCCCAGCATCTAGTGGGAGAGCAAGGGGTGGGTTGGTTATTTTTATTTCTTTGTCCCTGAAATGCAGGAATAAGGTTATCTCCTCTGATTATAGTGATTTTCAGGCAATCGTTTTAGGGTGCGGAAACCTTCGTCTTTGTTTGATCAATTTTCATAACGCAGTACGCAAACAAGGGGCATGTAAGATAACCCAGCTGGGCAACTTTGTTAAGCAGTATTGTGGCCCCTTTAGAAATAGTCTTATGATTGTAGGTGATTTTAATGCTCACCCATGTGGGGATCCTGAATCCACTAACATGGGTGATTTGGGATGCCAAGGATCCGGGGCCTTCCCTTTGAGGATTCTCCACTGGGAGATGTTCTTAACGATTTGCTCAACGAATATGATCTGTTTTCGTCCATGAGCTTTGTATCACTATCTAGTAAACAAAAGGTTCCGTCTTTCAAAGGTCGCAGTGGTGGATCTTTTATAGACCACATTTTGATCTCTACAAGCGTTCAGACCCTTTTAGTGGGCTTCGCAATATTAGAAAGTGCTTTTAGTGATCATAACCCTGTGTGTGTGTGCTTGGGAGGGAGTATATTGAAAAGGAAGGACTCTGTGATAGCTTCAGGCATGCTGAAGCTGACCAATATTAGGTGACGCCTTAAATGGGCCCAAGTAACTCCGTCCCTTTTTTATGAAAAGCTCTATAAATCCTGTGCGGCAGAATTTTCGTACTGTGTGAAACCTCAGTCTACTGCCGTGGGTATTCCTAACATTTTAAATGGGATCGTCTCTAAAGTAGGGACATTGTTATCTGTCCCGGCCCAAAGAAGGATTATCGGTGACCCCAAGTGGTTTAACCCATTATGCTCCAAAGCCGCCAGAGAACTAAAGGCTGCATTGAAAGCAAACCCTACGGATCCATCACAGATTTTTATTCTTCGCTCTAATTATAAAAACCAACATTCCCATGCTAGCCAAAGTCCTGGAAAAATGTGTTCAGCAACAAATGAACCAACACATCATGGACTTCAAACTACTGAACGACTGCCAATCGGGCTTCAGACCCGGGCATAACACAGAAAGAGCGATTCTACATATTGTTAATGATGGCCTCCTTGCTCTGGACCGTAATGAAACACGTCCACTAGTCATGCTCGACAAATCATCAGCCTTCGACACGGTCAATCATGACAAAATTCTAAGAAGACTGGAAAATAGGATGGGCTTTTCCGGCACAGTCCTTCAATGGTTCAAATCTTTTCTGGAAAAAGAACGCAAGCAATCATGGTGAACAAAAATCTCTCTGCCACTTCTGCCAATCTGCTAGGAGTACCTCTAGGCTCAACCTTATCCCCAACGTTATCCAACCTTATTGTAGAACCCATAACTGATCTACTACCGCAGGCGAACATCTCCTATCACATGTATGCAGACGACACTCAACTCTACATCAAGATCATGCCCATTGAAGAGATAAAGATAATGAATAAAGCTTTTGAAAAGACTGTCAACTGGCTAACGACCAACTTCCTCAAACTAAACATGCAAAAAACTGAATTTCTCTTAATCTCTCCTCCTAAAAACTCTCTGAAGATAAAGGAATGGACCAAGATGATCATGGCCCTAAATTACACGCTGATTCTGGTGGACTCTGCCAAATTGCTGGGAATTACACTGGCTAAAAACCTTAACATGCAAACACACATCAACCTGTTGGCTAAAAATGCCCGTTTTCACCTCAGCTATCTCAGAAAAATTAAACAATTCATCGAGAGCCCTGACCTCAAAATGGCAGATCAAGCTTTAGTCATATCGAGGTTGGAATACGGTTGTACTACTCTCTCTGGGCACCCCAAAACCTTAACAGCCCCTCTAAAAGTGTGTCTCAATGCAGCAGCAAGACTCTTGACAGGATCTTGGAAATTCAACCATATATCTCCACACCTCAAGGTGCTCAACTGGCTAACCTACGAAGCCAGAATCCACCTGAAGATGGCCTGCATTACTCATAAAGCTCTTACCCACAACACCCCCCACCTTTCCAAGAAACTCACTTTATCTGGAGGAAACAGACACTCTAGGAGCTCAGATAACCTACTCTTGAAACTCTCTCATTTCAGTAAGAAAAAACGCCCAACAGCGTTCTCGGGAGCGGCACCAAGAATTTGGAAATCTCTACCTCCGTGCATCAGAAAAATCTTGTCTACACCTTTATTCAAAAGGGAAGCAAAATCCTTCCTGATGAGCCAATTCCTCCCTCAACTCTGCACATACCTCACCATTTGGTGTCCTACTAGCACACCAGCCTTTTCACGGACTTACAAGGCACCGTACCTGTACACTTCCTCAAACTTGTTTCCAAATTCCTCCATATTGGACATCTAAGCCTCTCAGACTTATTCGTATGCTAACTTGCTCCTCCTGCTATGTATAGACCATCTCTATCACCGTTTCTGCTCCCTGCCGAAACTTGTTAAAAATGTCTAGATACTATATCTGCTATGTTCAGCAACTAGTTTTATTCTTACTCTGCTTCTTGCCTAAACTTTAAAAAATGTTTTGATATGCTCTCGGATTTTGTTGGCAAAAGTTGTATTCTTACTCTGATTTTGTAAAGCGCTCTGATAGCCGATTCTGGGTCTTTTTCTCGCTGCAGAAAACTAAAAAATAAATGAATAATAAATACTACATAGGTATCCTTGATACCTGTTTTTTCACTTTTATATTTTACCATATGAATTGCTCTATACTCCGTACACAATGAAAAACCATTGCAAGGTGCTGCTCCGTTATGGACTCTGGGTACCTCGAGTTCTTGGAAAGCCAACAGACCCTAAATATCTCCACAACCAGAGTGGTCTCGCTAAAGTAATGGGATATTGGTTTTGTAAATGGGCCATCATGACAAGAGGTTACAAATGAAAACGTTGTCACGAATGAATATTTATGATTTTTTTTATTTCAACCCTTAGGGGCATATGTACAACAGAATGACACAGCATGGCATTAAGCAAAACTTGCTAACGCCACGCGCCACCATCCTGAAAATGCAGGTATGCACCGTATTTACAAAGATATGGTGCACCTTTGCGTTTCCTCCCGCACTGGCGCTAAATTAAGCTGCCTGGTGCTAACGCAGTCAACGTTGCACCTTTGTGCAAGGGAGCCTGCATTGCGGTGAATGATTGTTTATGTTCAGGAAGGTGTCCCTTCCGGCACATAAACAATCACAAATGATGTTTTCTAACTCCTTTCTGTGCTGCATGGTGCAGCACATATAGAAGTTTTAAATCTTCATATTTTTTATTGATTGTTTATGTGCAGGAAGGGACACCTCACTGCACATAGACAATCATTCATGGCGTTTTATATGTTCTGCACAATGCGGCGCACACAGAAACAGCAAAAACAAGGAGAAATAAAGCATTTCTCCTCGTTTCGTCATGTTAAGACCAGGTTTTCCCTTGTCTTAATTTTGGGGCTACCACATATTTACGCCATCTTTGTAAATATAGGGCAGCGTCAAAATCAATGGGTGTTGCAGCAGAACACCCACCGCAACACTTATTGCCCACGCAGGTTGGGATCCAAATATGTAAAAAAGATACTTCACCACTGAGATCCTTGTCCTTGCGCTGCTTACCAACTAAAAGGATATTACCTTATTAAGAAGTACTCTACCGCACTGCCTTTGCCATATTTGGATTGAATTACCCTCAAAATAGATTATCCTCCTTACTTCCATATACTCCCCTTTTGAGGGAGTTTCAACAGTGCATTATAAGTCGTTGGACTTGGTGTTGGTGCCCAACTACACTTCTATCAATGGGAGAAACGTGGCCTCTCTAATTGAAGGTCCCCTAGGAATTTGAAAGTGGTATATCCGACTAGGTCCTGAGGAAGGTGGTTGCCCAACAGCTTTTAACCCACCGAAGCGCGCGTCGACCTAGTGCGGAGTCCCATGCATTGCATTGGAGACTCTTCTTTACCGTGTACAGATGTAGTATGATTGTTGTTGTGAGACTGGAAGAAGTGGTATGACTGGAAGTATGTATGGTTGTGTTTGAGTTTAACCAGGGGTGTGTTGTGAGATATGTTTTCGTAAATATTGAAATAATCATGGTTAAAAAAGAAATATACCAATGATTGTTTGTACTGTGAGATTGCATCTTTTATCTATGTGTTTGAAAAGTATAATATGACAAAAGAGAAAAAAATTATTTTGATAAGAATTTAATGAAATGTTTTGATAAACTATATAAAAAAGACTTTGAGGTGACCTTTTCTTGTCACTGGTGTACTTTCTGAAATGTATTCAAAAAGTATGTGAGCATTGTGGCACAGTAAATATATGATGGTCTATGAGGGAAATATTTTTACTGTTGTTGCGGCAGAACACCCACCACAACACTTATTGCCCACCCCTTTCACGCTAAGTATAGAGTGACAAGGTGACTAATTTACAACACGGGGTTAAGCCACGTTAAATGGCTTAACGCCACTTTGTAAATAAGGCAAAGCCCCTATTGCCACAGAAAAATCATAAAAAGTGATGTTCCTGTGGCAACAGGGTCTTGTAAATATGCCCATTAGTGTCTTTGAAAAAAAATTAAGGAACTACACAAATGACCCCTTGATGGATCTAAAATTTCCTCTAGTTTAGAGAAATGTATAGGTTTTGGGTTCCATTATGGCATTAACACCCATTTCAACCACAAACTGAAAGGAGGTTGAAAGACAAAAAATAGGGAAAGTGGACTGTCTCTCAGTAAAATGTCAAAACTTTGGTAAAAAAGTTTGTTTTTGGATTCAAGTCTGCCTCATCCTGAAAGCTGGTAAGATGGTGATTTCAGTACCATACAACTTTCGTTGATGCCATTCGCAGGAGAAAAAACAAACACTTTTTTCTGCAGCACTTTTTTATCATTTTACCCCCGAAACAATGTTTTGCTATATTTCGGCTTATTTCTCAGTCCCCTTCAGAGGAATCTACAAACCCAGCTCACCTATAGAATCCCGAGGATGTTGGCAAAAAGGACACCAATTTGGCATGGATAGCTATGTGTAAAAAAATTACGCAGCCCTAAGCGTGAACTATCCTGAAAAGCCAAATTAAGGCTCAGCACTGAGGGGGAGGAGGGAAGGCCTAGCAGCAAAACGGTTAATGAACGGGATAATAAGACACCTGCAGAAAGAGGAAATATGAATTTTTATGCTCAATTGTGTCCCCTATCTTAGACCCCAACGACTCCGTGTACGCTCTACAAGTACATGTATGTTCCCTCCACTTCCAGTTATGAAGACGCAAATACATTTGCGTCCAACGTTAACATGTCCTCTTTCAGATCCACCATGAATGGGTCGAATATTCCGTTCCTAAGTATGCCTTGCCAACGTCTTTATGTGGTGTACTTTACACGTTTTTCAGCTCTGGCGAAGTAGGCCCTGAATTCTGCCATCGAGCCTTTTCCTGCCTTCTGACTCTGAATGCCTCAGCCCGGGTCTGCATCTGTACCCATGACCTTTGTCTCACTTCCTGCGCGGCTAACGGTGCTTGGTTCAGCCTGTTGCCTGCCAAGACTGTATTCAGCCTTCAAGTTATCTGCTCCGCTCCTCGAAAAATACATTCCTGTCTAGTAGTTCAAGTAAACATCCTTCCAGCTGCAGAGCAAAGGGCCCGACCTCACTGTCTCCGTGCAAGTAATTCCTAGCTCCTGTTACCATGGTAGGTCCATGCCCCCTCGCATCTCATGCAGACACGAAGACGCTTATACACGCACTCACAGTTAGTATAGAATAGCCTCTGTCCGAGAGACCTTTCCTTCCAGATAATATAGTTCCTTAAACACGAGATATTAGATACGATTTGGGATTAGGTTGTTCTGACATCCCAGACTTCTGTCTCCTCATGTAGGGCTAAATGTCAAGTCCCCTTCACCCTCCAGTTACACGTCAATCACACGTCATGCTGCCTGCGCGCGCATCTCTGCCATGTATTTCTGCTGACACTGCAGGATTCTCTTATGGATCCACCCACTTGTGACATCTTCTTAATGACGTTTCTAGTACACGCCTTCATGCACGCCTATTGTAACGCCTTTTCATTACGTATGTGTATTCTTATCTCTCCTCTCAGCTGTTACGCCTTCTGCATCTGCCTTTACTGTAATGCATTGACTATATATACTATTAACTGTCAATAAAGTATTGTCTGTCAGTCCCTTCCCGAACCTACGTGGTGACGGAATGGTATGCCACCTTTGGTTCGAACCAAATACCCATTCCTTTTTAAGGAATAAAACCCCTTTTGAAAACCTCAAATATCACGGATTTTGCCTCTTATTTTTTCTGAGTTATTCTTATTGAACTTTACCGCATAAATTAACTATAGGTAATTTAAATTTACCACATAATTGGCGCCCGAATAGGGACCCCTCCCCCATCTCACGCGCCGGAGGTGCGTTGCAGGCCTAGCCCCCTACCACAGCCGGACGGACAACTACGCGTACCCGCAGGATTTCCTGTATCTCCCTCAGGCCAACGGAGGTGACTGAGGCTGCGATCAACACCCAGACGAGGCGGTGAGGAGTGCGGAGGATCCCGACCAGAGTCTAGCTGAGAGAGCAAGATCCGAGGTATACAGAGGCCCACCAGGTTCCGAAGTTCCAAAGTATCTGCGTCACGAGTCGAGTCCGGTCCAGTCCAGTCCAAAGTTTCCGAGGCCTTCCGTTCCGTGCTTCCCGGTGAGTACCATTGCTGGGGACGCATCTAGACGTGCGCAATAATTTGTGCCGGTCAAGACGGGTTTGGGTACACAGACCTGGTCTGCACTGTTTAGCAGTGTATCTGTACTGTTTAGCAGTACATCCAGTATCATGTCGTTAGCTAGTTTTATTCTAATCATTGTTGTTCGTTTTAAAATGTTTTAATGTGGTTTCAAAATGTCGTGGTATGAGTGATTGTTCGATCTTCATTATTGTGATTATTGTGTTAATTGTGTTCATATCTAAGTAAGGACCAAGTAGCCTGACTTTTAACGATGCCGTTATTCTCCAAATTAAGACAGATAAAAACTAGAAAAGGGATACTCGAGGAAGCTGTTCCCATTCCACCTAGGGACACTCCAGGGTACTTTATGTACCACAAACATGGCCTAGATGCCGTTTTATATCTCGATTTATGGGTGGACTACACCAAGGATCTAGCAGAGAATCAGAGATGGCCCGCTGCTGGGACATGGGATGCAGATTGCATCATGAGAGTAGAAGAAGCATTATGGAAAAAGAAAGCCAGACAGTCACAGAAAGATGCCATTGAATTATGGCGTAAAGAATCGCATAGGCGTACAGAAAAAGCACACAGAAAAGAAGAGAAAAGTAGAGAGGATTCAGAAAAGGCCCGAGAAAATGTATTAGTTGAGGAAGGTATCCGAGTAAAAATAGAACAAGTAGATAGACAACGAAACACCCTTATGAATGGTATGTATCCTCTTCTGGCCGAGGGTTTACCTAAGGCCACCCCGGAAGTACCAAAAGATCTGCCACCTCCATTGCTCCCGACTAAAATGCATCAGAAAACCGCAAAGGACATTTTCCTTTCTTCCTATCTAGACGATGTAGCTCCCGAATATGTTAATACCGCACCGCCACGCACACCTCCTCCTGGCGGCGCTCGACCACGAGATAGTCAGCCCCCACCTCCGCGACAAGCTACTCCTCCTCCCGTTCCTCCTGCTCCTCCCGTTCCAACCCTTCCAGCCGTTCTTCCATCTCTTCCTGCACCTATTCCTCCTGCTTTACACCCAAACAATCCCTTCGGACCCGGCGCCTCAGGAGGCGCGTCCGGAGGGGTGACAGGTTTCCAAACCCCAGGTTTCCAGACAGGTTTCCAGACCCCGCCACCAACACATCGATGGACTTATAGGGATCTAGCACAACAACGTACACCTCAAGCAGCCGATTTTGACATATATAAAGAACGACTTGCAGATTGTAGATATGATCCAGTACCTGGTAAAAAGAATGACGACAGAATGATGCTCGCATCAGTACGATTGCGACGAGTCACAAACTTTTTATCGACACTACCTGGAATGGTAGATCATCTAGATAGAATATATCATTTTGTTCAAACAGGGATAGGCCCTGAAAGTATTGGCGAGGCATTGGCCTACCAAAAAGTTGATACTCAAGGCAAGATATTACGGTTTCTTATAAACTGTCTAATAAGAGAAGTGGATAGGCCGGGTGCAAACCCGGACGACATAAAAGCACTTCATAGATGGGGTCAGAATATAGCAGATGGGAATCATGATAAACAGGCTTGTATAGAAAATATGTACCGAAGGATCAGAAATGCAGTAATAAAGATGCATGAAAGAAGACAGCCACCACCGGAAATAGATTCAGACAAACTTGAATCCTCAGGGGAGGAGGACGCACCAGAAGAAGCAGCAGGACAATCGCAGTTACCAGTTAGAGAAATGATAGCTTATGTAGATAAAGGAAGATCCTATAATAATTCAATGCGTCCAGTACGTCCAGAAAGTAAAAGAATTTTTCAAGAAGCCATGTGTAATCCGAGAACTCCTGAACACTTATTCCAAGCCACTGACAACAGGCTTCGAGAACGAATGGGGTACCATGTACTCGATTCTATGGACGAACAAGAATTAGCTAGGTCAGCAGTACAATGGGCTGACAATCCCGAGAAATATAGTGATGATGCGTTAGCGCACACATTCTTGAATATGACACCAAGCGAACAGCGTTTAGCTGGTACATACATGATACAACACTTACTCATACTGTATAGAAGCCAACATTCCGATCCAGGTCCCCTGCCTGATATATTAGCAGAACTACTCATGAATAAATGGAGAGGTCTAGGTACCGATCTAATTAAAGTAATTCTAGAACATCGGCACAGATATAGTGCCTTCCTATGTCCACAGCCTGATTCAACACACTCCATGGAAAGAAAAATGTATTACATAGACAGACAGAATCCGTTACGAGAAGTGCACCCAGTTCAGAATGCTGATAATACGCTTAGACGCGTGTTTGTGTATACGCCCATAACTAAAATAGAATTATTGGAAATGAAAAAACTAGTACCTAGCCATGACAAAGATCCCGCAGGTTTTCATCGTGAAATAAAAGACATGTTACTCATGGGTGATTACACTTATCCAGACCTTATGAAAATATTGAAAGTACTACTGCCTGCTGGTATTTACGAGAAACTCAAAGAAAAAGAATGGGAAGTGGGAAATGCAAAGATTGATTGGGCTGCATTAGAAAACGAAGAAAATACCCGAGTTCCAGGCCTAGGGCTTGGAGACAAAGTTAAAGCGTTACCAGGATTATTAGTACAAGTATTGCCACGTTTATTAAGTACGAAAAAGGAAGACTGGGGTGCAATCTCAGCCTGTAAACAGAAACCCGATGAAGACACTAGTGATTTTTATTCCCGATTTGAAAAATGTTTAGGTATTAATAGCGGCCTGAAAGCAAGTAGTGAGTCATATCCACATCTTTTTGTAACGAAACTAGTCGAGAATTCACTGCCCCAGGTTAAGAACAGAGTATTGAAAGTCGAGAGTACTTGGCAAGCTAATACCCCTTCACAAATGTTGCAAATGTTACAGTACCACCAGAATAGAATTAGAGAAGAACAAGAACACGAACAAAGACGTATGAAAGACACGAAAATGAAAATGTTAGTTGCTCAGTCAGTTCCAGCTGACGGTCACAAAAAGGGTACGACCCAGCCCAGTAATTCAACGGCTCCTATTAAAGGGGTATGTAACTATTGTAAACAGCCAGGTCATTATATAAACGATTGTGCAGTTCTGAAACACAATATCTCCACGGGTAAGACCAAGGAGAGACCACGTCCACCTAGACAAGATCAAGCCCAACAGCAAGTACCCCAGAATATACAGCATATACCACCTATGCCAGCTTCACAACAGACCGTAGCAGTACCACAGCCACAGCCTATTGCCGCAACGCAAAACACGACACAACAGATGTACCAGTATGCACAAAATGACTACCCAGATTATCAGCGATATACATGAAACAGCCTAGAGAGGGAGGTTGGCTTGCCTCTTATTGAGGTTCCTGTAGATCAAGAGGGTCCTTATGTACACAGTCAAGTATTAGGGAAAGACAGAAAGTTTCTAATTGATACAGGGGCAAGCTGTACAACGATTAGTCATGATGAGGTTCCAGGGGCACCCCTCTCAGGCTCACAGAATGTTTCCCTTGGTTTTTCAGGAAAACCTATTATTAATGAAGTATCACAACCTCTTCCTCTTGCAGTCGGTCCTCTGACACGGACTACAGATTTATTGCTTACAAAGTCATGCCCAGAAAACTTACTAGGTATAAAGACACTGAAAGCTCTAGGAGCTATAATATGCTGTTCTCCGGAAGGAGTACGATTATTCTTGCGAGATTTTAAAGGTCACTATGTATTGAGAGACATGGATCACCGATTACAGAATGTCCCTGCACATTTGTGGGCACAAGGCCCCACTGATGTAGGTTGTATGCACATTACACCATATCGAGTCACACTCAAAGCAGGAGTAGTATTACCACGAATTAGACAATACAAGTTACCCCCAGATTCTGTAGTGGCTTTGCTGAAAATCATTGACAAGCTCATTGCACAAGGAGTGGTTGTGGAAACCGACTCCAATGTATGTAATTCTCCTATCATTCCAGTCCTTAAACGTACTGATCCAAATGCACCACCAGTTTATTGATTAGTTATTGATCTGCGCGAATTGAATAAATGCATTGTACCACAGTATCCCGTGGTTCCAGATATCTCTTCATTACTGACAGCTATTGATCCAGAAGCAGCGTTCTTTACTGTAATTGACCTCAAGAACGCCTTCTTTAGCGTCCCAATAGATCCGGAAAGCCAATACTTGTTCGGATTCTGTTTAAATGGACGAAGTTTCAAATTTGCACGCGCACCTCAAGGATTCACAGAAAGCCCCAGCATCTATAGCCAAGCACTGAAAAGACAACTTGACAGTATCCACATGCCTGTTAACACCGCCCTACTTCAGTATGTCGATGATCTGCTGATCACCGCCCGAAGCGAACCAGAATGTGAAAAAGCATCACTGACGGTTTTAAATTTTCTGGCCGACAAGGGGCACAAGGTATCCCCTTCGAAGCTGCAATTCTGTGTTCAGCAAGTTGTGTACCTTGGTCACTTGCTGTCCAAAGTGGGGAGACAGCTCACACCTGATCGCATCCAGTTAATCGTAAACATGACACCACCCAAGACACAAAAGGAGGTGCAGGCCTTTATAGGCCTCACTTCATACTGTAGACAATGGATTCCCCAATACGCATTTCTAGCAGAACCACTTATTCAGTTGACAACTCAGGAGGCAGCGACATCGACTGTCCTCCCTTGGACTCAAGAACATACACAAGCTTTTGAAGACTTAAAGAAAGCCTTATGTCAAGCACCAGTTTTAGCAACACCATGTTACAGTAAGCCTTTTACACTTTTTGTCACAGAACGTGAAGGCACTGCTTTGTCAGTGCTCACTCAGGAACAAGCAGGTTCACACAAACCGTGTGCTTACTTCTCTAGCACATTAGATCCAGTAGCCCAGGCTCTGCCTGCGTGCTTGAAATCAGTTGCAGCGACAGCTTTAGCAATCAGACAAAGCGATTCCATAGTACTAGGACATCAATTGACAGTACAAGTTCCACATTCCGTGGTAGTTCTTTTAAACCGTACACAGACCCAACACTTGACTATAGCAAGACTGACAGGTTATGAATTGACATTGTTTCAGCCACACATAGAAATCAAACGCTGTAGTACGTTAAATCCTGCCACACTTTTGCCATTAAGTGGCGTAGACCCATTGTCACATGATTGTATTGAAGTCATTACTATTACGACGAAACCCAGACAAGACTTGACAGACGTTCCATTACCAGACCCAGACCTGACACTTTATGTGGATGGTTCATGTATGAGAACAGGTACAGGTGAATTAGTGGCCGCCTACGCAGTCACGACAGACACCGAAGTTATTGAAACCAATTGTATCGACACCCTGTCAGCTCAAGCAGCAGAGCTCATCGCTCTGACACAAGCCTGTATTCAAGCCAAAAATAAGAAAGTTAACATATACACTGATTCACGTTATGCATTCGGAGTTGTTCACAACTTCGGAGTCCTCTGGCGAGAGAGAGGTTACTTAACTTCTCACGGTGCCAACATTCAACACGGTCCCCTCATTCAAGCCCTGTTAGATGCAATACATCTGCCTACTGCAATATCTATTATGAAGTGTAAAGCACATACAAAAGTCACCGATATCATTTACCAGGGTAACGACCTGGCAGATCGAACAGCTAAGCAAACTGCCCAGAATCGAACTCATGTAACTAACTTGACAAAGACAATAGTTCCGACATCGACACACTGCATGACAGTTAGGGATCCCGCACATGATGTAATCGACATACAGACACATGCTACACCAGATGAAATCAAGAAATGGACTGAACTAGGAGGGATCCAAACAGATCAGGGATGGATGACGAAGGGAAAATCTACATGGTTTCTCCCCGACTCTATGGTTCAAGTCATCATTAACACGATACATAGCCCAGCACACCTAGGAGAAAAAGCCATGCTAGACAGCATTCAACATATATGGTTCAATAAAAACTTACGAGCAGCAGCCAAACATAAAGTGCGTACTTGCATGATTTGTTGTCAGTTCAACCCAGGTAAAAGCATTCCCGTAGAGCAAGGTGGATTTCAGCCTCCCGATCACACTTTTGAAGTCCTCCAGATGGATTATATCCAGATGGAACGTTGTCGAGGATTCAAATATGTCCTCGTAGTCGTATGTGCACTTTCCCGATGGACAGAAGCATATCCAGTCCCAGATTACACTGCTCCGACCACTGCCAAGCAGCTGGTTTGTGAATTTTTCCCGCGGTATGGTTTGCCCCGTATCGTGTACTCAGATAACGGTCAACCATTCTTATCCGAGCTTGTGAAACACATTACACTCCTGTTAGGCTACCAGTGGAAATTCCACTGTGTCCGGCATCCCGAGGCAGCAGGTCTCGTGGAGCGCCATAATCAGACTCTGAAAATCCGACTTTCTAAAATCTGCAGAGAGAAAGGCGTTGACTGGATAGTAGCTTTGCCAGTTGCCCTTTTCTATATGAGGATGGTAGCGTATTCTCGAACCGGGCTATCCCCGTATGAAGTGGTCTTTGGTAGGCCACCAAATATGTGGGGGACGCCTATACCTCGTAAAATCACAGATGTTGACTGTATTATGCTGACAGATTACCTTGCCTCCTTGATGTCTGCACTACAATCTTGTCGTTCACAGGTAGCTGCAGCCTTTCCCGACAACACCGAGGTGAAGCCCCATGAAGTGGTTCCCGGGGATTTTGTTTTTGTTCGCAATTTTGATCGGAGAAGTCCGCTGGAACCCCGCTGGCAAACCACGAAATTGGTTCTTCTGACGACGAGGACCGCTGTGAAGGTTGAGGGCAGAAAAGGGTGGCTGCACTCAAGCCACGTTAAGAAGTTTCACGGACTCCCTTCGGACTTGGACTCTAAGCCCTGCCCTCCTCCACAGACTGACTCAAAACTCCCCCTGGTTGAGAAAACCGCCCCCGAAGAATATAGACTGAAACTACGGTCTAGCAAGTCAGACAGTTTAATTGTTTAAGTCCTCCCCTAGGTGAATCGGTTAAATTAGTTTCTGACATGTATCCCCTAGACCGAAATAGAGAGAGAGATAGACAGATACAGCTCAGGAAACGTGCATATTGTAAATCACTTCGTAGTCACTGTATAGTGACATTATTGATTATGTTTTTTCTGAGTCTGCTGATTATTGCTGCCAGTATATTATTGCATATATATTATCCTATTTTCAAGCGTGCACATTCTGCTTTCAACGTTACTGCTGAACATTCTTTTAGCGAATTACCTCCGCATGAATTGTCTTACAGACTTGCGCTGCGCAACAACACATTCATTAGTATGCTACATCACTCCCATCTGACCAACAACGCTACAAATTGTTGGATATGTGGCCGACTCCCTCCCTACCAGAAATACAAGGGAGTTCTGCCCCTTTTTCCGTACCCGTTCACACACAATGGTTCATGTGGTGCATGGTTTAGACTGATTAATTCTTTAGATTCTGATACTATAGTTTATGAAGGAAATTGGGTTTGGGGAAACCTGAACTTAGTTTTGCTTAAAGCCTGCTACCCTAACAAGGAGGGACTTCCCACAAGGACAGGAACTGATCTAGAAAATGAAGTATATGGATTAGGTAACTTTACCATTAACCTCATGATTTTGAATGTAGAATCCGAAGCTGCACCAGTCTTGCCTGCCATGTCAGTATTACCAGTCACAGGTGAATTATGTGTCAGAAAGAATGGTTCAGTACACTTAGGTCATAGTAAATGTTCTACTGTGGTCGAATTCAGTGATCAAGGCAAGTCTACATTCAGAGCTACTCGTCATTCCTACTTCATTTGTGGTCATACCGCATATATACGCTTACCTCTAGATTGGGATGGTACCTGTTACATTGCATTCCTTCTGCCACCTGTTTTCCTAGCCCCTCCTGATTATCATAGACACACTAATCTAGTAAACAATAGACTCCGAAGAGATCTCCCGATTGTCGATTACACTGAAACGGCATGGGAGCAATACACAGACTTCAATAAAGGTTTCTTTCCCTACTTAGGTGCTGTCTTTAATAGTAAACTGATACGCAAATTAACTAGAACCCTCGAAGCAGTAGTGAATGAAACTACTTCCGCCCTAGGCAACTTAACAGAGGAGCAGTCTGCTATGCGGGTTGTCTCGTCCTTGACGTCATCCTGGCCGATAGGGGCGGAGCCTGTAAGGTCATCGGGTCGAGTTGCTGTGTTTTCATTCCAGAAAACGCGCCAACAGTATATAAAGCTATAACCCGTCTTCATAAGATTGCAAGTTTGATACATCAGAATCCAGGCACCTGGACTTGGTCCGGTTGGTTCTGGACAACGTTGACCGCCTGGGGATGGAAGGTCCTATCCTTCCTAGGCATTGCCCTTCTCATAGTATTCAGTTGCTGCCTATGTCTACAATGTGGGCCAGCGATTTGCGGCCTGTGTGCCACATCATGTATTCCACATTCAAGTTCCCATTCAAAACGCCATAAGAAGAAAGAAGAGCAAATGATGTTACATGAACAGATTGATCGATTCATGAGGATCGATATATCATGAAGGGTCCGTAGGGGACAAGGAGGGAATGAGGAAATATGAATTTTTATGATCAATTGTGTCCCCTATCTTAGACCCCAACGACTCCGTGTACGCTCTACAAGTACATGTATGTTCCCTCCACTTCCAGTTATGAAGACGCAAATACATTTGCGTCCAACGTTAACATGTCCTCTTTCAGATCCATCATGAATGGGTCGAATATTCCGTTCCTAAGTATGCCTTGCCAACGTCTTTATGTGGTGTACTTTACACGTTTTTCAGCTCTGGCAAAGTAGGCCCTGAATTCTGCCATCGAGCCTTTTCCTGCCTTCTGACTCTGAATGCCTCAGCCCGGGTCTGCATCTGTACCCATGACCTTTGTCTCACTCCCTGCGCGGCTAACGGTGCTTGGTTCAGCCTGTTGCCTGCCAAGACTGTATTCAGCCTTCAAGGTATCTGCTCCGCTCCTCGAAAAATACATTCCTGTCTAGTAGTTCAAGTAAACATCCTTCCAGCTGCAGAGCAAAGGGCCCGACCTCACTGTCTCCGTGCAAGTAATTCCTAGCTCCTGTTACCATGGTAGGTCCATGCCCCCTCGCATCTCATGCAGACACGAAGACGCTTATACACGCACTCACAGTTAGTATAGAATAGCCTCTGTCCGAGAGACCTTTCCTTTCAGATAATATAGTTCCTTAAACACGAGATATTAGATACGATTTGGGATTAGGTTGTTCTGACATCCCAGACTTCTGTCTCCTCATGTAGGGCTAAATGTCAAGTCCCCTTCACCCTCCAGTTACACGTCAATCACACGTCATGCTGCCTGCGCGCGCATCTCTGCCATGTATTTCTGCTGACACTGCAGGATTCTCTTATGGATCCACCCACTTGTGACATCTTCTTAATGACGTTTCTAGTACACGCCTTCATGCACGCCTATTGTAACGCCTTTTCATTACGTATGTGTATTCTTATCTCTCCTCTCAGCTGTTACGCCTTCTGCATCTGCCTTTACTGTAATGCATTGACTATATATACTATTAACTGTCAATAAAGTATTGTCTGTCAGTCCCTTCCCGAACCTACGTGGTGACGGAATGGTATGCCACCTTTGGTTCGAACCAAATACCCATTCCTTTTTAAGGAATAAAACCCCTTTTGAAAGCCTCAAATATCACGGATTTTGCCTCTTATTTTTTCTGAGTTATTCTTATTGAACTTTACCTCATAAATTAAGTATAGGTAATTTAAATTTACCACAAGAGGAGAGAAAAAAAAGCATTGGCAGGATATTTAATACAATTACATTCATAATACTCAGGCCCGGTTAAACATTTAGCTAACTTGAATCAAAATGGATTCCAAACAAGTACAATTAGCATCAATAAACAAAGAGATACATTTCAGATATATATGTAGCTCTAACTTAAGATATTAAAGCCACCTAATGTTGATAAATGATTAATATTATTAGTGTATAATATGTATATAACACACATAAGGCACAAAAATTACTCTGGACCAATTTGTATTTAGTCTGTCTAAGAAACACATTGAATACAAAATTTGCATCAACCTCACTAGATAAACTAGTAAAAAATCATCCACGTCAACATGTTGATATTAGAGGGCTTTAAGGAGTCATGGTGTTCGCGGTTCAGTAAATGAGGATTACTTCAGGCTAATTTCTAAATTATGAATGTGAGACTTTACCTTTTTTAGAAAAGTTATCAGCTTCTCCTCATCTCTGTGCTAACGATACACAAATACATCTGTGTATCGTCAACAGAGATAAGAGAAGCTGACAGCAAAGGAGATATCTCCAATAAATCGAGTGCAGAAAAAGAATGAACAAGAAGTTAAACCCAAGGAACTTAAACTGGCAAGGAGGTAGACTTTGAGAGTGAAAAACATCATGGGATAGACTATCCGCCCGATTCATGAACCAAAATTGCGCTCGCAAGGGGCCGGATTCTGAGAATCCGGCCCTTTGCGAGAGCGATTTTTGCATTTGGGATTCAGCATCCCAAATGCAAAAATCGCTAATTGCGATGTCGCAAATGTGCGAGGAATTACATTTAAGGAATCTCTATTAGAGATTCCTTAAATGCAATTCAACATCCAATTTAAATTTGCGAATTCGCAATTTCTTGCCGCAATTTACCGTGAGGTCAGACCTCGCGGTAAATTGCGAAAACTCAGAAAAATGCATTTAAAAGCATTTTTCTGAGTTGCATGTTACACACACACATGTCCTTTGGACATGTGTGTGTGCAACACCTGTGTGAAATTTCATTTGAGGGGTGCTACAGGGTGTCCTGTGGACACCCCTGGCACCCTTCAAATCGCAATCTTATTTGCGATTAGCTAATTGCTAATCGCAAATAAGGAATACTCCCCATTCATTCCTATGGGCCTTTTGGCCCATAGGAATGAATGGCGAGTTATTCCTTATTTGCGATTAGCAATTTGCTAATCGCAAATAAGGAATCAGTAGGAATCGCATTTTATTATGCGATTCCTACATGATTACCGTTTTGCGAGTCCTTAATAGCGAATCGCTATGATTCGCTATTAGGGGCTCGCAAAACGGCCCGTTGATGAATCAGGCTGTAAGGTACATAAGAAACATAAAAATAATTAGTATAATGCGGGGAAGGAGGAAAAGCAAAAGGAATAACAAATAAAAAAATAGAGAGCACCCTACAACGTTAGTAGACTGCTAGAAAGATGCCCATAATAATATCAAAACTGGCCATATGACTCAGAAATATATAAAACATTCTTCCTAGTTGCCAATTGAATACTCCTTGAGCCAAATATGATACACCAAAGATGATAATTTTTACAATGTCCTGAGAAACAGACACAAACAAGATTCACTCAAGTAGCAAGACACACTAGTCACCCCATACTGGATTTTCCTAGGTTCTAGTTTAAAAAACAGGTTTACTAAGTTTCCCTAGGTACCAGCTGAGCTTGGACTCAAAATACAAAGAAACACACTGCGAAAAATGGGTCCGTTTTGAGTGGAAAAAATGTGATGTAGCCATGGTGTGTTTTGGGACATTTCCTGTTGCAGGCACTGGATCTAACCACACAAGTGAGGTACGTTTTGTATCAGAAGACTTAAGGGACTGCGGGGTCGAAGGTATTCTATGACCCCCACTGGTTCCAGAACTTTCCTTTACAATAATGTGTTAAATGTGTATTTTAGTCAAAGTTTGACGTTTGTAAGGGATTTGGGGCGGAATAAACTAATGAGAGCCATGCAAGTCAACCCATTCTGGATTCCTCCAGGTGTCTAATGTTCAATATTGTACTGTTTTTCCAGGTTTCCCTAGGTGTCGGCTGAGCTAGGGCCCGAAATCCTCAGCTAGACACTTTGTAAAAGAAGGTATGGTTTTAGTGTAAAAATGTGATGTGTTTCTCTCCGCTGCAGATGTCTTATTATTCCATTCATTAACCATGTTGCTGCTAGACCTTCCCTCCTCCCCCTCAGTGACAATACAAACACTCATCTCCAGTCAACTGAACTGGGTTTAATCCATCACCGTTCTTTAGCTCACTCTACCACCCCAGTTCAGACATGACCATATGCAAATCAGTCTGACCCTGTGCCTCATGGGAACAGTCCAGCCCGAACTGCCAAGCCATGTCTTACCTGGACCGGAATCAAGCTTCCCAGGACCGGTTTCGGATTCATAATCCTCATCAGCCAGGCTATCTTGAATCCAGTGGCCAAATGAGCAAGGGACTCACGTCTGAGCATACCCTGCCAACTTAGGGCGAACAAAGCGAAACAAAAGGGGATGATGGACGGAGCGTTTGAGCAAATGAAACACTCAACCCCAGTCAACTGATCTGGGTTTAATCCATCACCATTCTTTAGCTCACTCAGCCACCCCAGTTCAGACATGGCCATATGCAAATCAGTCTGACCCTGTGCCTCATGGGATCAGTCCAGCCCGAACTGCCAAGCCATGTCTTCCCTGGACCGGAAACAAACAGCGCTTTTTTACCATTTTACCCCCAAAAAAATGTTTTGCTCTATTTTGGCTTATTTCCCAGTCCACTCCAGAGCAATCTACAAACCCTGCTAACCTGTAGAATCCCCAGGATGTTGGCAAAAAAGGACGCCAATTTGGCATGAGAAGCCTATGTGAAAAAAAGTTACGCAGGCCTAATCGAGAACTATTCTAAAAAGACAAATTAAGGCTCAGCACTGAGGGGGAGGAGGGAAGTTCTAGCAGCAACATGGTAAAATAATATTGTTAGTGTATAATATGTATATAACGCAAAAGTGCATAAGGTAGTAAAATTACGCTGGACCAATTTGTAGTTAGTCTGTCTAAGAAATACACTGAATGCACAATTTGCATCAACCTTACTAGTTAACTAGTAAAAAATCATGCACATCAACATGTTGATATTAGAGGGCTTTAAGGTGTCATGATGTTCGCAGTTAAGTAAATGAGGACTACTTCTGGCTAATTTCTAAATTTTGAATGTGAGATTTTGCCTAATTTAGAAAAGTTATCAGCTTTTCTTTATCTCTGTGCTGATGATACACAAGAGGAGCTGAAAGCAAAGGGGATATCTCTAAATAGATCGAGTGTAGAAAGAAAAAGAACAAGAAGATAAACCCAAGGAACTTGGGGCCATATTATCAAGAAAGGGCAATACATTATCGCCGCTTTTATCGTCAGGAAACTGAAGCTAAAGTGGTGATAATGGGCTTGATAATATGCCCTTGTGAATTCCCATAGAAGCCCAGGTTCTAGTGTTAACCTGGGATTCTATGGGAATTCACAAGGGCATATTATCAAGCCCATTATCACCACTTTAGCAGCAGTTTCCTGATGATGAAAGCGGCGATAATGCATCGCACGTTCTTGATAATATGGCTCTTAAACTGGCAAGGAGGTAGACTATGATAGTGAAAAACATTATGGGATAGACTAAGGTACATAAGAAACATAAAAATAATTAGTATAATGCGGGGAAGGAGGAAAAGCAAAGAAATAACAGATAATCAAATAGAGAGCACCCTACCACGTTAGTAGACTCCTAGTAAGGTGCCCATAATACTATCAAAACTGGACATATAACTCAGAAATATATAAAACATTCTTCTCTAGTGGCCAATTGAATACTCCTTGAGCCGAATATGGTACATCAAAGATGATCATTTTTACAATGACCGGAGAAACAGACACAAAACACTGCAAAAAGTGGGTAAGTTTTGAGTGGAAAAATTTGATGTAGCCATGTTGAGTTTTGGGACATTTCCTGTTGCAGGCACTGGGTCCACCCACACAAGTGAGGTACCTTTTGTATCAGAAGACTTAAGGGACTACTGAGTGGATGGTAGTCTGTGCCCCCCACAGGTTCCAGAACTTTGCATTACAATAATGTAAGTTAAATGTGTTTTACAGTCAAAGTTT
Organism: Lissotriton vulgaris; assembly: GCF_964263255.1. Classification (NCBI taxonomy): domain Eukaryota; kingdom Metazoa; phylum Chordata; class Amphibia; order Caudata; family Salamandridae; genus Lissotriton; species Lissotriton vulgaris. The sequence goes on from NW_028251420.1 coordinate 326,095, forward strand.
GACGTTTGTAAGGGATTCTGGGTAAAACAAACTAGTGAGAACCACGCAAGTCAACCCATTCTGGATTCCTCCAGGTGTCTAATGCTCAAAATTGTACAGTTTTTCTAGGTTTCCCTAGGTGTTGGCTGAGCTAGGGCCCAAAATCTACAGCTAGGCACTTTGCAAAAGAAGGTATGGTTTCAGGGAAAACATTTGATGTTTTCATGTTGCATTTTGGTGCCTTTCCAGTTGCGGGTAGTAGCTCGACACACACAAGGGAGGTACCATTTTTATCAGGAGACTTAGGAGAATATAGAATATGAGAACAGGTGTTATTACCTATACTTTTTCTGTGTGTTTCTGCCTTCCGAATGTAGCCAATGTGTTAGAAAGAAGACATTTTGAGAAATGCCCTCTACTGACATGCTAGTATGGAACCCATAAATTGGGAGATGTGCAAATAACCACTGCCCCTAAACTCCATAACTTGTGTCCATTTCGGAAATGCTCAGCGAGAGGGGCACCGCTGCTGCCAAGATCCACAGACACCGGGGGAACAACCTGCCTCGCTTATAGAGTGTTTTCAAAGACAGGAGGGACGCGTGGAGGATGTGGATGATTGCTTGGACCTGCGGCGAGCCCCCTCGCTCCTTTCGCAGTCTTGAGCGGTCTTCACGGCCGCGCACTCTGTCGCTGTGCCTGGAGGGCTCTCTGCACTGCTGCTGAGTATCCGCTCTTGTTCCCTGCACCGCCGGGAGATTGCGTTGGCTCCTTCGGACATTCAACAACAGTATAAGCTCTCCAGACTGGAACCACTGCAGCTACGAGGGGCTCTCTCAGGACGTAACAACAATACATTAAAAAAATGGAAGGGTCTCTCAAGTGACAACAAATACAAAACAGGAGACTCGATTCCCTCCTAGTGGGTTGCCTACAAACAGGCAGCCATTCCATGGCTTGGGTTATTTTTCTCCTTTTTCCCAGGACACAGGAGCCCGAATCCCACTACAGTAAAAAGTAACAAAGGATTTCCGCTTCGTGCCTACAAAGGCTTGCAATACCTCCATCAGCCACAATGTGTAAAAACAGCAGCCATCTCGTAAATGCTCTGCCTTTCTACCTCTTTTGCCAACTTAGACTAAATAAACTCTCTGTGCAGCCCCCATCTCAATCGTCTCCTCTAATTTATCGCCAAACATATTCCCTCCCCACTGGTCTGCTCTACTCCCTCTCTTCTCCCCTGGAAACACTTCACCCCAGCGACTCCTCAAAAGGAGTAAGAACCGGCCCTTCCACCTAGATCAAGCAATTTCACATTATGGCTGGACCACACATTATACCTGCAGGAAACAACACTTATGATATTCAATACCCCCAATCTTACTAAAAATGCTTTTAAAACCTTTAAAAACAGCCTTCACAGAAATAACTCCAAAACACAGTTCCTGGACCCCACCATCAACACTAAGAAACGTGTAATAATCAATGACCATATTTTCTTCACTAGAAAAATGGCCAAATGGTGAACTACCTTCTCCAAGTTATTAACCATCCATGACAAGAAAAATATTCCCTACGGAACCAGGATTATTACGACACCTACACAAAACCTTAGAGTCAGCCTAAATATAACTTCCTACAAAAATGGCACTGTTCTTATTCAAGCAGCCAACAAGGACCTAGGATTATTCCGAAAAATACTTTCCCATCCTAAAAAGCCTCACCAACACCTCACCCAATGTCCCCCAGGACCCAACCATTCCCTCTACCCATATTTTTCTAGATTCTTACCAATGCTCACCTTCACCTAGATCCCTCGAAAGAATTATTAACAACTCACCTCCATTAGAAGTCTCTGTACGAACACCCCTACACAGAACCATCACTAGAAGTAACAACAACGCTCCGCCTTTAACACCCCATCTCTTACCATCCTCAGTCACACATCCTACCACCACAGCTATCACCATATCCCCCTCCCCACTCCACAACACTTCCACGTCCGCCGGAGATTTGATCACTACAACTCTATCCTAGCGAATTGTAAAAATCCCCCATACTGAGCACCCCCATTAATTTTATACTACATCTTCTCCAACCACTCTTACCTACCACACTGCCATCACAGGCAGCGAACCCCACAGCAATACTTTCCCCAGCCCTCTCAGAATGCCAAACCGGCCTTCCCCCTCTTACTAATCTGAACTAGACTCTCTCAAAACACAGACAAAACGTACAACCCGGAACGTACAAAATTTTATCATAGAAATCAGAAACATCTTACAACTTACAGAAAACTCCCTATCTGAATTCAATCATATTCAAAACTCTCTAGCTGCAGCCAACAACATGATAAACAATATCCCACAGTTATTGATGAATAGACTCTTACGTACACGCAATCACCCCAACTATCTAACGGACTTGGAAATCCAAACCTTACTTAGGGGTCGATTAGGATCACGGACGGAAACCTGCTCCGTCCGCCGAGGGAGGTGGCCAGATACTCCGGACCTGTCCGCGGAAAAACCGCAATAGCGATTAGGATAAAATATGATTGAAACGCTGATCGCGGCGGACGGAGCACACCAATCCCCGCCCGCGGCGGTCGAAGTACACCTGAGCCCGCGGCAGGCGGACGGAACCGAAATAACACCGACCGCCGCGTACGCACATGACCGCGAAAACATCCACTCCCCCCGCGATACCTGCGTAGTGTCTGTGTCCGCAATTAGGATACCTCCGCTACTACCCCGGTAGCCACCGCGATCCACGTCCGCTGCGGTACCAATGCTACGAGAAACCGTGCTCCACAGCGGAAGGACAACACAAACAACATCCCTACAGTCAAACCAATGCCATACATTGCGACGGAAGTTAACACCAAACACAGGAAATTGAACGACCACCCACCTGAAACATCTAAACCAATCACAAGACACAATGACTAACCCCCAAGTAGCACATAATGCACACCTGGCAACACACCCACCTAGCACCTGACTGCCAATAACCATACAGACAAAGTCAAGACACAGACTATAAAATAACTCCCACCCACTCCAGAAATCCTCTGCATCACAGCATAGCTGCTAGCAGGAGACACCACTTAACTAACAGCATACACAGATATCATACACATAACCCACACCCAAACACACCCACTACACAAAGACCCAGCACACCATTCCTACACACCACACACCTGCACCTCCCCATTCACTCAAACCCACACCCCGAGCACCACACACCATGGCACCAAAAAAAAAACCCAAATTCACTGACACCGAGTTAAAGGTTATGGTAGATGAGATAATACTTGTAGAAACCCACTTATTCGGGGCCCTAGTGCAGCAGACCAGCATAGCCAGGAAAAACAGCATGTGGGACGGGATAGTCACCAGGGTGAATGCTTCCGGGACCGTCCCGAGGACGAAGCAGGATATTCAGAGGCGGTGGCATGACCTCAAGACCCGAGTGAAATCCATCCGAGCCAAGAACTATCTCCGGGCTAATCACACAGGCGGTGGAACCCCCCCGGAGCCCCTACCGTACACCGAGTGGGAGGACAAGGTGCTGACCATCCTGCACCCTGAGAGCCTTGATGGACTTGATGAGGGAGAAGAGGCTGGTAAGTACTAACCAAGCACCACAAGCACAACAACATGGTGTGCCTCACACAACTCTGAAGACACATCTCCCAGACCCCAACCCATGCATGCAGTCCACATACTCACCAACGTATAAACCACTCCAACAGGCCCCCATGTCCATAGGGAGGGCGGTGGTGGTGGGTGGAGTGTGTGAGGAGACGGCACTACAACTCCCAACAGGCCCCCATGTCCATAAGGAGGGTGGTGGTGGTGTGTGGGGTGTGTGAGGGGACGGCACTACAACTCCCAACAGGCCCCCATGTCCATAGGGAGGGCGGTGGTGGTGGGTGGGGTGTGTGAGAGGTCACTAGTCCAACTCCCCACAGGCCCCCATGTCCATAGGGAGGGCGGTGGTGGTGGGTGGGGTGTGTGAGGGGACGGCACTACAACTCCCAACAGGCCCCCATGTCCATAGGGAGGGCGGTGGGGGTGGGTGGGGTGTGAGAGGTCACTAGTCCAACTCCCCACAGGCCCACATGTCCATAGGGAGGGCGGTGGTGGTGGGTGGGGTGTGTGAGGGGACGGCACTACAACTCCCAACAGGCCCCCATGTCCATAGGGAGGGCGGTGTTGGTGGGTGGGGTGTGTGAGGGGACGGCACTACAACTCCCAACAGGCCCCCATGTCCATAGGGAGGGCGGTGGTGGTGGGTGGGGTGTGTGAGGGGACGGCACTACAACTCCCAACAGGCCCCCATGCCCATAGGGAGGGCGGTGGTGGTGGGTGGGGTGTGTGAGGGGACGGCACTACAACTCCCAACAGGCCCCCATGTCCATAGGGAGGGCGGTGGTGGTGGGTGGGGTGTGTGAGGGGACGGCACTACAACTCCCAACAGGCCCCCATGTCCATAGGGAGGGCAGTGGTGGTGGGTGGGGTGTGAGAGGTCACTAGTCCAACTCCCCACAGGCCCACATGTCCATAGGGAGGGCGTGGTGGTGGGTGGGGTGTGTGAGAGGTCACTAGTCCAACTCCCCACAGGCCCCCATGTCCATAGGGAGGGCAGTGGTGGTGGGTGGGGTGTGTGCCAGTGCCGACTGAATTGTCCACAAAATGAAAATAACACGTAATGGCCACATGACTCACCCTCACATATTTTGTTTTGCAGGTGATCCCAATCTGACAGCTGGAATCAACACCCGGCCTCCAGGCTCGCCACACTCAGAAGTCCCAGGGGACGATTGGCCAGCCACCTCCGGGGCTGAGGATGGTGCCACCACAAGCAGGCAGCCAGGGCCATCTGGCTCCCAGGTCACACCTGCACCAACTACTACGGCCTCTGCCATTCCGACAACACCGGCCACTGTGACCTGCGAAGCCACCACCAGCACCACCTCCACCACCACCACTACTACCACCACTCCTGCCCCTGCCACCCTGCCCACCCCACCGCCCAACGCCGGGCCAGCACCATCCCAGCCACGCAGGGAGAGTGTGAGGCAAAGCAGAGATGCAAGGCCAGTCCTGGCAGGCAGGAGCACAGCACAAAGACGTCATGAGGAATCAAACACACCCAATGCCGTGCAACAGTCACTGGAAGCACTAGCCAGGGTCGAGGAAACCTATCAACGTGGCCAGGCACAGGCAGACCGGGCCCACCAGGACTTTGTTCAGAACACTGCAATGTTGGGGGCCATTGAGAGGCGGCTTGGCCAACTAGTGGACATATTTACCATGACTAATACCATGTGGATGCCATGGATATCCGCCAACACCACCCTCCCCACACCCCCTCAAACAACGCCACCGCCACCTGCGCCCCTGGCGGCGGATGTGGCACCTGATCAGCCTGCGCCCCCAGCTGACTCCGTCCCGACACAAAGACGGAGGGGCCGCCCGAGGCTGGAAGTGGGCGAGAGCAGTGTGGAACCTCCTGCCACACGCTCCAAGAGGAGCCGACAATGACTGTTACAGTACCTGAGCCTGCCATTCACCTTGCCAACTATCCGGTCCCACCTGGCACAGGCCTGCTGCACTAGGCAGACACCACCCTATGTGGTGTCAGCACGGACATTTCATCTGCCATAACCTTTAACTCTCATTCCCCCACCCCTTCACTCATTTGTAAATATGCACCTACACCCATGCACAATCTGTAAATATATACCACTTACTCACTCAATGATGTGTTGCCTCCATGTTTATTCACATGATTGCATCAGAAACACACGTTACCAGGTGCAGGGATCCAACTGGTACAGAATCATGCCGCAGCAGGAGTGACCTAGGGAAATATAGAAACCGCAAAGACACGTCAGGAAACATGATCACACTCATCACAACACACTGCAGTGCAACATTCAAAAGCAACACACGCATCACAACAGGAATGGATGAGACTACACACATCATGGAGACGTGCATTTACTAATAAATGAACACACACACACATGCATACATCACATTGCAGAACACATAGATGATGCACACCACAATGACACAACACCAGCAAACATACACAGGGCATACACAAGCAGCACAAGAGGAGCACACTCACAATCAAGGGAAGTAGCGATCAATGAGCTGGCGCCTCTGGTCCACACCTTCCTCCTCACCACTATCCTCATCAGTCGACATGGGTGGGTCGGGAGGGCGAGGAACTTGCTGTTCATCAGGGTCCAAGAGCAGTTCAATGTTATTGCGCACAGCCAGGTTGTGGAGCATGCAGCAGGCAATCACGATCTTGCATACTTTGCCCGGTGAGTAAGGCAGGGCCCCTCCAGTCTTATCCAGGCACCGCAACCTAGACTTAAGCAGGCCAAATGTTCGTTCTACCACTCGACGTGTCCTTCCATGGGCATCATTGTATCACATTTCTCCCGCTGTGGTCGGATTGCGTATGGGACTTGGCAGCCAAGGCCTGTTTGGGTAAGCCGAGTCGCCTGTGATGGTGGAAGAGAGAGAGAGAGAGAGAAACATCACAACCTGATTTGGTGGGCACACCATGCCACACAGATATCACTCCTGTCACCACAGCATACTCACCAACAAGCCACGCTTGTGCCGGACGCAGATTTGCCATCAGTTGGGGGACAATGCTGCTCCGCATGATGTGGGCGGCATGTGCAGAGCCTGGAAATCTTGCACACACATGTGAGATTATGTTGTCGGCCTGGCACACCACCTGCACGTTGATGGAATGGAAGTGCTTCCGATTCCTAAACACCTGCTCACGTGCCCGTGGTGGAATGATCGCGATATGCGTGCCATCAATGGAACCCACAACGTGTGGTATCCGACCCAGTGCATAGAAGTCTGCTTTGACCGCTGCCAACTCTGCCGCCTGTGGAAAATGAATGTAGTCATGCTTGTACAGCATCATGGCTGTCAGTACATCCCGAAGTACCGTGCTGAACATGGCCTGTGACATTCCCCCGGCATGTCCAACTGTGTACTGAAATGTGCCTGTTGCAAAGAAATGGAGTGCCTCCATCACCTTTTGCGTGGGTGTAATGGAACCTGGATAGGTTCTTCGCGGCTGCAGGTGAGGAGACAATAGGTTCACAAGCTCCATCAATCGATGTCGATCCAGCCTGAATTTCCTGATCACCTCCTCGTCCACCATATCCACCAGCACAGTGTATGGGCGATGGACATTTTGAACCCACCTGTGTGGGAGTAGATGGAATGGAAGTCAATTCACATACAACGCATGTCTGTGCAACTCACTCACATGTCAACGAACTCTACCAACATGTAATATGCAGTGTCAGATTCTCATATGTGTGACATCTCTGATTGTCACTACAACATGGATTGACATAGCAACAATGTGCAGCCACTAGCAACATGATGTGTTGCAACATGTGTGTGACGCGGGGGACCCGGACTCGGGCCCCCCTGGCCTGCCTATTCATGTGTTGCCTCTGTTGTTTCAGCACACGGACTCTCGGAAAACCACGGACGTTGCCAGCTGTCTACCGGTGGTGTAAAGTGAGGGACCCTGCACCTTTAAGTGGGCGGCAACGGAGCCTGGACCCTCCCACATCAGCTCGGTAAAACCCTGCCCAGAATCGAGACAGGTGTGTGTTACACCTGGAGGAGTAGAGTGGAGACTGGAGTGCACGGACGGAGCGGAGAGGCGTAGGAGCGAGGACGGAGAGGAGAGGCGTAGGAGCGAGGACAGAGAGGAGAGGCGAAGGAGCGAGGACGGAGAGGAGTGGTGGAGGATCAAGGACGGAGAGGAGCGGAGGACAAGCCAGGACGGAGAGGAGTGGTGGAAGATCGAGGACGGAGCGGAGGAAGGTGAAAACAACAGCCTCAGCAGGAATAGGCGAGACCGGGACGGACCGGGAGAGGAGAGGAGTGGAGTCATCCCTACGGAGAAGCGAGACAGCAGCGACATGACAGGAGGCCACCGAGAAGGCGCATCGCCCAGCCACGCTTCCCGGGAAGTGTGGCTCGGACAGGTACGGTCTCGTTTCCTGGGCTGGGCGGGACGTAGTCTGGGCAAACCACCTTGACCCTTACGCGGCACTGTTATCCTAAATACCCGTCGTTCCCCTGCACAGTCCCTCACGTATAGCGGGGTAGATAACTTGCACGCGTGTCTCCTCACTACCCAACCCTCACCACTGTTCGGCTAGCACAGCCGAGTAACCCTGGTTCTCTTTTGTTTTCTGCACTTTGGCAACCTCCCCCGGACTCCACGCGACCACGGCGGAAGTACGGACTACGACTCCCAGCCGACACCGGGAGACGAGGAGGCGGAGCGGAGTAGGGGAGGCCGCTGAAGAGGCTGCTAACCCTCTACCATTCTACCGGATCCCGGTTGCAAAACGGAGACTGTATAAAACAAAAAAACCTGCACTTCCCACAACCCCTTTGTCAATGGATTTGTTTGATACCCCGGCCGAAACCCCACAAGTGGTGAAGAATGGGGGCATAGCCGAGGAACCCATCCGGGACACGACGATGGAAGAGATCTTACAGGCCCTAGTGAAAGGCCAAGAGCAGTTGAGATAGGCGGTCGAACAGCAACTGGCCGCCGCCCAACTGGACAGGGAAACCTTCAGAACGACGGTGGTGAGCCAGCTAGAGGGGATGCGCCCCACCGTAGACCCTGCCAGCAATCCGGGGAGGGAGAGTCGTCCCCCACCCACCCCAGCAGGCATCTCCTTGCAGAAGTACGTCTCGGGGGAGGACCCCGAAGCGTTCCTCACGAACTTTGAGAGGGTGGCATTGGCTTGCGGATGGCCCCTGGATAAATGGCCCTTCTTTCTCGCCCCCCTACTAACCGGCGAGGCACAGGCGGCCTATCAAGTCGCCAATGGAGACGGACAGACAGCATATGGACAGATCAAGGTGATCATTCTGGACCATTTGGGTCTGGACGCCGAGGCGTACAGGGTGCGCTTCCACAAGGAGAGAGGGCAACCTGGGGATAACCCTAAAACTTTGTTCTTTCTCCTTAAGTCTGCAACCGACAAGTGGCTACTCCCTGCTTCATGTACCAAGGAGGAAATAATGGACAAAATTTACTTGGAGCAATACCTCGAGGCCCTACCCTTTGGGACACAGAGATGGCTACGTCAGCACTCCAGGTTATCGACTGCCCAGGCAATGGAGATGGCGGCTACCTATGCGCGCGCCCAACCCCGCCTGCATGTGTCGGAACCCGAGAAAACGCCACGACCTGTTCCCAGGCCGGAACGTAGAGTGCGGGCTCCTCCTGGGCTACCGCCTCCAAGACCATTGCCAACGGAGACCCCATTCCGGGGCCCGCAGTGTTTCGACTGTGGGATGTGGGGACACATCGCCCGGCTTTGCCCACAGAAACGATCCCAAGAGGAACCTATGGACGTCAGCTTCCTGCCCAAAGCAGTCATGTATTCAGTGGAGCTCTGCGGAGCCTATCAGAGTGAGTGTTGCAGTCAACGGTAAGGTGGTCAAGGCTCTCCTAGACTCGGGATGTAAGCAGTCAGTGATACAGGGTTGTTTTGTGAGGCCCCAACAGGTAATGCCAGAAGCCTTGGTATATATCAAATGTGTACATGGGGACGTTAAGGGGTATCCGGTGGCGTACGTCCCCATTGAGGTAGAGGGAAAGGACACAATGGTAGTGAAGGTCGGAGTGATGGACGCTCTTCCAGAGAATCTCATACTCGGGACCGACAATCCCCACTTCCTGGAGCTCTTTAAAGACCGCCTGCAACAGAAGACGGAGACCGAGGCTATAGCCATCCCGGCGCTAACATCCCCTGAACCGTGGGAAGGCGATAGGAGTTTCCGCTTTGCACAGGCCAATGATGCCAGCCTACTCAACGAATGGGAACCGGCCCACCAAGACCTGAACAATCCCCAACCACGCTATCCTAGATTCCTGATTAAGGAAGATCTCCTGTATAGACAAGCCAAACAAGAAGACCCCATGCAACTGCTAGTCCCTACTTGCTTTCGGGAGCAGGTAATGTTCTACGCACACACGCATTTGCTTGCGGGCCACATCGGGAGTGAAAAAACCACCCAAAATGTGCTGCGAAGCTTTTATTGGCTGGGTACCTACCATGACATCAAGAAGCACTGTCAGACCTGCGACCTGTGTCAAAGGAAGAACACCCAGAGGCCAGCCGCTGTGCCGCTTCAACCCCTACCCATTATTGGAACCCCATTCGAGAGGGTTGGCATGGACCTCATAGGTCCACTACCCCCGACACGAAAAGGGTACAAATACGCCCTCGTAATCGTAGATTATGCCACCCGTTTCCCTGAGGCATTGCCTCTGAAGACCCCCACTTCCAGGAACATCGCAGATAAGTTTATGGAACTGTTTTCACGGGTAGGATTCCCCAAGGAGATCCTGACGGACCAGGGGACTCCGTTCATGTCCCGTGTTATGAAAGAAGTATGCCATCTCCTGGGGCTCCACCAGATAAAAACATCGGTATACCATCCCCAGACGGACGGCCTGGTGGAGCGTTACAACGGAACCCTTAAGACAGTACTCAAGAAAATGCTTACTGTGAACGAAAGTGATTGGGACCTGCTCCTTCCATTGGCCCTGTACGTTATCCGGGGCCAGAAACAGAGCAGCTTAGGCTGTTCTTCGTTTGAGATGTTGTACGGACGCCAACCAAGGAGCCTCCTGGATATGACTAAGGAAGTGTGGGAAGCCGAGCCAACGGGAGAGACCAGAACCCTCCTAGAGTACAGCCAGAATCTGAAGAATAAGCTCGGGAAAATACGAGAATTGGCATTCGCCCACCTGGAAGGAAGTCAAAGAAAGCAGCAAGTACATTACGACAAAGGGAAGAAGTGGAGACAGCTACAAAAAGGCGATTGGGCCCTGGTGCTGCTGCCGTCCACCTCAAAGAAATTCCAGAACGAGTGGCAAGGACCATACGAAGTCGTCGAGACCATAGGAAAAACCACATATCGTCTACGCCTGACGGGGAGGAAGTCACAGATATTCCACATTAATCTCTTAAAAAAATGGCTGGGTACAGCCCCGCTGGCATCCAATCTGGCAGACACGGTCAGTAACAACAAGGAGACCACGCTGGGAGAGTTGGTGATCAACGAGAAGTTATACAGGAACGAGCAAGACGGATTACAAGCCGTCCTCCACCCTTTTGAACACATATTCTCTGTCCTACCGGGCCTAACCCAACTGGCGGAACACAGGATAGAGACCCCCGCCGGTGTTACAGTCAAGCAACGCCCCTATCGGATACCAGCAGCAAAAAGAGAAGCCATCAGGAGAGAAGTCGACGAAATGATCCGGTTGGGAGTGGTTCGGCCATCCCGCAGTGAATGGTCCTCGCCCATCGTGATGGTGCCAAAACCCGACGGCAGTAGCCGCTTTTGTATGGACTTTCGGGCGTTAAACGCGGTGTCCTCCTTTGACGCATACCCCATCCCCCGGATTGACGAGCTCATAGAAAAACTTGGTGACTCCAAATACATCAGTACCCTGGACCTGACCAATGGTTATTGGCAGGTTCCTCTTCGTGAAGAGGACCAAAAGAAAACAGCTTTTGCAACCCCAGACGGGCTGTATGAATTTAACGTCCTCCCGTTCGGATTGCATGGCGCCCCGGCCACATTCCAGAGACTTATGAACGAAGTGCTGCGGGGGCATCAGAAATACAGCATGGCGTATCTCGACGACATCATTATCTTCAGTCCATCATGGGAGGAACACCTACAACATATCCAGATCATACTCCGACAGTTGAGAGACGCAGGCCTCCACGTCAACGCCAAGAAATCCAGGGTTGGGTTTCAGAAGGTGAAATACCTGGGCTATCTGTTGGGACATGGAGCAATAGAACCACAGATAGAAAAAGTGAGAGCCATCGCCGAGACACCATTCCCCAAAAATACCAAAGACATGAGAGCCTTCTTGGGGTTAGTGGGCTACTACCGAAGGTTCATTCCCTCTTTTTCGGACATAGCTGCCCCATTGACGGATACCTTGCAGAAACATCAGAAGGGGTACGACTTCCACAACCCGTCACCGGCTATGTGGAAGGCCTTCCAAACACTGAAACGAGCCATCACAACGAGCCCTGTGTTAACGTCACCAGATTTCCCGAAGCCGTTTATCCTTCAAACGGATGCCTCAGACTTTGGTATCGGGGCCGTATTGTCCCAGGACTCAGGGGAGGGGGGAGAGAGGCCCCTTTCTGTACATCAGCTGGAAACTGTTCCCTAGAGAGGTGAAATATCCTACCATTGAGAAAGAGTGTCTCGCCATACGATGGGCGATCGACAAACTGCGTTATTACCTGGAGGGGCATCCGTTCGTATTGTGGTAAATTTAAATTACCTATGCGGAATTTATGCGGTAAAATTCAATAAGAATAACTCAGTCAAAAATAAGAGACAGAATCCGTGGTATTTGAGGTTTTAAAAGGGGTTTTATTCCTTAAAAAGGAATTGGTTTAAACCAGGCAATCATGTTCCATCACCACGAAGGTTCAGGAAGGGATAGACAATACTTTATTGACAGGTTATCATATATATAGTCAATGCATTACAGTAAGACATATGCAGGAGGCGTAACAGCTGAGAGAAACGAGATAAAGACATATGTACGTAACAGAAGGCGTGCATGAAGGCGTGTGCTAGACAACGTCACATGAAACGTATTACAAGTGGGTGGATCCATAAGTGAATCCTGCAGTGTCAGCAGAAAATATGTGGCAGAGATGCGCGCGCAGCAGCATGACGTATGCTTGACGTGGAACTGGAGGGTGAAGGGGACTTGACATTTAGCCCTACATGAGGAGACAGAAGTCTGGGGTGTCAGAACAACCTAATCCCAAATCATATCTAGTATCTTGTGTTTGAGGAACTGTATTATCTGGAAGGAAAGGTCTCTCGGGCAGAGGCTATTCTATACTGACTGCTAGTGCGTGCATATGCGACTACGTGTCTACATGAGATGTGAGGGGCCATGGGCCTACCATGGTAACGGAAGCTATGAATTACTTGCATGGATACAGTGAGGCCGGGCCCTTTGCTCTGCAGCTGGGAAGGATGTTTTCGTAAACTACTAGACAGGAATGTATTTTCGAGGAGCGGAGCAGATAACTTGAAGGTTGAATACAGTCTTGGCAGGCAAGGCAGGCCGAGCCTGGCACAGCTCGCCGCGCAGGGAGTAAGTCAAGGGTCAGGAAGCAGCAGACTGCGGCTTTCAGAGACAGAAGGCAGAAAGAGGCTCGATGGCAGAAATCAGGGCCTAACTCGCCAGAGCTAGAAATCATGAAAGTGCACCACATAAAGACGTTGGCAAGGTACACTTAAGAACGGAATATCTGACCCATTCATGGTGGATCTGAAAGAGGACATGTTAACGTTGGACGCAAATGTATTTGCGTCTTCATAGCTGAAAGAGGAGGGAACATACATGTACTTAAAGCACGTACATGGAGCCGGTGGGGTCTACGATAGGGGACACAACTGACCATAAAATTCATATTACCTCATTCCCTCCTTGTCCCCTACGGACCCTTCATGATATATCAATCCTCATTAATCTATCAATCTGTTCATGTAACATCATTTGCTCTTCTTTCTTCTTACGGCGTTTTGAATGAGGACTTGAATGAGGAATACATGATGTGGCACACAAGCCGCAAATCGCTGGCCCACATTGCAGACATAGGCAGCAACTGAATACTATGAGAAGGCCAATACCTAGGAAGGATAGGATTTTCCATCCCCAGGCTGACAACGTGGTCCAGAACCAACCGGACCAAGTCCAGGTGCCTGGATTCTGGTGTATCAAACTTGCAATCTTGTGAAGACGAGTGATGGCTTTATATACTGATGGCGCGTTTTCTGGAATGAAAACACAGCAGCTCGACCCGATGACCTTACAGGCTCCGCCCCTATCGGCCAGGATGACGTCAAGGACGAGACGATTTTGAAGAAAAACAATCCGCATAGCAGACTGCTCCTCTGTTAAGTTACCTAGGGCGGAAGTAGTTTCATTCACTACTGCTTCGAGGGTTCTGGTTAATTTTCGTATCAGTTTACTATTAAAGACAGCACCTAAGTAGGGAAAGAAGCCTTTATTGAAGTCTGTATATTGTTCCCATGCCGTTTCAGTGTAGTCGACAATCGGGAGATCTCTCTGTGGTCTATTGTGTACTAGATGGGTGTTCCTATGATAATCAGGAGGGGCTAGGAAAACAGGTGTCAGAAGGAATGCAATGTAACAGGTGCCATCCCAATCTAGAGGTAAGCGTATATATGCGGTATGACCACAAACGAAGTAGGAATGACGTGAAGCTTTAAACGTAGACTTGCCCTTATCACTGAATTCGATCACAGTAGTACATTTACTATGACCCAAGTGTACTGAACCATTCTTTCTGACACATAATTCACCTTTGACTGGTAGTACGGACATAGCAGGCAAGACTGGTTCGGATTCGGATTCAACATTCAGAATCATGAGGTTAAGCGTAAAATTACCTAAACCATATACTTCATTTTCTAGATCAGTTCCTGTTCTTTTTGGTAGACCCTCCTTGTCAGGAAAACATACTTTATGCAGAACTGTGTTCAGGTTACCCCATACCCAGTTGGCCTGGTAAACAACAGAATTGGAATCTAGAGAGTTTATTAAACTAAACCATGCCCCACAGGAACCATTGTGTGTAAACGGGTACGGGAAGAGGGGCAGAACTCCCTTGTATTTCTGATAGGGAGGGAGTCGGCCACATATCCAACAATTGGTAGCATTGCTGGTCTGATGGGAATGATGTAACATACTAATGAATGTGTTGTTGCGCAGCGCAAGTCGGTAAGACAATTCATGCGGGGGTAGTTCACTGAAAGAATGCTCGGCAGTGACATTGAAGGGAGAATGTGCACGCTTAAAAATAGGGTAGTAGATGTGTAACAATATACTCGCAGCAATAATCAGAAGACTTAGAAAAAACATAATCAATAGTGTCACATTGCAGTGGCTGTGAAGAGATTTACAATATTCACGTTTCTTGAGCTGTTTCTGTCTATCTCTCTCTCTATTCGGGTCTAGGGGATACATGTCAGAAAACTCGTTCAACCGATTCACCTAGGGGAGGACTTAAACAATTAAACTGTCTGACTTGCTAGACCTCAATTTAAGTCTGTAATTCTGGGAAGAAGTTTTCTCGACCAGGGGGAGTTTTGAGTCAGTCTGTGGAGGAGGGCCGGGCGGCTGAGAGTTCAGATCTGAAAGCAGTCCATGAAATTTCTTAATATGACTCGAGTGAAGCCAGCCCTTGCGGCCCTCGACTTTCACTGCAGTCCTTGTGGTTAGAAGTACTAATTTTGGCGTCTGCCAACGGGGCTCCAGTGGACTTCTTCAGTCGAAGTTCCTGATGAACACGTAATCGCCGAGAACCACTTCATGGGGCTTCACCTCGGTCTTGTCGGGAAAGGCTGCAGCTACCTGTGAACGACAAGATTGTAGTGCAGACATCAAGGAGGCAAGGTAATCGGTCAGCATAATACAGTCAACATCAGTGATTTTTCTAGGCAAAGGCGTCCCCCACATATTCGGTGGCCTACCAAAGACCACCTCATACGGGGATAGCCCTGTTCTGGAGTGTGCGACCATTCTTATGTAAAAGAGTGCGACTGGCAAAGCTACTATCCAGTCGACTCCTTTCTCTCTACAGATCTTGGCAAGGCGAATTTTCAGAGTCTGAATATGACGCTCCACGAGGCCTGCTGCCTCGGGATGTCGGACACAATGGAACTTCCATTGGTAACCGAGCAGGAGAGACACTTGCTTCATTAACTCGGACGAGAATGGCTGACCGTTATCGGAGTATACGACGCTGGGCAAACCATATCTGGGGAAAAATTCACGAACCAGCTGCTTGGCAGTGGTCGGAGCAGTGTAATCTGGGACTGGATATGCTTCTGTCCAACGGGAGAGTGCACATACAACTACGAGGACATATTTGAATCCTCGACAACGTTCCATCTGGATATAATCCATCTGGAGGACTTCAAAAGGGTGATCGGGAGGATGGAATCCACCTTGCTCTACGGGAATGCTTTTACCTGGGTTGAACTGACAACAAATCATGCTAGTACGCACTTTTTGTTTGGCTGCTGCTCGTAAATGTTTATTGAACCAGATGTTTTGAATACTGTCTAACATAACTTTTTCTCCTAGATGTGCAGGACTATGTACTGTGTTAATGATTACTTGGACCATAGAGTCAGGGAGAAACCATATAGATTTTCCCTTCGTCATCCATCCTTGATCTGTCTGGATCCCTCCTAGTTCAGTCCATTTCTTGATTTCATCTGGTGTAGCATGTGTCTGTATGTCAATTACATCTAGGGCGGGATCCCTAACTGTCATGGAATGTGTCGGTGTCTGGACTATTGTCTTTGTCAAGTCAGTTGCGTGAGTCTGCGCTGTATGCTTGGCTGTTCGGTCTGCCAGGTCGTTACCCTGGGAAATGATATCAGTGACTTTTGTATGTGCCTTGCACTTCATGATCGATATTGCTGTAGGCAGATGTATTGCATCTAACAGAGTTTGAATAAGAGGACCGTGCTGAATCTTGGCCCTGTGAGAAGTCAGATAACCTCTCTCTCGCCACAGGACACCGAAGTCGTGTACGACTCCGAATGCATAACGTGAATCTGTGTATATGTTAACTCTCTTGTTTTTAGCTTGAATACAGGCTTGAGTCAGAGCAATGAGCTCTGCTGCTTGAGCTGACAGGGTATCAATACAATTCGTTTCTATGACTTCAGTTTCTGTCGTGACTGCATAGGCGGCCACTAATTCTCCTGTACTTGTTAACATGCATGAACCATCCACATAAAGTGTCAGGTCTGGATCTGGTAATGGAGTGTCTGTCAAGTCTTGTCTGGGTTTCGTCGTAATAGTAATGACTTCGATACAATCATGTGCCAATGGATCTGTCCCACTTAATGGCAAAAGTGTAGCAGGGTTTAATGTGTTGCACCGTCTGATTTCTATGTGTGGCTGAAACAATGTCAATTCATAACCTGTCAGTCGTGCTATAGTCAAGTGCTGGGTCTGTGTTCGGTTTAAAAGAACTTCCACGGAGTGTGGAACTTGCACTGTCAACTGATGTCCTAACACTATGGAATCACTCTGTCTAATTGCTAGAGCTGTTGCTGCTACTGATTTCAAGCACGCAGGCAAAGCCTGGGCTACTGGGTCTAATGTGCTAGAAAAATAAGCACACGGTTTGTGTGATCCTGCTTGTTCTTGCGTCAGCACTGACAATGCAGTACCTTCGCGTTCTGTGACAAAAAGTGTAAAAGGCTTGCTGTAACATGGTGTCGCTAAAACTGGTGCTTGACATAAGGCTTTCTTTAAGTCGTTAAAAGCTTGTGTATGTTCCTGAGTCCAAGGGAGGGCAGTCGAAGACGCTGCCTCCTGGGTTGTCAACTGTATGAGTGGCTTTGCTAGAAATGCGTACTGAGGAATCCATTGTCTGCAGTAAGAAGTGAGGCCTATAAAGGCTCGTACCTCCTTTTGTGTCTTGGGCTGTGACATGTGTACAATTAACTGAATACGGTCAGGTGTTAGCTGTCTCCCCCCTTTGGACAGCAAGTGCCCAAGGTAAACAACTTGCTGAACACAGAATTGCAGCTTCGAAGGGGACACCTTGTGTCCCTTGTCAGCCAGGAAATGCAAAACCGTCAATGATGCTTGTTCACATTCAGGTTCGCTGCGGGCGGTGATCAATAGATCATCGACGTACTGTAGCAGGGCAGTGTTATCAGGCATGTGTATACTGTCTAGTTGTCTTTTCAGTGCTTGGCTATAGATGCTGGGGCTTTCTGTGAATCCTTGAGGTGCGCGTGCAAATTTGAAGCTTCGTCCATTTAAACAGAATCCGAAAAGGTATTGGCTTTCCGGGTCAATGGGGACACTAAAGAAGGTGTTCTTCAGGTCAATTACAGTAAAGAACGTTGCTTCGGAATCAATGGCAGTCAATAAAGACGAGATATCTGGGACCACGGGGTATTGTGGTACAATGCATTTATTTAATTCGCGCAAATCGATAACTAATCGATAAACAGGAGGTGCATTTGGATCAGTACGTTTAAGAATTGGAATAATGGGAGAATTACATACATTGGAGTCGGTTTCTACAACCACTCCTTGTGCAATGAGCTCGTCAATGATTTTCAGTAAAGCCGCTACAGCATCTGGAGGTAACTTGTATTGTCGAATTCGTGGCAAGACTACTCCTGGTCTGAGTGTGACTCGATACGGTGTAATGTGCATACAACCTACATCAGTGGGACCTTGTGCCCATAAATGTGCAGGAACATTCTGTAATCTGGGATCAATATCTCTCAACACATAGTGACCTTTAAAGTCACGTAGAAACAGTCTTACTCCTTCCGGAGAACAGCAAATAACAGCTCCTAGAGCTTTCAATGTCTTTATACCTAACAAGTTTTCTGGACATGATTTCGTTAGTAATAGATCTGTAGTACGTGTCAATGGACCAACTGCAAGGGGAAGTGGTTGCGATACTTCATTAATAATAGGCTTTCCTGAAAATCCAAGGGAAATATTCTGTGAGCCTGAGAGGGGTGCCCCTGGAACTTCGTCGTGACTTATAGTTGTCCTGCTTGCCCCTGTATCAATTAAAAACTTTCTGTCTTTCCCTAATACTTGACTATGTACATAAGGACCTTCTTGATCTACAGGAACCTCAATAAGAGGCAAGCCAACTTCCCTCTCTAGGCTGTTTCATGTGTATCGCTGATAGTCGGGATAATCATTTTGTGCATACTGGTACATCTGCTGTGTCGTGTTTTGTGTTGCGGCAATGGGTTGTGGCTGTGGGACTGCCACGGTCTGTACTGTCTGTTGTGAAGCTTGCATAGGCTGGATATTCTGTGGTATTTGTTGTTGGACCTGGTCCTGTCTAGGAGGACGCGGTCTCTCTTTAGTTTTACCTGTAGAGATATTGTGTTTCAAAACTGCGCAATCGTTTATATAGTGACCTGGCTGTTTACAATAGTTGCATATCCCTTTAACAGGAGCTGTTGAATTATGGGACTGTGTCTGACCCTTTTTCTGACCGTCAGCTGAAACTGACTGAGCAACTAACATTTTCATTTTCGTGTCTTTCATACGTCTTTGTTCGTGTTCTTGTTCCTCTCTAATTCTGTTCTGGTGGTACTGTAACATTTGTAACATTTGTGAAGGCGTATTAGCTTGCCATGTACTCTCGACTTTCAGAACACGATTCTTAACTTGGGGCAGAGAATTTTCGACCAATTTAGATACAAAAAGATGTGAATATGACTCGCTACTTGGTTTCAAGCCACTATTAATAACAAAACATTTCTCAAAACGGGAATAAAAATCACTAGTGTCTTCATCGGGTTTCTGTTTGCAGGCTGAGATTGCATCCCAGTCTTCCTTTTTCGTTGCTAACAGACGTGGCAATACTTGTACTAACAATCCTGGTAATGCTTTAGTTTTGTCCCCGAGCCCTAGGCCTGGGGTTCTAGTATTTTCTTCGTTCTCTAATGCAGCCCAATCACTCTTTGCCTCTCCCACCTCCCATTCTTTTTCCTTGAGTTTCTCGTAAATACCGGCAGGCAATAATACTTTTAATATTTTCATGATGTCGGGATAGGTGTAATCACCCATGAGTAACATGTCTTTTATTTCACGGTGAAAACCTGCTGGATCCTTGTCATGGCTGGGCACTAATTTCTTCATTTCTAATAGTTCCATCTTTGTTATGGGCGTGTACACAAACACGCGTCTAAAGGTATTATCATCATTCTTGACTGGATGTACTTCTCGCAAGGGATTCTGTCTGTCTATGTAATACATTTTTCTGTCTACAGGTGGAGCTGGATCAAACTGCGGACACAGGAAGGCACTATATCTGTGCCGATGTTCTAGAATTATTTTGATTAAGTCGGTACCTAGACCTCTCCATCTATTCATGAGTAATTCTATTAATATATCAGGTAGGGGACCTGGATCAGAATGTTGGCTTTTATACAATATAAGGAGATGCTGAATCATGTATATTCCGGCTAATTTCTGTTCATCAGGAGAAAGATTTAAAAAGGTTTGTGCTAATGCGTCATCATTATATTTATCAGAACTATCAGCCCATTGTACTGCTGAGCTGGCTAATTCTTGTTCATCCATAGAATTGAGTACATGGTACCCCATTCTTTCTTGAAGTATTTTATCGGTAGCCTGAAATAAGTGTTCAGGCGTCTTCGGGTTTGACATGGCAGCTTGAAAAAGTCTCTTACTTTCTGGGCGTACCGGACGCATTGAATTATTAAAGGGCCTTCCCTTACCTACATAGGCTATCATTTCTCTAGCTGGTAACTGTAATGATCCTGTTGTCGTTTCTGGTGTTTCCTCCTCCTCGGAGGATTCAGTCTTATCTGCATCTACCTCTCTTTCGGGCCGTGGTCTTTCATGTATTTGTTCTACTGCTTTTCGGATCCTTCGGTACATATTTTCTATACTATTCTGTTTATCATGTTTTCCGTCCGCTATATTCTGACCCCATTTATTAAGTGCTTTCATTTCTTCCTGGTCTACACCAGGCCTGTCTTGGTTTCTTATCAAGCAGTTTATGAAAAAACGTAATATCATTTTCTGGGTGTCAACTTTCTGGTATGCCATGGCATCGCCAATACTTTCAGGACCTTCCCCCGTCTGGACAAAATGATATATTTTGTCTAAATGATCAATCATTCCTGGTAATATCATTAAATAGTTTGCAACTCGTCGTAGACGTACTGATGATAGCATCATTCTGTCATCTTTACCGGGTACCGGATCATATCTACAGTCTGTAAGAGGCTCATTAAGTATGTCGTAACCCGCTGTTTGGGGTGTACGTTGGTGTGCTAAGTCCCTATAAGTCAATCGATGTGCTGGTGGTGGCGTTTGAAAACCTCCTGTGGCACCTCCTGAGGTGCCAGGTCCAAAAGGGTTTGTTGGGTGAATAGCAGGGAGAATAGGCGCGGGAAGAAGCGGAGGAATAAGCGGAAGAGGTGGAGCGGGAGGAGGAGTATGTCGTTGCAGAGGTGGCGGTAGATTATCTCGGGGTGGAGTGCCGTCAGCAGGTGGTGTGCGTGGCGGCGGAATATTAACATAGTCGGGGGCTACATCGTCTAAATAGGAAGAGAGGAAAATGTCCTTTGCGGTCTTGTGGTGTAATTTTGTCGGGAGCAATGGGGGTGGCAGGTCTTTTGGTACTTCCGGGGTGGCCTTAGGTAAACCCTCGGCCAGGAGAGGATACATACCATTCATAAGAGTGTTTCGTTGTCTGTCTACTTGTTCTGCTTTTACTCGTATACCTTCCTCAACTAATACGTTTTCTCGGGCTTTGTCTGAATCCTCTCTACTTTTCTCTTCTTTTCGAAGTGCTTTCTCTGTACGTCTATGCGATTCTTTACGCCATAATTCAATGGCATCTTTCTGTGACTGTCTGGCTTTCTTTTTCCATAATGCTTCTTCTACTCTCATGATGCAATCGGCATCCCATGTCCCAGCAGCGGGCCATCTCTGATTCTCTGCTAAATCTTTGGTGTAGTCCACCCACAAATCGAGATATAATACGGCATCTAGGCCATGCTTATGGTACATAAAGTACCCTGGAGTGTCCCTAGGTGGAATGGGAACAGCTTCCTCTAGTATCCCTTTTCTAGTTTTTATCTGTCTTAGTTTAGAGAATAACGGCATCTTGAACCTTACTACTCGATACTTACTTGGACTTGGACACCATTAATACAATAACCACGATAATGCAGATCGAACAATCATTCATACCACAACATTAAAACACATTTGAAACATTTAAAAACGAACAATAATAATTAGAATAAAACTAACTACCTTCATACTCGATATACTGCTAAACAGTACAGATACACCGCTACACAGTGCAGACCGGATATACTGCTAAACAGTACAGATACACCGCTAAAACAGTGCAGACCGGGTCTGTGTACCCAAACCTGTCTTGACCGGCACAAATTAATGCGCTCGTCTAGATGCGTCCCCAGCAACGGTACTCACCGGGAAGCACGGAACAGAAGGCCTCGGAAACTCGACACTGGACTGGACCGGACTGGACTCGACTTGACTGGACTCGTGACGTAGGTACTTCGGAACTTCGGAACCTGGTGGGCCTCTGAATACCTCGGACTTTGTTCTCTCAGCTAGGCTCTGGTCGGGATCCTCCGCACTCCTCACCGCCTCGTCTGGGTGTCGATCGCAGCCTCAGTCACCTCCGTTGGCCTGAGGGAGATACAGGAAATCCTGCAGGTACGCGTAGTTGTCCGTCCGGCTGTGGCAGGGCACCGGGCCTGCAACGCACCTCCGGCGCGTGGGGTGGGGGAGGGGTCCCTATTCGGGCGCCAATTATGTGGTAAATTTAAATTACCTATGCGGAATTTATGCGGTAAAATTCAATAAGAATAACTCAGTCAAAAATAAGAGACAGAATCCGTGGTATTTGAGGTTTTAAAAGGGGTTTTATTCCTTAAAAAGGAATTGGTTTAAACCAGGCAATCATGTTCCATCACCACGAAGGTTCAGGAAGGGATAGACAATACTTTATTGACAGGTTATCATATATATAGTCAATGCATTACAGTAAGACATATGCAGGAGGCGTAACAGCTGAGAGAAACGAGATAAAGACATATGTACGTAACAGAAGGCGTGCATGAAGGCGTGTGCTAGACAACGTCACATGAAATGTATTACAAGTGGGTAGATCCATAAGTGAATCCTGCAGTGTCAGCAGAAAATATGTGGCAGAGATGCGCGCGCAGCAGCATGACGTATGCTTGACGTGGAACTGGAGGGTGAAGGGGACTTGACATTTAGCCCTACATGAGGAGACAGAAGTCTGGGGTGTCAGAACAACCTAATCCCAAATCATATCTAGTATCTTGTGTTTGAGGAACTGTATTATCTGGAATGAAAGGTCTCTCGGGCAGAGGCTATTCTATACTGACTGCTAGTGCGTGCATATGCGACTACGTGTCTACATGAGATGTGAGGGGCCATGGGCCTACCATGGTAACGGAAGCTATGAATTACTTGCATGGATACAGTGAGGCCGGGCCCTTTGCTCTGCAGCTGGGAAGGATGTTTTCGTAAACTACTAGACAGGAATGTATTTTCGAGGAGCGGAGCAGATAACTTGAAGGTTGAATACAGTCTTGGCAGGCAAGGCAGGCCGAGCCTGGCACAGCTCGCCGCGCAGGGAGTAAGTCAAGGGTCAGGAAGCAGCAGACTGCGGCTTTCAGAGACAGAAGGCAGAAAGAGGCTCGATGGCAGAAATCAGGGCCTAACTCGCCAGAGCTAGAAATCATGAAAGTGCACCACATAAAGACGTTGGCAAGGTACACTTAGGAACGGAATATCTGACCCATTCATGGTGGATCTGAAAGAGGACATGTTAACGTTGGACGCAAATGTATTTGCGTCTTCATAGCTGAAAGAGGAGGGAACATACATGTACTTAAAGCACGTACATGGAGCCGGTGGGGTCTACGATAGGGGACACAACTGACCATAAAATTCATATTACCTCAGTATTGTACACTGACCACGCTCCCCTGTTATGGATGAGCAGAAACATCTCCAATAACCCGAGGGTTATGAGGTGGTTCCTTGCACTGCAACCCTTCAGGTTCCAGGTCCGCCACAAGAAGGGAA
This sequence comes from Lissotriton vulgaris, assembly GCF_964263255.1. Lineage (NCBI taxonomy): Eukaryota > Metazoa > Chordata > Amphibia > Caudata > Salamandridae > Lissotriton > Lissotriton vulgaris. Next base: position 349,903 of record NW_028251420.1, read on the forward strand.
GTGACAATGCCAACGCGGATTTCCTGTCCAGGTTTCCTCTCCCCGATCGGGAGAATCCTAGGGGGGAGGTGTGTGACGCGGGGGACCCGGACTCGGGCCCCCCTGGCCTGCCTATTCATGTGTTGCCTCTGTTGTTTCAGCACACGGACTCTTGGAAAACCACGGACGTTGCCAGCTGTCTACCGGTGGTGGACAGTGAGGGACCCTGCACCTTTAAGTGGGTGGCAACGGAGCCTGGACCCTCCCACATCAGCTCGGTAAAACCCTGCCCAGAATCGAGACAGGTGTGTGTTACACCTGGAGGAGTAGAGTGGAGACTGGAGTGCGAGGACGGAGCGGAGAGGCGTAGTAGCGAGGACGGAGAGGAGAGGCGTAGGAGCGAGGACGGAGAGGAGAGGCGAAGGAGCGAGGACGGAGAGGAGTGGTGGAGGATCAAGGACGGAGAGGAGCGGAGGACAAGCCAGGACGGAGAGGAGTGGTGGAAGATCGAGGACGGAGCGGAGGAAGGTGAAAACAACAGCCTCAGCAGGAATAGGCGAGACCGGGACGGACCGGGAGAGGAGAGGAGCGGAGTCATCCCTACGGAGAAGCGAGACAGCAGCGACACGCCAGGAGGCCACCGAGAAGGTGCATCGCCCAGCCGCGCTTCCCGGGAAGTGTGGCTCGGACAGGTACAGTCTCGTTTCCTGGGCTGGGCGGGACGTAGTCTGGGCAAACCACCTTGACCCTTACGCGGCACTGTTATCCTAAACACCCGTCGTTCCCCTGCACAGTCCCTCACGTATAGCGGGGTAGATAACTTGCACGCGTGTCTCCTCACTACCCAACCCTCACCACTGTTCGGCTAGCACAGCCGAGTAACCCTGGTTCTCTTTTGTTTTCTGCACTTTCGCATCCTCCCCCGGACTCCACGCGACCACGGCGGAAGTACGGACTACGACTCCCAGCCGACACCGGGAGACGAGGAGGCGGAGCGGAGTACGGGAGCCGCTGAAGAGGCTGCTAACCCTCTACCATTCTACCGGATCCCGGTTGCAAAACGGAGACTGTATAAAACAATAAAACCTGCACTTCCCACAACCCCTTTGTCAGTGGATTTGTTTGACACCCCGGCCGAAACCCCACAATGTGCAATGCACTTTGTCTCACCTGAACATTACTGGCAACAGGACATGTGACATGACCCACATGTGTAGGCCCAACATCACATAGACACATGCAAGTGCATGCACACAAACGAAAAGATACACACACACACACACACAATTTCATGATGCACCAATGGCAACACCAATAATGGTGGCCATACGGACATGACATGCATGGTGACACAATAGGCAACACACATGCACTGTACACAAGTGAACCCCCACCATAGTCAATATCTCACATATACCACTCACTGACAACTGAATCACAATGTGCCGATACATCCGGGATGTACTGTGTAGATGTGAGGTACGAGAAACTTGTGTAGGGAAATACCCGATGTCGACATGCACATGTCCGAGATGTCATCAACTGCGAGATGTCATCAACTGCTCCCTCAACTCCGCCACCTTCCCGGAAAGCTGGAAACATGCAGAACTCAGAGCCCTCCTGAAAAAACCCACAGCTGACCCCACCGAACTCAAAAACTACCGCCCCATCTCGCTTCTTCCATTTCCGGCCAAAGTCATCAAGAAAGCTGTCAACAACCAGCTCGCCGCCTTCCTCGAAACCAACAAATCCCTCGACTCCTCACAGTCCGGATTCCGAGCCAAGCACAGCACTGCGACCGCACTCATCGCTGCAACAGACGATATTCGAACTCTACTGGACAACGGAGACACAGTCGCCCTCATCCTCCTCGACCTCTCCGCTGCCTTCGATACAGTCTGCCATAGCACCCTTCTACAGCGCCTCAGAAACGTCGGAATCCAAGGAAAAGCACTGGAATGGATCACCTCGTTCCTCACCGGCGAACTCAGAGAGTCCGCCTCCCACCATTCAAGTCACAGGCCACTGAAGTCATCTGTGGCGTACCACAAGGATCTTCTCTCAGCCCCACCCTCTTCAACGTATACATGAGCCCACTTGCGGCCATCGCTCGGCAACACAACCTCAACATCATCTCCTATGCTGACGACACTCAACTGATCCTCTCACTCACCAAAGACCCCAACACCGCCAAAACCAACTTACACGAAGGAATGAGAGAAGTAGCCGAGTGGATGAAGCACAGCCGTCTGAAGCTGAACTCGGACAAAACAGAGGTCCTCATCTTGGGAGCCTCCCTCTCCGCCTGGGACGACTCTTGGTGGCCAGAGGCCCTTGGAAAAGCACCCATCCTGACAGACCACGCACGGAACCTGGGCGTCATCCTGGACTCCTCACTCTTGATGACCAGAAAAGTCAACGCCGTTTCATCATCTTGCTTCAACATTCTTCGCATGCTCAAAAAAACATTTCGCTGGATCCCCACCGAAACTCGTAAAACGGTCACCCACGCACTGGTCACGAGCCACCTGGACTACGGAAACACCCTATACGCCGGTACCACCGCAAAAGTCCAGAAAAAACTCCAACGCATCCAGAACGCTTCAGCCAGGCTCATACTAGACATCCCGCGTAAAGAACACATCTCCGATCACCTGAAAAACCTTCACTGGCTCCCCGTAAATAAGAGGATTACTTTCCGCCTCCTAACCCATGCACACAAAGCACTTTACGAACTTGGACCCGAATACCTCAACACACGACTGTCCTTCTACACCCCCTCCCGTCAGCTACGATCCTCCAACCAAGCCCTCGCCACTGTTCCTCGCATCAACAAAACCACCATGGGAGGTAGATCCTTCTCCTACCTGGCAGCTAAAACTTGGAACTCTCTTCCCACTCCCCTTCGCCTTACTCAGAACCACCTAGCATTCAGAAAGCAACTTAAAACTTGGATATCCGACAAGTAATTCCCCCACCCTTCCTCAAGCGCCTTGAGACCCTATGGGTATGTAGCGTGCTATATAAATCTCTTGACTTGACTTGACTTGACATGTGATGGTCATTTGTGGCACACCGATGGCCATGGTATGGACACACATGGGACAGAGCATGACATGTGGAGTCACGCAATCACGCACACAACCGTCATCAGGCAGCTGCAGACAATGGTACAAGGTGCATCGTCAGCAAAGATGCAATCATTGACCCCGCCATGGCGGTGCACTGCTTCCGCTGTTTACGTCTGGGCATACGCGGCCCGCGTTCAACATTCACATTGTCTGGATGTGCACGGTCCGTCACGCCCACACACCGGCAAGTGCAGGTGGGAGGTTCCGGGACGGATGCTTCATTTGCAACAATGTTCTGTCACTGGCGCCAACATGGCGGGGCACGTATTCGGCGGGGGAGGTGCAGGCCAACACATCCATAAGCTGATGTGAATGCACATGGCAGATCATGACCCCCCTTACAGTGACATTGCATCATCCAGCATACACTGGCCGGCCCAGCCCTGCCCAGGACCGCCGTGCCCGCCATGTCAACCACCGCCGTTTCAGGCCCTGTCCACTACCGCCGTGCCAGGCCCTGCCCAGGACTGCCGTGCCGGTCATGTCAACCACCGCCGTTTCAGGCCCCGTCCACTACCGCCGTGCCCTGGTGGGGCCTGGCACGGCGGTGGTTGACATGGCCGGCACGGCGGTCCTGGGCAGGGCCTGGCACGGCGGTAGTGGACGGGGCCTGAAACGGCGGTGGTCGACATGGCCGGCACGGCGGTCCTGGGCAGGGCCTGGCACGGCGGTAGTGGACGGGGCCTGAAACGGCGGTGGTCAACATGGCCGGCACGGCGGTCCTGGGCAGGGCTGGGCCGGCCGGTGTATGCTGGATGATGCAATGTCACTGTAAGGGGGGTCATGACCTGCCATGTGCATTCACATCAGCTTATGGATGTGTTGGCCTGCACCTCCCCCGCCGAATACGTGCCCCGCCATGTTGGCGCCAGTGACAGAACATTGTTGCAAATGAAGCATCTGTCCTGGAACCTTACACATGCACTTGCCGGTGTGTGAGCGTGACGGTCTGTGCACGTGCAGCCAATGGGAGGTGTGAACAATGGCCACGTGTGCCCAATAGAATGTACCGTATGCTGTGCACCGCAACACCAGGGCCAGTCATTGGCCCATTTCCAAACACGCTTCCAGGGCTGACCAATGGCTGGCGCCGTATGCCACTGGCATGGCCACAGGGCCCTATATATGTGTCATGTGCAAAAGCACACATTCTACGATGACCACCGACTGCTGCCTGTGACCATCACCTCCAACTGCTGCTGCGGAGCTGACCACCGACTGCTGCCTGTGACCATCACCTCCAACTGCTGCTGCGGAGCTGACCACCGACTGCCGCTCTAGTGCCATACTCCGTGACCTTGCCATGTCGAGAGTCAAAGAGATCCGGTCTCGTCCCTTTACGGCCACGGAGCTGGATGTCCTCGTGGACGGTGTGCTCCGCAACTACGGACGCCTGTACGGCGCACCCGGACAGGTGGTAAGTGCAGTGGGGGACAAGTTGGTGTGCATGAGGTGTTCCATGACACCTGGGCTCAGGAATCTTGGCGGTGTGATGTGGGACCAACACATGAGTCGAAATGTGCATGGCTGCTGAGAGTAACGTGTTGCCCCTATCTGTGTGACTGGCCAACTGTCCACTGACTTGCACCCTTTAGTCTCCCATCATGGTAGGTCAAGCTGCACCTTCGCAAGGACGTGTGGAGGAGCATTGCACGTGATGTACGAGCAGTGGGGGTGTCCAATAGACGACATACACACTGCCACAAACGCTGGGACGACATTTCCAGGCTGAGCAAAAATGTAGCGGAAGTGACACTAGGGATGATTCCAAGAAGGGCACGTCTGGCCCGACGCTCAATGACCCCTCTCATGCACCGTATCATAGCTGTGACGCATCCTGACCTGTCCGAGCGGTTGTGTGTGGATGAACAGCAACGTGGCGGTAAGCATACTGTCAGTGTATGTTGCTTGTGAGTGCAATGCATGTTTTGTTGCCCAGACACATTAGTGACTTCCGTGTATCGTGCGTCTCGTTGCAATGCCATGTTGGTGACATTGCCGCAGTTAAATGTCACTTCCCGGTGCGGCATGTTGAGACGCCACTCGCTAAGCAGTTGAGTGTTGGTGCACATGATTTAGTGCTCCGTCACCCCATGGCAAGACTGGTGTGCAGATGTAGTTGATCATGCCCTGTCCGCATGCTGTAGATGTAGCACGGCCAACGCCACTTATTTCCTGTGAGGATGACTGGTAGGGGTGGCCCGTGTGCAGGTTTTGGGATCGATGTACATTGTCATCAATGGCAATGGGGATTCCGTAGCAGTACTGTACGTGAGTGTGCCCGTGACTTACACCTCTTTTCTGTGCATTTCAGCTTTGGCAGAGGGCACTCAGCCACAGACCGAGGAGATGATTGAAGCCAATGCATCCGGATCAGACGTCGCGCACACGCAGACTGACACAGAAGGGGGCAGCGCCGGAGAGGGGGACAGGACCGTCCCGGAGGACTCGCATGTGGAGACAACGTCGTCATCATCTACCGACAGTGTTGGCGAGTCAGCACTGTTGTCACAGACTGGGAGTGGGCAATCAACACCTTCGGTCGGGACACAGCACACAGGGCCCACACTACCGCCAACTGCACCATGTACTGTTCGTGCACGCAGGAGTAGGGGGAGCAGAGTGGCGTTCGGTGCAGGCACCGCTGCCCCAGCCTCCATGAGCCAAAATGCTCTTTGTGCAGAGGCTGTTGATCTGCTGCGATAGCTGTGTGTGGGGCAGACCAATATGATAAATGCTTTCCAAGACCACGATAGGAAGTTGGGGCAGGTGGTAGCTTTAATGGAAGGTATGCATGGCGATCTGGCTGGTCTACACAGGACAGTGCAGTCATTGGCTAACAGTGTGTCGTCTGCCATTGTACACTCGCATGGACTGGGTGCTACTTCTGTTCCACCATCTACAACACTGGATGTCTCAAGGGGGAGTGTATATTCAGACCAGGACTCTAATACAGGTTATTGCACTAGAAGCAGCGTCAGACAGCACGTCAAGGCACGGAGGGCTCAGACACCATCCCCTAGGTCAGCTAAATCTGTTCACAAAGACACCGTCAGATACAGTGGAGTACACACACGTGATCCAAAAGAGGGGTTGGGTGTAATGGCTACACATGCTGCACAGGCATCCCACACACAAGGTACTCCCAAGGCAAGCCTTACTCCCAGTTCCATTGACACTACCTTGGACAAGGACAGTCAGAAGACGAAGGCACCTCATGAGAGCTGGGACACTCCCAAGGGCAGGGAGACTAGGAAGGAAGATCCCACTCCGAAGGGCAGGGAGACTAGGAAGGAAGGAGACACTCCCAAGGGCAGGGAGACTAGAAAGGAAGAACCCACTCCCAAGGGCAGGGAGACTAGGAAGGAAGGAGACACTCCCAAGGGCAGGGAGACTAGGAAGGAAGAACCCACTCCCAAGGGCAGGGAGACTAGGAAGGAAGGAGACACTCCCAAGGGCAGGGAGACTAGGAAGGAAGAACCCACTCCCAAGGGCAGGGAGACTAGGAAGGAAGAACCCACTCCCAAGGGCAGGGAGACTAGGAAGGAAGGAGACACTCCCAAGGGCAGGGAGACTAGGAAGGAAGGAGACACTCCCAAGGGCAGGGAGACTAGGAAGGAAGAACCCACTCCCAAGGGCAGTGAGACTAGGAAGGAAGAACCCACTCCCAAGGGCAGGGAGACTAGGAAGGAAGGACCCACTCCCAAGGGCAGGGAGACTAGGAAGGAAGGACCCACTCCCAAGGGCAGGGAGACTAGGAAGGAAGGAGACACTCCCAAGGGCAGGGAGACTAGGAAGGAAGGAGCTTCTACCAAGGGCAGAGACAAGGACAGTCACAAGACAAAAGCACCTAAGAAGAGCACGGACACTCCCAGGGGCAGGGACACACACAGGGAGAAGGTGTGTCCTGGGGATATGTACACCACAGACGACAAGTCTGCTGCCTGGAACAGGGCAGCATCCAGGGAACAGGGAAGGTCCACAGACAAAATTCCTCCTACGGTAATGGAACATCCAAGTGCCAAGGCATCTCCCATGGACAGTGGCGCTGTAAAGGACAGGCATACATTACCCCTTGATGCACTGAGGCTGCTGTTTTCTGGGAAACGGAATACAGAGGTCTCCGCAGTGGAGTCACCCCTTACCTCCACTCCCATCAGGGCCCGTCAGGAGCGGATGGAGGTGGACCCTGTAGTAGCATCCCTCATGCCACATGTTGCAGAGGCCAGAAGGCAGCCACACAGCAAACGACAAGCAGGCTCCAGCACGTCCCCAGAGAGCATTCCTCCGGCAGCAGATGCACCTCCCATGGTGGGTGATATTTCTCCTCAGTCCGGCCCACTTTGCAGTCCTGTCCTGTCCAGGGTGCAGTCACATGTCCACAAGAAACGTAGACACACAGCATTGACACGTGGCCAACCTGTTCTCGGCCAATTGCAACTATCCCCCGCTCCCAGAGCCACCCTGCCTCCTGGACCATACAGCCCTGTGGCTCATCATTTCAGTGGTCCCAGTGGCGCCGCTGCAGTTGACTCGCATGTGTCAGGTAGTGGCACTGTGTCTGTTGTTTGCTGTCATGCATCATGTAGTGGCACTGTATCAGTTGTGCCCTATCCGGCATCAGGTGCTGGCAGTGTATCTGGGTCTATGGCGCATGTGTCAGTCACTCGGGCTGTGGCTGTGTCTCACACTCCTGTATCAGGTGTTGGGAGTGTATCTTGGTCTATGGCCCATGTGTCAGTCACTCGGGCTGTGGCTGTGTCTCACACTCCTGTATCAGGTGCTGGGAGTGTATCTGGGTCTGTGGCGCATGTGTCGGTCACTCGGGCTGTGGCTGTTTCTCATACTCCTGTATCAGGTGGTGGCAGTGTATCTGGGTCTGTGGCGCATGTGTCGGTCACTCAGGCTGTGGCTGTTTCTCATACTCCTGTATCAGGTGCTGGCAGTGTGTCTGGGTCTGTGGCTCACGTGTCAGTCACTACATCTGTGGCTGTGTGTCACACTCCGGTTTCTGGTGCTGCCAGTCTGTCGGATGCAGGTACTTCACGCAATCCACCTGATAGTGTGATGTAAGGTGCTGTTGTCTTCACTCACATGTCATTGGACATGGTGTGTACATTGTCCATTGTAAACAGTCTTCCACTGCTGTGGACCTTGGTACGGGTTAATAGTGATTCCCACTTGTGGTGCCTCAGATACTGCATTGTGCCCTGTTATGTACTGCCTCTGATGTACCTGCTCTGGTGTCCACACTGCCCTGTTGCTGTACTGATACTGCATTGTGCCCTGTGATGTACTGCCTCTGATGTACCTGCTTTGGTGTCCACACTGCCCTGTTGCTGTTCTGATACTGCATTGTGCCCTGTGATGTACTGCCTCTGATGTACCTGCTCTGGTGTCCACACTGCCCTGTTGCTGTTCTGATACTGCATTGTGCCCTGTGATGTACTGCCTCTGATGGACCTGTGCCTTGCCATGGACTGTTGGTGCACTTAGCCCCTCTCATGTACTGCCTCTGATGGGCCTGTGCCTTGCCATGGACTGTTGGTGCACTTAGCCCCTCTCATGTACTGCCTCTGATGGACCTGTGCCTTGCCATGGACTGTTGGTGCACTTAGCCCCTCTCATGTACTGCCTCTGATGGACCTGTGCCTTGCCATGGACTGTTGGTGCACTTCGCCCCTCTTATGTACCTGCTGTGGTGTCCACACTGCCCTGTTGCTGTTCTGATACTGCATTGTGCCCTGTGATGTACTGCCTCTGATGTACCTGCTCTGGTGTCCACACTGCCCTGTTGCTGATCTGATACTGCATTGTGCCCTGTGATGTACTGTCTCTGTACCTGCTCTGGTGTCCACACTGCCCTGTTGCTGTTCTGATACTGCATTGTGCCCTGTGATGTACTGCCTCTGATGTACCTGCTCTGGTGTCCACACTGCCCTGCTGCTGTTCTGATACTGCATTGTGCCCTGTGATGTACTGCCTCTGATGTACCTGCTCTGGTGTCCACACTGCCCTGTTGCTGTTCTGATACTGCTGTATGCCCTCTGATGTACCTGCTCTGGTGTCCACACTGCCCATGCTCGAGCCTAGACTGTGATGTTACCCCGATTATGTGTAAATAAACTTGTCAATCATGTGTCGTGGGTTGTCTGAGTCATTCTTGCGTGTGTGATGATGGTGTGTATTTGTATTTACTTCAAGGCAATGGGTTCAGATACATGTCACTCCCCCCTACCTAGGTCACGACCCTTGCAGGTGCTGCCCTCCACATGAATCAGTGGGTGCAGATACATGTCACTCCCCCCTCCCTACGTCACGAGCCTTGCAGGTGCTCCCCTCCACACGAATCAGTAGTTTCCGGTACATGTCACTCCCCCCTCCCTCCGTCACGGCCCTTGCAGGCACTCCTCTCCAGACCGCGAATGGTTTGTTGCCTACCTGCATCGTCCTCGATGGTGAGCCAAGACTAGGACGTGGTGGATCGCGTAGAGCATCGGGTAAGCGTGTAGTGCAGGGTCCATGTCAGCGAGCGGCTCGTGGTGGGTATGGTCGCTGTGGGGAATCCGCAGTGTTCAGGCAGGTTGTATTTCCGCAGCGCTTTTATGTGTATTTTCCTCCATCTTGATTTGGTGGACGGTCCTAGACGTCAGTCCGTACGGCGGAGTGTCTGGATTGGTTACGTCCGCCGCGTGGTTGGGTGTGGTTGTGCGGCGGACCGTGATCTACCGCAGCGGACGGATTTTGGCCCATGTTTCCTATCCTGATCTGGCGGACGGAGTGTCCGCGATGGGTGGACGGAGAATAGGCATGTTCCGCATGCGCCGGGACTGCGGAGGCACTTCTGTCCGCCATCCTAATGAGCCCCTAAGTCTCTATGAAACCCCTACTTACCCCATTCCAGATATGGAAGAATTCCCTATTGTCCCAGTCCCCATCAACCCATACAGATCTTCCTTACCGAATCACAGAACCATGAACCCGAATAACCTCCAAACTATTACCCCTACCTCCAAAATGCACAAACCTTCTCTAGAGAATGACTCAAACCAGATCTTCTGTCTCCTACTAAACTGCCGCTCAGCCCAAAAACACGCCTCTGACTTTGTCGACCTCTTTTTAAACCAGAAAATGGAGGTAACCTTCCTCACGGAAACCTGGCTCACAGAATCCTCCTCGCCTTGCGTAGACCTTCTAGTCCCTCCTAACTGCAATATCATAAGTCTAGACAGAAATCCCAAAATAGGCGGAGGCATCGCCTGCATACATCGATCCGACATCACTATCTCGAAGTTCCATTCCGAACCCTTGGAGTTTTGTGAATAACTCGGGATCCACTAAAAATCCTCAGATAACAACTCCCACAAACTACATACACTCCACTATTCCTTGGTGACTTCAATCTCCACTGGGAAGACACCCTGGACAAGCAGGTCAACGTTATCAAAATCTTCCTAACAGACCATTCCCTGATCCAAGCCATCTCAAAGCCCACTCACTCCAAAGGTGCTACTCTTGAGAGGATCATTGCCAAAGAAAAAATAATTGAAGCTATCTTGATCACCCATTGTGAATGTTCAGACCATCACAATATTTCCTTCCAAATTCACCCCGCCAGAAAGAAAACTCATTCGCAACTACCCAAGCCTAAACATTGGATAAGAGATACGAAAAACCTCAACTGGAACATCCTTGCTAGTCATTGTGAGAAAGTTCTCACCCCTCCTAATAACATGTCAGACATCAATGACCTTACTGCTCACTACAATTCCACGATGACCAAAGTCTTTGACCTTGTAGCTTCACCAAAACTCAAAAGAATACCGGACAAAAACCCATGGTTCATCGGAGCCCTGAATGAAGAGAGACATAAACTAATATTGACTGAAAGTAAATGGAGACAACATCCCTCCTCTTCCAACTCAAACTACTTAGGAAATCTAGAAACTCCTACAACAAAAATATTCTACATTCAAAAAAAGACTTCTTCAGATCAGAACTAGACAATGCCAAAAACAGACCGAAGAAACTCTTTGAAACAGCAATCCAACCTATTGGCTAAAACCGCCCTCCTAACTTAGAATTCACAGTTCAGTAGTGAAGAATTTTCTTAATTTTTCACAGCAAAAACCAACTCCCTCCAACTAGAACTTAGTTCGGCAGCAATTAACTCAGCTTCCTTATTGATCGCTCAAGTTGAATACCCTAATCAACCTGTTCTACCTTTGCTTCAAAATAATTCTCACTGGTCCACCTTCAAACTCTACGATCCCAGTGACATCACTAAAACCTTAGCAACTATCAAACCCAATAACCACTTTAATAAACCTGTCCCCTCAAACTGCCTACCCCACATCCACGACATCATCTCCCCCCTCTGGACCAAAATCTTTAACGCCTCACTAGTGCAAGGTCACATCTCAGGCTGCCTAAAAATTGGATAAGTCACCCATATCCTAAAAAAAACAACATCAAACCCCTCCGACACTAATAACTACCGACCTATTACCAACATTCCCATGCTAGCCAAAGTCCTGGAAAAATGTGTTCAGCAACAACTGAACCAACACATCATGGACTTCAAACTACTGAACGACTGCCAATCAGGCTTCAGACCCGGGCATAACACAGAAATTGTGATTCTAAATATAGTCGATGATGCCCTCATTGCTCTGGACCGTAATTAAACATTTCTACTAGTCCTGCTCGACCCCTCATCAGCCTTTGACAATCATGAAAAAATTCCAAGAAGACTGGAAAATAGGATGGGCTTTTCCGACACAGTCCTTCAATGGTTAAAATCTTTTCTGGAAACAGAACGCAAGAGTTCATGGCGAACAAAATTCTCTCTGCCGCTTCTGCCAATCTACTAGGAGTACCTCAAGGCTCAACCTTATCCCCAGCATTATCCAACCTTTACATAGAACCACTAACTGATCTACTACCGCAGGCGAACATCTTCTATCACATGTATGTGGACGACACTCAACTCTACATCAAGGTCATGTCCATTGAAGAGATAAAGATAATGAATCAAGCTTTTGAAAAGACCATCAACTGGCTAACGACCAACTTCCTCAAACTAAACACGCAAAAAACTGAGGGGCATATTACCAAGGGGGGCAATAGACAATTACCGCCGATTTATCGGCCGTTTTCGGCCGCCAAGCGGCGATAATTCTATCACCCCATTAGCAAGCTGTCGCTAACTTATGTTAACGACAACTTTTAGGCGATAGCGAGCGGTTTGGGGCCCGCTTTGCATGTCAGCTATGTTTATGCAAAATGGGCTTACCCAACCCGTTAGCGACTGAAAGCAGTCGATAACGTCGCTATCGCCTATTAACAAGGCAGGCGTAGCATGGGAAATATTCACACTAAGCGCGAAAATCTCCGAAAACTAACGCCTTCTCAGACCAGTTCTTAGCCATGTTATCCAATGAGAGGTGGATAACATGGCTAAAAACATTTTGTTGCTAATGCGTGAATATCGCTGTATTCTCAGCGATATTCTCGCTATCGCCGGGAAATTTATCGCTTTGGAGATAAACCTTGCTAATAGCAAGTTATCCCAGCAATAATTTCCGGCGATGCTTAGCGATAAAAAATTTGTTGCTAAGCCTAGTTAGCGATAAATATCGCTAATCATTGGTAATATGCCCCTGAATTTCTCTTAATCTCTCCTCCTAATAACTCTCTGAAGATAAAGAAATGGACCAAGATGGTCATGGCTCTAAATTGCACGCTGATTCTGGTGGACTCTGCCAAATTACTGGGAATTACACTGGATAAAAACCTTAACATGCAAACACACATCAACCTATTGGCTAAAATGCCTGTTTTCACCTCAGCTATCTCAGAAAAATGAAACCATACATCGAGAGCCCTGACCTCAAAACGGCAGTTCAAGCTTTAGTCATATCGAGGTTGGAATACGGTTGTACTACTCTCTCTGGGCTCCCCAAAACCTCAACAGCCCCTCTAAAAGTGTGTCTCAATGCAGCAGCAAGACTCTTAACAGGATCTTGGAAATTTGACCATATATCTCCACACCTCAAGGCACTCAACTGGCTAACCTACAAAGACAGAATCCACCTGAAGATGGCCTGCATTACTCATAAAGCTCTTACCCACAACACCCACAGAACCTTTCCCAGAAACTCACTTTATCTGGAGGAAATAGACACTCTAGGAGCTCAGACAACCTACTCTTGAAACTCTCTCGTTTCAGTAAGAAAAAAACATCTGAAAGAGCGTTCTCTGAGCGGCACCAAGAATTTGGAGACGTCTACCTCCGTGCATCAGAAAAATCTTGTCTGCACCTTTATTCAAAAGGGAAGCAAAATCATTCCTGATGAGCAAATTCCTCCCTCAACTCTGCACATGCCTCAACATTTGGTGCCCTACTAGCACACCAGCCTTTTCATGGACTTACAAGGCACAGTACCCGTACACTTCCTCAAACTTGTTTCCAAACTCCTCCATATTGGACATCTACGCCTCTCTGACTTATTCGTATCTAACTTGCTCCTACTGCTATGTATAAACCATCTCTATCACCGTTTCTGCTACCTGCCGAAACTTGTTAAAAATGTCTTGATGCCATATCTGCTATGTTCAGCAACTAGTTTTATTCTTACTCTGTTTCTTGCCTACACTTTTTAAAATGTTTTGATATGCTCTTGGATCTTGTTGGCAAAAGTTGTATTCTTACTCTGATTTTGTAGGCGCTCTGATAGCCGATTCTGGGTCTTGTTCGCGCTACAGAAAACTCAGAAATAAATAATTAATAAATAATACATAGGTATTCTTGATACCTGTTTTTCACTTTTATATTTTACCATATGAATTGCTCTATACTCAGTGCACAATGAAAAACCATTGCAAGGTGCAGCTCCGTTATGGCCTCTGGGTACCTCGAGTTCCTGGAAAGCCAACAGACCCTACATATCTCCACAACCAGAGTGGTCTAGCTAAAGTAATAGGATATTGGTTTTGTAAATCGGCCATCATGACCAGAGGTTACAAATGAAAACGTTCTCACAAATGAATATTTATTTATTTCAACACTTAGGGGCATATGTACAACAGAATGACACAAAATGGTATTAAGCAAAATTTGCTAACGCCATGCTCCACCATCCTGAAAATGCAGGGATGCACCGTATTTACAAATATGTGGTGTACCCCTGCGTTTCCTCTTATGCTGGTGCTAAATTAAGCTGCCTGGTGCCAACGCAGGCACCGTTGCACTTTAGTGCAAGGGAGCCTGCATTGCGGTGAATGATTGTTTATTTGCAGTAAGGTGTTCCTTCCTGCACATAAACAATCACAAATAATGTTTTCTAACTCCTTTGTGCGCTGCATTGTGCAGCACATATAGAAGTTGCAAATCGTCCTTTTTTTTAATGATTGTTTATGTGCAGGAAGGGACACCTCACTGCACATAGACAATCATTCATGGCGTTTTATATGTGCTGCACAACGCAGCACACAAAGCAACAAAAACAAGGAGAAGTAAAGCATTTCTCCTCGTTTTGTCATGTTAAGACCAGGTTTTCCCTTGTCTTAATTTTGGGGCTACAGCATATTTACGCCACCTTTGTAAATATAGGGCAGCGTCAAAATCAATGGGTGTTGCGGCAGAACACCCACCACAACACTTATTGCCCCCCCCTCTCACGCTAAGTATAGAGTGAAAAGGTGCCAAATTTACAAGGCGGCGTTAAGCCACATTTATTGGCTTAACGCCGCTTGGTAAATAAGACAAAGCCCCTATCGCCACAGAAAAGTCGTAAAAAGTGATGTTCCTGTGGCAATAGGGGCTTGTGAATATGCCCCTTAGTTTCTTTGAAAAAAATTGAAGGTACTACATAAATGACCCCTTCCTGAATTTAGAATTTTCTCTAGCTTACAAAAATGAATAGTTTTTGGGATCCATTATGGGTTTAACACCCATTTCCACCAGAAACTGGAAGGAGGTTGAAAGACAAAAAATAGGAAAAATGGACTGTCTCTCAGTAAAATGTCAAAACTGTGGTTAAAGTCAAGTCTGCCTCATTCTGAAAGCTGGTAAGATGGTGATTTTAGTAAAGCACAACTTTGGTTCACGCCATTTGCAGGAGAAAAAACGGACACTTTTTTCTGCAGCGCTTTTTTACCATTTTACCCCCCAAAAAATGTTTTGCTATATTTCGGCTTATTTCTCAGTCCCCTCCCAGAGGAATCTACAAACCCTGCTAACCTGTAGAATCCCCAGGATGGTGGCAAAAAAGGACACCAATTTGGCATGGATAGCCTGGGTGAAATAAAGTTATGGAGGTCTAAGCGTGAACTATCCTAAAATTGCCAAATTAAGGCTCAGCACTGAGGGGGGGGAGGGAAGGCCCAGCAGCAAAACGGTTAATGAAAGGGATAATAAGACACCTGCAGAGGAGAGAAAAAAAAGGCATTGTCAAGATATTTAATCCATTTAAACTCATATTACTCAGGCCTGGTTATACATTAAGCTAACTTGCATCAAAATGGATTCCAAACAAGTGCAATTAGCATCAATAAACAAAGAGATACATTTCAGATATATATGTGGCCCTTACTTAAGATAAATGAAGCCACCTAATGTTGATAAATTAATACATGGATTAATATTGTTAGTGTATATTATGTATATAACGCACAAGTGCATAAGGCACTAAAATTACGCTGGACCAATTTGTAGTTAGTCTGTCTAAGAAATACACTGAATACACAATTTGCATCAACCTTACTAGATAACTAGTAAAAAATCATCCACATCCACATGTTGATATTAGAGGGCTTTAAGGAGTCATGGTGTTCGCAGTTAAGTAAATGTGGTTTACTTCAGGCTAATTTCTAAATTTTAGAAGTGAGACTTTACCTTTTTTAGAAAAGTTATCAGCTTCTCTTCATCTCTGTGCTGACGATACACAAATACATCTGTGCATCGTCAGCAGAGATAAGAGAAGCTGACAGCAAAGGAGATATCTCCAATGGAACAAGTGTAGAAAGAAAAAGAACAAGAAGTTAAACCCAAGGAACTTAAACTGGCAAGAAGGTAGAGTTTGAGAGTGAAAAACATCACGGGATAGACTAAGGTACATCAGAAATATAAAAATAATTAGTATAATGTGGGAAGGAGGAAAAGCGAAGGAATAAAAGATGATAAAATAGAGAGCACCCTACAGCGTTAGTAGACTCCTAGTAAGGTGCCCATAATGCAATCAAAACTGGCCATATGACTCAGAAATATATAAAACATTCTTCAAAGTGACCAATTGAATACTCCTTTAGCCGAATATGATACATCAAAGATGATCATTTTTACAATGAACTGAGAAACAGACTCAAACAAGGTTCACTCAAGTAGCAAGACACACTAGTCACCCTATCCTAGATTCCACTAGATGTTGAGTTTTCACAATGTACAAGTTTGCTAGGTTTCCCTAGGTGCCAGGCTGAGAAAGGGCCCAAAATTCACAGCAAAAAACCGGTCTGTTTTGAGTGGAAAAATGTGCATGCTGCATGTTAGGCTGTTTCCTGTTACAAGCACTAGGTCTGCCCATACAATTGAGGTGCCATTTTTATCAGAAGACTTGGGGCACTGCTGTGCGGAAGGTAGTTTGTGGCTACCCGCAGATTGCAGAACTTTCCATTGAAGAAATCTGAGAGAAGTATGGTTTTTTGTCAAAGTTTGAGGTTTTCAAGGGATGCTGGCTATAACCACCTGATGTGATCCACACAAGTCACCCTATCCAGGATTTCCCCGGGTGCCTAATTTTCAAAACATTTACAGGTTTGCTAAGTTTCCTAGTTGCCAAAGGTTTCCTTGACACCTATTTTTCATTCTTTATATTTTACCATATAATATGCTCTATACCCAGTACACAATGCAAAACCATTGCAAGGAGCAGCTCAGTTATTTGCTCTGGGTACCTCTAGTTATTGGAAAACTCACAAAGCATATATATATCACAGCAACCAGAAACGGTCGAACAGATTTAATGGTATATTGCTTTTGTAAATCAGCCATTGTAACAAGAAATTACAAACGAAATTGTTGTAACAAATGACTACTAATTTAGACCAGACTTTTAATGAAATATCAAAATACGTGTCCGCAGTGATTTTTTCTTTGATTATCTTCTTTTATTTTAAGTTGCATAAAAAATGATTAAAGATTAGCAGAGACAGCCGACGCGTTTCGTCCAATCAAATGTCCTTCTTCAGGGCTGTGGATTTCACAAAGATATACACACATATATAAATATACACCAATTGGCAAAGACAAATACTATACCATTTGAAATACACAACAACAATAAAAACATTACAACCATTAAGACAGGGACAGTATGTACAGGTACCAAAGGAAATTTACCAAATATATACAAAGACATTGGATCAAACTGACATTTACATTTATATTTACATCAAACACACTCCTTCCTAAGTCAAGAGTGTGCATGGTTTAACAAACACTACAATTAAAAAATATCTATATTAAGCCAAGCTAATATTTACATTGATTTCCCGCCCTCCTTTGTCAAGAGAATACAACATTTTACAAACACTACAATTAAAAGTATCTAAGTATACAGCAGTTATTTACAACAAGGGGGAGAGGGATGGTATTTAAATATCAGCTTGTCTTAATATTTAAGTTCTAAACTAACTGTGGTATATTTAGAAGTTTATTAATTGTAGTGTTTGTTAAATAATGCACACATAGCAAGCACTACACAAAAACACATATGTCTTGATTAACCTTATTATGACTTCCAGCCTCTGCAGTCTATCTAACCCTCACTTACAGTGTTGCAAACTACGGCAGCAAACAGAATGTAAAATAGATGACACCATTATATGTCGGGAATGTCAATTACTGGAAAAGAAAACTATCTGCATGTTCCTAAACAATTTGAGACACAACATTTTTGAACATGACATATTAAATTGATTTAAATATATTTTTGCAAAATACGAACTGCTTTTCAGTGTGTTTAATTGCAAAGATTGTTTATGTAGAGGAAGGGGGACCAACTTAACACCGGGTTTTACCTGGTCTTAATTTTAGCGCTGCCTCCTATGTATGCTGCCCTTGTACATAGGGGGCAGCATCAAAATCAATGGGTGTTACGGTGGAACTCCCACCACAACACCCACTGCACCCCCCTTATCAGCTTCTTTTACTTTAATGGCAGTGTCCTTTGCCAAGCTTGAATGTCCTCATTTTCCTTTCTAGAAGTGTTATGGAATGCTGAATTTGTGCGTTTGTCTAAGATTGCTTTTAAGACTGTCTTCTCAAAGGTGAGAATCTGAGGTGATAGCATGCCTGCATTCTATTTGTTTCTCCTAGACTCTTTCCTAGAGACACTTGGGGGCATATGTACAAGCCCTTATCGCCACCACAACGTCACTTGTATTCGTCGTTGTGGTGGCGAGAGGGGCTGCGCCTTTTGTACAAGGCAGCGTTAAGCCACTTACCGTGGCTTAACGCTGCCTTGTAAATAAGGCCCACTTTCACGCTATGCTTAGCGTGAAAAGGTGGGCAGTGGGTGTTGTGGTGGGAGTTCCACCGCAACACCCATTGATTTTTATGCTGCCCCCTATGTACAAGGGTAGCGTACATAGGAGGCAGCGCCAAAATTAAGACCAGGTAAAACCCGGTCTTAAGTTGGTCCTTCCTCTACATAAACAATCTTTAAAAAAATGCATTTTTGTGACTTTCATGTGTGCTGCCTTAAGCAGCTCACATGAAAGTGACAAAATGGCATTTCAGGATTGTTTATGTGCAGGAAGGGACACCT
Source organism: Lissotriton vulgaris (assembly GCF_964263255.1). Lineage (NCBI taxonomy): Eukaryota > Metazoa > Chordata > Amphibia > Caudata > Salamandridae > Lissotriton > Lissotriton vulgaris. Next base: position 368,840 of record NW_028251420.1, read on the forward strand.
TCTTACACATAAACAATCCTCCCCTGCACGCAGACACCCTTACACTCTGGTGCGAGTGTGCCTGCGTTGGCGCTACACTGCTAAGTGTAGTACCATTGCAGGGGGAAACGCAAGGCTGCACCATATTGTTGCAAATATGGTGCAGCCTTGTGTTTCAGAAGTAAGGCTGTCACAGGGATTCTGCTCCTACACAGAAATGTGCATTGTGATTTGGAACCTCAGTGAATTAGGGTGTGCCAAAACTCACCTTAGTATCCAAAATCCCCTACCAGACTAGCAATTAGTGTCTCATTGGTTCTTCCTCACTCCAATGATTAGACAACCCAGAACATGAACTTAGTACACCTCAGATAACGTGGAACACATTAACACTCTTTCGTTATACTAACAAACCAGTCCAGAATGAGGAGTAAATGAAGACAATTGCAAGTTTGAAATATTTATTTCTAATGCCCTGTTCTCAGGCACAGTATCTTAGCTAATACAAGCAAACATATTTTAAGCAACAAGGTTATCAGCATAGTTACTATTCCATAAAATACAAAGGGTGAAAGCATGTTAAAATGCTGAAGGGAAGAAGTCTAAATACCACCTCAGTCTTACCTTCCCTTGCTAGTATATTATATTATATCTACAGAAGGTCTCTTTGGGTTTTAAAAGGGCGGCCCCATACATCTGATATTAGTAGAAAGGGGTCACATCATCTTCTACACCAACTCTCTGCATGCGAATATTCATCAAGTGTGTTTGCATTCTCTGCGCAGTGCATTATTAAACGCGCCAAAAGCCAGAGTTGGCCACAGCTGCCTATGTGTTATGTCTAGGGCGTGCGCTGATCAGACCGAACACCAGCCACTGTGTTGAAATAACCTTGAAGGCATCGGCACTCACTGTTCAGACTTAGCTTACCAAGCAATGCTGATACTATAGGAAAACATATTATTCTTGTGTGAAGCAAAATATTCTACTAGGCTCAAAGCATTAATAACAATATGTGCCGTGTGCAGAAGCAGCAGAAAGGTAAAATGGCGTTTAAACTTCCAGTAAGCTCATGCTAACTTAACACAGTGTGAAGGCAAAGCCAAACTCCATGACACCCTCCGTTGATCCGAGCACGGATAAGATAAGATAAGGGGCAAATTTAGAAATGCAGAGTTCAAGAACAGTAGTCCGAACACAAGTCTCCAATTTGTTCCTGGAAGGATAGAGATAAATAATTGAGAAGAAAACATCTCAGAGTTTGTCATCAGTTCAATTGTTAAAAAATAAAAAATAAATGTAGCCTTCGGACATGGTAAAATCAATAGGTCTGGGCCCAAAAAAAAAATTGATGAAAAAATTATAAAAAATATCCGATGTACAATAACTGGCGTCGGTCATGGAAGAGAGGCAGAAGATGTATCTCATCCTAATAATGAATATGCAAAATATGCAGCAATGGCCTTCAACAGGAAGTCACTGTTCTCATCTGAAAATAATTCGGCCATCCAATTTAACAAAGGGAAAGAACATACAAGTGCGGGTGTTAGCCACGTGAAGGATGAATGTTTCACGAGCAGATGTGAGGGCAACTTCCTTTTGGGACAATGTAGCTCTTATGCGACTCATCTTGTTGAACTCTGCTTTCAAGGTAGGAAGGAATCTTGGGCCAGATGGAAACATCAAGTCTCCCATGCGGAGGAGGATACATTACATTTTTACAGCAAACCACCCTTTCACTGACGGTAACCACATAAGCAATTCCCGCTACTAACCCACAACAATCTTCATTATTTAAAAGTAAATAACTCCTGCTTGCCAGTAATGTGAATGTGGGTACGATAGCAGGCACAGGTGTACCTTTGAAAATACAAGCTAAATTTGGCTTGTTCTGATTACAGGAGCCATGTAATTGGATATGTCTACGCATCAACAAGTGATCCGGTGTTTCAGTACAATCCTCACCATTCAAATAAACTTCCTTTCCCTCCCTAAGGCATCTATAGGTAAATGGAAGCGACCAAGCTTCATGGAGATAAGCACTACCAAGAAGCTCATATCTACAAATGGCAAAGTATTTCATACACCCCTCAAACTTGAATGGAGGAAACAGGAGAGTTATTAACCTGTGGATGAGCCACGTTGTAGTATTAGCTTCTGCCACAGAAAACGGTAAAGGTTCCAACCTCTCAATGTGTAACATAGAAAAAGATGCATCTTTCATTGAAAGTAAACGCTGCTTGTCAGTCAAATTAAACGGGACAAACAAGGATGACGTATTCATGCAATGCCAGGGCACTTTTCCTGCCTTTAGGGTCTGCAGTGTCCATGCAAACTGCATAATGGAACGCAATTGATTTTGACCATGGTACAAAACAGGCACTTCATCCTGCACAATATCAACAACAGATGACACAATAATATCTAACGTGTAAATGTGGGAATAAAGTGTGTTGATGCTATTGTCTACAACTGCTAGCCCCTTTTCTAAATTGGCTTGATCTATGGCTCTAATGCGGGTAGCCGCCTCAATCTGGGACGTTTTCCAAACTTCGTTGTACATAGCATATATCCATCTTTTAGATCTGCCATTAGCCGGGCCGTTAATAAAATCATTCAGATCAACTTCGTCAGTCAGTTTAGACAAATGCAGTTTATCTGAGACCAAGGTAGAATATTTGAGCACATTCTGACACAATTTGCCTACAGAATAGGTAGTCACAGAATGGCCACTCTCAAAACGGGAATCCACCCTGACCTGTGTAAAGCCATGAGCCAAACCCAGAAAACGATGCTGGCAAGAGTCAGCACTTCTGTGCCAGAGCAGCCAGCATTTTGGATCCAAACTGGATATGTTAAAGGAAGAATTTAGCAACAGAGTTTGTAACTCTCTGATCGAAAATTTAGTGGCATTATTCCAACAGGAATATTCTTCTACTTCAGAAAATGACGGAGCATTTAATTTTTTAGTGGTAGCCAATCCAAAGCAAGTTGTCTGTGAAATTGTAGAATTCAAAAACAACATATGGTTCGGGATGAGGCATGCACGGTGCAAAGCCTCAGTGCCTTGCACTTGCCAGCTTTTAGAACCCCAAACAGATTTAAGGTCAATGGTATCCTTCCACAACTCGTAGCCCCCAACAGCCAATTGGTCTAGAAAGGACTTTGAATACAGTAATATAGTATCGGTAAGTCTAACTTTGGATATTGACTTTTCAGGCATTTTTAAATAAAATGCATTGGAATTTGACTGATTAAAATCGGTAAAGTGAACATTTTCAAAAAGGAAGCAGAACTGCCTTGTATAGGAGCTGGACAATGTTCCGATTGCGTATAATTGACAGTGTTCCTCCTGATATTAGCTTTATGGAGGTAATGATTGCCAAAATGTTGGTAAGAATACAAATCATCGTAATTAGTAGATTCTAAATGCAAATCTTCAGCATCAAAGACAGCATAATATTTCAAATCAGAAAACAAGGCTTCTACGGCCTGAACATCCCAATCATCAGAACGTATATTTTGTTTACTTATATCCCCCATAGAAACTCAAAGCACATTAGGGACATTTATAACCTCAGTGGGCCCATGGATTTGAAATCGAACAGCATTCCATACAATCCCATCTAATACAGGCCAAGCAGTGATATTAACAAAGGCCAAGTCTCTCTTCAATCTGTGTGATGAGGAATGGGGAGCCAATGTTCCATTGATATGTCCGATGCATTTTCTCTCCTCGACACAGTGTCCATTCACGAGTCGGAAAAAATACACTGCAAAGCCAATTGACATAAAAAGGTAAATTGAAAAAAGCACCAGCCAAATGTAGGTCCAAGGGGGAATCAAAAAATGTTTTTTAAACAGTCTTGCCAAAACAGAAATTTTTGAATGTTTCTTCGATGTGTGTGAATCAGTGTCAAATGAAAATCTGGATTCCGTAGCCAAGCGAGTTTGCAAATCCGGCATCGATAAGTCAGTTGGGTAAGTGTAGTCTGTTTCATCAAGTTGAGTACCAGGCAGTGTACTCAATAAATGACTTGAAATGGCAGGCATCTTGAGGGCAACATCAGGCACGGGATTGGAAGCCGGGGCCAAAACAGAATTTCTCAAAATCGAAGGACATGAGACTGCCGGTGTCATACTAAGAAGAATCGGCCACGCTGTGTATCTTGATATTGTCAATGGAGATGTACCTGTTTTCCTTACGACCTGGAAGTGGTGGTAAAATGACTGTTCTAGTGCCCTTCACACCAAGCACTGAAACCGGAGCTCAATGAGGGACCAAATTCATTCTTGTTTTCGATCTTCTCTTGAACCAGTTCTCCAACCTAGGGTAGCCAGCCAACTACCGGGATCTGCAACGCATCATCAGAAGTGGAGGGCAAATGTTCCTTTGCAAGACTGTCTCTCGTCTCTTGTAGATTCTGTAAAACATTGCAATGTTCATCTACGTCAAAGGAGGCAGCAACAGCCGCCTGGTCTAGACCGTCAAGGTCCGGTACAAACATCTTGATACTAAAGAGCATCTCGTATGGGGTTCACCCACCCAGAGACCTTCTAGGGAGATTATTAAGAGCATGCTGCATGCTATTGAGGTGGGCCAGCCAGTTCCTGCCAGTGCCTATAACTCTAGCTGTCAAAGACTGCTTTAAATCTTGGTTCATTTGTTCCACAACACTATTACCCTCAGGTCTGTATGGAGACGAAAACTTGACTTGGGCCCCCAACGAAGTCATGGCATCCTTATATGCCTTAGAGGCGAAAGCCAGACCCTGATCCGAATGGAAGGTACCACAGGCAAAAATCCCTACAAAGACATGCAAGTCTCTTATGACAGTTCGTGAATTAGCGCTGCGGTGCGGCCACACCCACACAAAGCGTGTGCATGAATCAACTGCTACTAAGATGTACTTACGCAGTATCAGAAGAAAAAGGACCGCAGTGATCTAAATAAACACAACCAAGTGGTTTATTAGAAATGTACAACTGTGTCTGGGGAGGGCGCGTAGCAGTCGAAGGCTTAATCTGCTGACAAATGTCACATTGAAGGACATAAACACGCGTCTGTTTGTACAGCCCCCGCCACCAGAAACATTGTTGTAACTGAGCTACAGTAGCCGAAACGCCCGCATGCGCAGACGCAGCACACTCGTGGGCTGCTGTAATCAGTGTGGGCCTGCGGTCCGCGTTGGAAGTTAACCTCTCACCAACGTCAGGTATTTTCACATAAGGAACTTTATCAGGACTTAAGTGGTATGAATACTTCAAAGGGAATCCCTTAGGATATTTAATTCCCTTCTCAGTTGCAGCAACAGCTGCCAAGATATCATCATCGATCTTACTTTTGGAACGTGTAACTGCTGCAACCAATATGACGATACTGCAGATTTTGCAGCCTCATCGGCCAAAGAATTGACAACAGCGTGAACTCCCACGCGCTGATGACCGAGAGTATGAATTACAAACACGAGTGGCAACTGGTCTTTAAGCTCAGCCACTCGGACCCAGATCATTTTATGCTTTATAGTGCTAACCTTGGAATCACGAAAATCATTCTGAATCCAAAAGAACAGGTTTTCGTTGTAAGACTGGACACAGTAGTAAGAATCACTCACAATAAGAGTTGTCACACTAGGATCAGCGTACTCCAATGCAAGCATCAGAGCACGAAGCTCTGCTAATTTTGCGGTTCAGTCCCCTAAAGTCTGCGTGTGCACGACTCTGGACTTGAACTCATCATTCACCATGGCACCTGCAACAATCGCGCAAGCGGAAACATGCGTGTTTAGACCCATGCGCAACCTGCGCTGATCCATCAGTGTATATGATAAAATGGAAATCCTCCAAAGGCCGCATAGCCAGAGGCGCAGGATGAACAAATTCATACTGCAAAAAATTCTACGACTGTAAGGAGGCATCAAAAATAAACGTAGCATCCGGAGACATCAATGGTGCTGGCCATTGTATCTACCGTGGGTGCAAAGATTTAGAATTTGGTACGCTGGAATTCGTCACCGACTCTAGTGCAGGATACAGGGTAACAACCAACATGCGTTTTCCCTGTGACAGTGCACGCTCCTTCAGAATCGCCATTTGCACTGCTGTCAAAACTTTTTCCACAGAGGAAAACCGCATTACAGCCGAAGTGTACAAGTGTGACTTGTAAGCAATAGGTACTGTGTCTCCTTCGTTAAAAGTAAGGTACGTGAAACCCACCACCCCAGGGATGATTCTTATCACCAGGTTGGTGTGGTTATCACGAGTCAGTAAGAATTTAGATTCTAGAAGATCAGCCTGCAAAGATTGCAAAATGGCTGAATGTTCTGGCAGCCAGCAAGATTTGGTAAAAGTAGGTTGTATCAAAGCATACAAAGGCTTGATACGCTGGCATATTCGGGAATATAAGTACGCCCGAAATTCAAAAATCCCAGCAAGGACTGTAATTTTTTCAGAGTTGTAGGAGCGCGCAATTGTGCACATTTCTCTAAGAAGTGAGGAGCCAATCCTCGACCTTCATTGTTTAGGTCATAGCCCAGAAACAACACTGTGTATTCTGCAATGTGAGACTTTGCAAAATTAAATTTGTAACCAAAGTCCGCAAAGTTACAAATGATGCTGTTAACGTGACACAGATACGCCCAAAGCTCATTGTCTGTGAGATTATTTGTCATCCACATACGAACACGCATCCGTGTCTACTCTCTCCAAGAGAGAGACAATATGGGCAGCAAACACGCCTGGACTATTCTTATAGCCCATCGCTAGGCATTTAAATTGGTGCTGTTGCCGCCACAGGTAAAACTGGTCCATTGGGAACTTAGACCATCCAAACTGTGGGCAAAAAAACTTTGGAAATGTCAAGTGTGGTTTTAAACCGTTTTAGCACAAGACCATCCACAAGAGCAGAGCCGTGGTTATTCTGTACTACACTGCTATGGCACTGTGAGTTCAAATGCTGGTAATCTAATACCAAAAGGTACGAGCCATCTGGCTTGGTCACAGTAAAAAGAGAGTTATTCATCGGTGACACACAAGTTTAAATAACACCCTGATATTCCAATTGTTCAAGGATTTCCGCAACGGAAGCCTTAGCTTCATGTCGGATGGGAGATTAAGGTTGAGGCTGGGGCATAGACCGTAAAGAAATCTCGTGGTGGGGGGAAAATTTGTCCCAACCACAATGTGTACAGTACAGAGCCGGCGCAAGGGCCTTAGCCCACTCTTCTGCAAAATGCAGCGCATGCTCCTTCGAGACTGTGTGCGTGAAACTAGGGAGGATTACCTCCTCCCCTCTCGGAACTGCGAGAACAAAAGGTGGGGGCCAGTCAGCCTCCACTAACAAAATGTCATAGGTAGTTGTAAGATTTTCCCAAAATATCCCTTTAATGGTACGTTGTATGTCACCTTAAATTAAAAGGACTACTTCATAAAGTCTATCAGGGGGAGCTAGTCTAGTATCAGCTGTCTGCACAACAACGTATTGATTAGTCGTTGTCACCTTCAGTAGTCGACGCAGGGCTTCTCGCACTATGGTAATCTCCATCGCGCTGTCCAACAATGTCAGCGCCCATGTCTGATTCCGAAGCTGCGATCTCACTATCTGTGGCATATCTCTCTGTTAAAGCTGCAATTTTATTTTTCTGAAACTGGGGTCTTTTCGTTGTCGAATCGTCCTGCTTGCCTTTACTGTCTTCGGGCGGTGCTGGTCGCGTCCTTGCTGGCCACACCGACCTCTGCCGCCTCCTCCACCACCGGTCGATGAGGCCGATGAATCCTGAAAAGAACGAGGAGAGCGTTGTTCAGAAACCTGAAAACGATCAGGTGATAAACATGTTCTGTAGGCGCAGGCACTGGTGATGCAGGACGTGACTCCTGCTGCTGCTGTTGTTGTTACCCTGTTTTTTTTTCCGGCCAATTTTGCTTTTTAGCCTTGGCTGTTTGTCTGTTTCTGACTTCGGCCTTTCGGGTTGCTTTTTCTCCTTAACAGAGAATGGCTTGACACCTAAACTATTGCGGCCCACGGTCTTATAAGCCGTCACAATAATTCTTGGCAACTGTCGGGGTTTATCGGCATCGGGAACCGCCAGCAAAGCATTAGACACCTGAAAGCTTACCGCATCTCCCTTGACATTAGCTAGTACGAGATCAGACACTACGGCAAAACTGCCGCATAGGCGCATACCCAATTCAACCGCTGCCTCAGATCCGTGTTCATCTTGAACATGTTTAATGACTGTTGGAAGGACAGTCATTAACGGAGTGCCGAATCACCTCGTATACACTGTCGCAAAAATCTTACCCCCAAGACTCACAGTCATCAGCCTCTGCTTCCAACTGGTCAAACTTCTCGGCAAGTCAGAAAGGAAAGTCATCCTAATTCTGGGGACGCTTGCCCATTACTGCATTTACCATCACAGGACTAAGCTTCATTCTGCCCAGTCCGGCCGGAAGCACCGCAGCACCCGGGGCCCCGCCCGGGAGGTTGTGGGTAATGTACTGTACTAACGACCTAATAACGCAAATAGCGACTCTATGTAGTCATCTTATATCTGCAAGGGGACACGCTCCTGCTTGAGGATGCGGTGTAAATCCAGCCAAAACAGGCCAAGTAGAGCCTGGAATGGACAGAGGGCCTAATCTCGGAGTCAATAAAGTGTGGGGTAGGGCGCCAATAAACCAAACTCGGTGCTGCCAAGCATTAATCGGAACTTCCTGTGTCCGATACAGGAACGTATTCCTGTGGCACGGCAGTAGGAGTGTACGTGTTGAACACATTAGTATTCGCGTTCACAGCTGGGAAGGTCACCCATGAGTAGAAAATCTCACAAGGGTAAGCTACTTCCACACTCACAACCATGATAACAGCCATGCCATCCACGGGGATGTTATAAGTCTGCAAATGATTGCGCACCGCAATGCGACTATGCTGCGGTATGTCAACGCCAGCCATAATGACACAGAAAGTAAGCGGTACAAAGAAAATCTAAGTAACACAACTGGGTAGTAATTCACGGAAACCGTTTCAAAAGATTCAAGCTTGAAAAGACCTGTGTAACTATAGGTAGGTTTGTCCGACACCACTGTCTTCCGGAAACAATAGTGAAGGGTATTAAGGACTGATATAAGCACTAATCAAGTGTCATGTAATAAGACCACCAACGATTGGGCGCCATGTCGCAGGGATTCTGCTCCTACACAGAACTGTGCATAGAGACTTGGAACCTCAGTGAATTAGGGTGTGCCAAAACTCACCTTAGTATACAAAATCCTCTACCAGACTAGCAATCAGTGTCTCATTGGTTCTTCCTTACTCCAATGATTAGACAACCCAGAACATGAACTTAGTACACCTCAGGGAACGTGGAACACATGAACACTCTTTCGTTATACTAACAAACCAGTCCAGAACGAGGAGTAAATGAAGACACGTGCAAGTTTGAAATATTTGTTTCTAATGCCGTGTTCTCAGGTGCAGTGTCTTAGCTAATACAAGCAAACATATTATAAGCAACAAGGTTATCAGCACAGTTACTATTCCATAAAATACAAAGAGTGAAAATATGTTAAAATGCTAAAGGGAAGAAGTCTAAATAACACCTCAGTCTTACCCTCCCTTGCTAGTATATTATATTATATCTACAGAAGGTCTCTTTGGGTTTTAGAAGGGCAGCCCCATACCTCTGGTCTTAGTAGAAAGGGATCACATCATCTTCTACACCAACTCTCTGCATGCGAATATTCATCAAGTGTGTGTGCATGCTCTGCGCAGTGCCTTATTAAACGTGCCAAAAGCCAGAGTTGGCCACAGCTGCATATGTGTTATGTCTAGGACGTGCGCTGATCAGACCGAACAACAACCACTGTGTTGAAATAACCTTGAAGGCCTCGGCACTCACTGTTCAGACATAAAGTTACCAAACAAAGCTGATATTATAGGAAAACATATTATTCTCATGTGAAGCAAAATATTCTACTAGGCTCAAAGCATTAATAACAATATGTGCCGTGAGCAGAAGCAGCAGAAGGGTAAAATGGCGTTTAAACTTCTAATAAGCTCATTCTAACTTAACACAGTGTGATGGCAAAGCCTAACTCCATGACAAGGCATTGAGCCATGACGGCTAACGCCTCTCTCTGCAACTTCCTTGTACATATCCCCCTTGCTTTGAGCCAATCTAGACCCTCTATTTCTCCCACTTTGTTTATTTCTACTGTGGCACTCATGCTCTCTGTCAGTTCTCTACACGTTTAGCTGAGACACCTCACTTTATTTCTGTGACATTTGGAGCATATTTATAACAGAATGGAAAAGCGTGGAGTTAAGCAACCATTGCCAATGCTACGCTTCTCCATTCTGTAAATGCAGGGATGCGCAGTATTCACAAGAACACCCCTGCATTTCCCCTAGTGCTGGCGCCGAGTTCAGCTGCCTAGCACCAACGCAGACATTCTTGCACTATAGTGCAAGGGTGTCTGCATTGGGGGAAATGATTGTTTATGTACCGGAAGGTCTCTCTTCTGGCACATAAAAAATCACTCATGGCATTTTTAAACTTCTATGCGTGCTGCTTAATGCAGCACACATAGAAGTTGCAAAAAGGCAATTTCTTTTATTGTTTTTGTGCAGGAGGGGTCACCTTCCTGCTCATACACAATCAATGGCAATTTGCTGTTTCAATGTGCGCTGCACAACGCAGCACACATGAAAACAGCAAAAATGAGGAGAAATAGAGCATTTCCCCTCGTTGAGCCAGGGTAAGACCGGGTTTTCCTTGGTCTTAATTTTGTCTCTGCCTCCTAATTAGTCTACCCTTGTAAATAGGGGGCAGTGTCTAAATCAATGGGTTTTGCGCTGAGTACAGCGTGAAAGGGTGCCTTATTTGCGCTGCCTTGTAAAGAAGGCAAAGCCCCTATCGCCATCAGAACGTAAAGAACTGCCCCTGTTATATGTGTTGTTACTTAGAGCCTGTGAGCACTAAGGGGCATATTATCAAGACAGGCGATATAATTATCGCCGCTTTAGCAGCAGAAAACGGCAGCTAAAGCGGCGACAATAGGCTTGATAATATGCTCTTTGGAATTCCAAATGAACCTCATGTTAGATGTCCTTCACATTTAACATGGGCTTCAATTGGAATTCCATAGAGCATATTATCAAGCCAATTATCGCTGCTTTAGCTGCAGTTTTCTGCCGATAAAGAGGCGATAATTTTATCACCTGTCTTGATAATATGCCCCTAATTCTTTCTTTAAGATGGATCCCTGGAGAGCAGTGTTTGTGGTTTACAGAGCTCTGTTGTAAACAGGGCTGTGCATTCTTTCTTGAACCAAAAGCCCTGGAGACCAGTGCTTGTGGTTTACAGAGCTCTGTTGTAAACAGGGCTGTATATTCTTTCTTTAGGCTGCAGCTCTTGAGACCAGTGCTCGTGGTTTGCAGAGCTCTGTTGTAAACAGGTCTGTGCATTCTTTCTTTAAGCTGGAGCCCTGGAGATCAGTTCTCGTGGTTTACAGAGCTCAATTGTAAACAGGGCTGTACATTCTTTCTTTAAGCTGGAGCCCTGGAGACCAGTGCTCGTGGTTTACAGAGCTCTGTTTTAAACAGGGCTGTTTATTCTTTCTTTAAGCTGGAGCCCTGGAGACCAGTGTTCGTGGTTTACAGAGCTCTGTTTTAAACAGGGCTGTGCATTCTTTCTTTTAGATGGAGCCCTGGAGACCAGTGTTCGTGGTTTACAGAGCTCTGTTGTAAACAGGGCTGGGCATTCTTTCTTGAAGCTGCAGCACTCAAGACAAGTGTGCGTGGTTTTCAGAGCTCTGTTGTAAACAGGGCTGTACATTCTTTCTTTAAGCTGCAGCTCTTGAGACCAGTGCTCGTGGTTTACAGAGCTCTGTTGTAAACAGGGCTGTATATTCTTTCTTGAAGCTGCAGCTCTTGAGACCAGTGCTCGTGGTTTACAGAGCTCTGTTGTAAACAGGGCTGTGCATTCTTTCTTTTAGATGGAGCCCTGCAGACGAGTGTTTGTGGTTTACAGAGCTCTGTTGTAAACAGGGCTGTGCATTCTTTCTTGAGCTGCAGCACTCAAGACCAGTGTGCATGGTTTGCAGATCTCTGTTGTAAACAGGTCTGTACATTCTTTCTTTAAGCTGCAGCTCTTGAGACCAGTGCTCGTGGTTTACAGAGCTCTGTTGTAAACAGGGCTGTGCATTCTTTCTTGAAGCTGCAGCACTCAAGACCAGTGCTCATGGTTTACAGAGCTCTGTTGTAAACAGGGCTGTACATTCTTTCTTTAAGCTGCAGCTCTCAAGACCAGTGCTCATGGTTTACAGAGCTCTGTTGTAAACAGGGCTGTACATTCTTTCTTTAAGCTGCAGCTCTTGAGACCAGTGCTCGTGGTTTACATAGCTCTGTTGTAAACAGGGCTGTGCATTCTTTCTTTAAGCTGCAGCTCTTGAGACCAGTGCTCGTGGTTTACAGAGCTCTGTTGTAAACAGGGTTGTAAATGTTGTTGCTCTTATCTTGCCACATTTGCTGTGCAGTCAAAGACCAAGGCCTGTTTCGGCTGCAGCTGCTTCTTCCTCCCTCCTGCTTTGGAAACGCACCGCTTGGCGTCACAGTCCCTGCCTTCCTATGGCTGCTACTGCCTTCTGTCTCAGAGCTCAACATGCATTGACAATGCAATAGGTCTCGCATTTGCGAGAGTTTGAGCTATTGGCATTGTAAATAACAAAACCTTTTATTTATGTGTTTTGAAAACCTGCCAGTGGTGCATAAACATGCACTTTGCACTTGTAGTTGTTGCTTACAAGAAGCAAGGCTGGCAGAAACTGTGCCTCTTTTACTGCCAGCCTTGCTTCTCATAAGCAAGGACTATAAGTACAAAGTGTGTGTTTACACTCCGCTTGCAGGTTTTCAAAACACACAAATAAAAGGCATTGTCATTTACAATGCCAATAGCTCAAACTCTCGCAAATGCGAGACCTATTGCATTACAAATGGTTGTTTCTCTATTTCCAGCACCTTCCCATGCACAAATATCTCTTTTTTTCCTCTCTCCCTCTCTGCCTCTCTTGGTCTCCCCCTCCTACCTCCCTCTTATGCATCAAGTATTTCTAAAAAGTGCTCTCCACCAACGCCTCGGCTGTAACACGACATGCACCCTTGCATGTCCGAGTCTCCTCTTCTCCCGGTGCACCCGACCACCAGGAGCTCTTCACCAATGCCTCTGCTGCACCACGACATGCACCCTTGTGCGTTCAAGACTCACTTCTCAGGTTGGTGCACACGAGGACCCGGCGATCTTCACCAACGCCTCCGCTGCACCACAACACACACCGTGCGCGTCCCAGTATCACCTCTTCTCCCAGTGCACACGACCACCAGGCCCTCTTCAGCGTGGCCTCCAATACACCACGACAAGCACACTGCGCATCCGAGACTCGATTTACTTCTGTGTTCCCAGGTTCACCAGGCACAACTTCCGAGGGTCTCTACCTGCAGAAGCATGCCCACACCGCGTTTCTTGGGACTTCTCCGGAAACTTTTATGTTCCTCCCAGTGCCACCTTTTTCCCTTTGATACTGGGGGTCTGGATCCTTAATCACTCAGCTGGAGATTGGTCAATTGTTTTATAGCAGCAGCCCAGGCCTCTTCATCTCTTGGTGCCTCTTGGTGCCTCTCCTCCCCCTGCTCCAGATGCAGGGCAGCCTGGTGCCGTCTCAACCCCTCCCTGTGGTCAAGACCTCTCCCAGCTCTCAGATCCAGACAAACAATCCACATTCAACAGAGGCACAGAGAAATACTTAAAGCACAAAACTCAGCCACTTTCTAAAAGAGTGGCTTCTGAACACAAAGTGACAAAACCACCTTTATAGTAAAATGTGGTATGACACTGTGAGTTCAGACATACCAAATTTCCCCTCTCGATTTTGATTATTATGGGAAACTAGGCTAACAAACACAATACCCAGCATCCACCATTCTGTCCTATTCTGACCTATTGGCAGGATGGCCTTTCACCAGTGAAAAAAAAATGGAGTGTTTTCACTGTCAGGAAATAGTACAAACCTCAGTACTTGTCCTGCCTTTTACCTACACTGCACCCTGCCACAGGAGTTACCCTGGTCCTACCACAGGGGTGTGTCCTGTGTATGCAAAAGGGAAAGTAAGGTCTGACAGGTGGTTGCACTTGTCAGGACAACATGCTAACTTACCACAATGCGTACAGGCCCTACACTGAAGGCCTGAATTCCCTCCTCTGTGCACCTTTGCATTACTAACCCTGGCACACACAATGCACATTACTAGGGACTTTACTAGTAAGGCAAGCATACCAATCATGGCCAACCAATTACCATTACAACTTGAACAGGGAACACCTGTACTTTGACACTGATCAGCAGTGGCAAAGTACCCACAGCATCTAAATTGGCTACTCTATGTCAGGAAAACGGTGCAGGGGAAAAGCAAAAGGTTTCAGGGAACTTTGGCCAAATGGCCAAGTCCTACAATGCGTGAATATTTACTAACATTCACACAGTGCCTAGGCTAATGACTAAACATTTGTCATTAGGAAGTTTATTTTGTTTTTCCTTTATTAAACCAGCGTGGGATCCAATATGATTTGACCGCACGGGTGCTATGGGTAATTGGCCTCACCATAGTGCGGTGGTCCATATTCAAATTGGTGGACTTTCCCTTGCATAAAACATGTCATTACATAGTGGCACTACGTCGGGATTGTGCAGGAAAAATACAAACAAACATAACAAAAACATAAAAATACGTAATAAATCACCCGGAGTTAGAATATCGTCAGTGTGTGCCTTAGAATAGGGGCTCAACCATGTGCAGTAACCAGATAACTAGGTTATTCCTATACGGGTACACACATAGAGTAGCCCAACTATGGGCGTGGTGGTAATCTATTCATCGTGGTAATCATGACAAAAAGTAGCCAAAAGCGCATAATCGCACCCCGGTACAGAGCGCAATATAGACTTGTGGACTCACCCCTAGAAAAGTAGGTCTGAGCTGACGGAGACGTGTGACAGAGCACTTCGTTGCTCTGACCTGTAACAGAATTGAATACGCCGAGCATAGGATCATTACTAGTGGTGTAGCGTATTTCTTACCAGTAGAGTTGATTGCGGTTGAGGGGCTTGTCCGGAAAAAACAGGTATACTTACAAAGGGCGGTGCGGCTACTAGCTCTGATCCGACCCTGGCTCTGGTCCCCGTAAGGAATACTTCCGGGTATGTGGTTTATATAGTGTTACTTGCTCTGACGCTTGAGCGTAATTGTACTAGACCATTAACTGTGTCGGCCATCTTGGTAGTGGATATTATTGGTACCTTCAAAATGGACAGAGCTTATGTACGGCGAAGTACGTGTACGCCAGAATTTGTTATTATATTGTAGTAATCTAAATTATAAGTTGCTCCTGAAGACATGCTTATGTGGAAAACGAGATGTTCGGCTTGCAAAGACAGCATGGTGATTGCATCTGTTCAGATCTAGAACTAGGACCTGCTAACAATGCAGCTGTTCTCAGCCTCAACGGAGCTAAGTATTCTTTTGTCAGAAAATGACCAGAAATGGCTGATATAATTACATATTAGGGCCACTCGTTCCACCCCTTGTGTTTAGTCTATTCACCTTGCTCAGAAGTGGGTGGATTGTGTGTAGGTGAGACAGGTGGCATATCAATATGAGCAAGCATGTGATGTGCGTGGTGTGCGTGCAATTCCAAATCTGGTGTTTATTAAGCTAAGGCAGTGGTACTGCAATTATTGCATATGAGGACATTATAACAGGGAAAGGACCCATCACAGATATATATTTGATAGTTATCCTGGTTGGTTCAACTCCGCCCATGGTATATCATCGTTTAGACCCCTGGTATGTGTAGAAAGTTTAAAGACCCAGTTTTGTTCTTTCCTAAACAAGGCCTCTTTTGATTTTTGGGGTTGGGCTTCCAGTATGGTCCAGTGTAGGTCATTGGTAGTATGATTGTGTTCGGAAAAGTGAGCACACATTTTTGTGTTCGTCTTCTTGCATCTTATATTGCTCCTATCCTCCGTGATGCTGGTTTTTACAGGACGGGTAGTCATGCCAACATATTGAAGCTGACAGGAGCATGTGATCAAATTAGATTCGGGTGTGAAGGTGGTTACACATGTAATATGCTCAGTTTTGGTCTTTGGGTGTGTTTCAAGTTGTGCTTCTCTATTGGCATTGCGGGCTCTCTTCTGAGCAGGTTTTATTTGGTAACTGGGTATTGCCGTTTAACCAAATGGTTAGTTAATTCGGATTTAAAATCCTCCAAATTGCTAAAGTTGTGTCTAATCTGCAGGAACTGTCCATAGGAGAGGTTTTCCCGGAGGTCTTTTGGATGGAAGCTGCTGAATAGAAGGGGACTGTGACTGTCTGTACGTGTCTTAAAAGTTTTGGTCTCCAATCTGTTGGAGTTACGACTGATTATTAGATCCAGGAATGGTAGTTCATGGTATGGTCAGATGTATTGGCCATGAACCGGAGATAGGGATTCAAGTCACTGACCCAGGAGACAAACGTGGGTATGAGATCTAGGCCGCTTTTCCTTAACACCAGTACATCGTCAATGTAGCGACATAGGTGATGCTGTCCTTATAAGGGTTGGTATTGTTGAGCACGTGTTTCGCCTCGAGGCGGCCTGATATATTCCAAAACAGAGGCGGCCCGGACTGGCAGCCCCAGACGAGCTGAGCCACCAGCCCGAGCTCGCAGTGCCCATTGACGGAGTTGTGGCTCAAGTCCCAAGTCACTGAAGGAGGAGAGGAGCACGGGGTCGCGCCCCCCCAGGTAATGTGGATCAACACCTGGGGCGGGCGGCTAGCTCGGAGGGACACTCCCTCGGCCTCTCGCTTCTGTCAGCAGCAGTTAGAGCCTTTTGCTTCAGCTCGAATCTAGGCCAATGCTGGCCCAAGGAGGGGCAGTACTGGGGCCGGAGTGAGTAGCGGAACCTTTGTGTCATCATTGATCTGTGTTGGGGGCAACGGTTAACAAAGTACCTAAACGGTCGTATTCTACATTGCATTATTGCTGCTGATGAACTATCGACCTGTCGTATGACGCCTGACATTATTTGTGCCTAACGAACTACATGGTTGGTGCGCTACGCACTGCGTTATTTTCCTATTGCAGAGTACAGGATTGTAGCGTGGTGCATTGCGTTGTTTCTTCATTGCACTGTACATGATTGCAGCGTGACACATTGCTTTATTTCCCTCATTGCACAGGGCATGCTGGTAGAGATACACATTGCATTATTCTTCATTGCACTGTACATGATTGCCATGTGTCGCATTGTTTTATTTCTTCACTGCAGGGCATGCCGGTTGTGATACACATTGCATTATTCCTTTTATTTCAAAGTATATAACTGTGATGCTACGCATTGCATTATTTCTCTGTTGCACAGTACAGGAACCTATTGTTACGCATTGCAGTATTTCTTTCATTTTGCAACGTGGGTGATTTTAGCAAAACTACGAGACTAACCTTTTGGAAAAGGTTATAAGTCAGCTTACCTGTTGGTTAGAACCGGTGGTTGGGATAGGAACCTAACAACCCACCGGAAGTAATACTACCCATTATTTTATGTTGGTTTTAGTATTGTGTGGTCATATCGTATATCTTTCTATATAAAGTTTATATTTTTTTCATGAAACTCGTGTGGAGTCCATTCGTGGTGTCATCATTGGGTTGCTGTGAGTGTGGTTGCACGCACTGTACACTCGTGCCTTGTAGATAGGCCTGGCTGCTCGTGCAAAGCTACTAAGGGGGTGAGCAGGGCTATCTCAGACAGGGTTGTATGATGATACAACACATAATTTTACAACGCATGTGTCAAGGACATCAATGCTGTTCGGGATCTGGGCGATGCTCAAAGGGTCCACCTCCAGACCTCCCCAAGCTTGGTTCAATCAAGCACCCAAAGCTTAGAGGCGGGCTGGCGAGGGAAAAAGTAAATGGCCGGGATGGTGCGGCCTGGGAGGTGCCAATCGGGAAAACAAAGGAAGAACCCGTTATAAGTACTCTAGGACACCTCTCTATCCTTAGTATTCTTTTACTTCAGTTTACCCGTACCTTGCTAAGAGGATCAGCGTGGAAGAACAACCCTGTCACCTGACGCTCTCCTCATGCGTGAAGCCCCTGAGAGTCTCCTACAAAAACACAAGCATAACATTACTCCCTGTATATCTCCTGTCAAGTGCCTCTCAGTCCCTAGATCCCTTCCTTGTACTTACCAGGAACACACACCACGAAGGCACTATGGAAACCGTCAGGTAGCGCCTTAATCAAGTCCTCTTGGCAAACAATCGATATAGCACCACACCCATTCTTCTGTTAAGTCAGAGAAGCGAGGGCAAGTATCCCAGGTTATAGCACCAGAGCCCGGAAATGAAGATAAAACTAGGAAAAAGAAAACAAGGAGGCTCCTAGGAGAGGTGAGCCTAATCGCCTACCGCCAACACCTCCGGAGTCAACAGCGTGCTGGGCTCCTCTGGAGGTAGAGAGCAGGCTCCTCTTTAGACACTGAAACACTCCTCCTCGGGAGAACTCCCCCACAACGATTCCTCCCAGAGTACGGGATGAAAGCCGGCGTCTGTGTCTTTGCGACTAATTCAGCGAAGCCCCACAGCGCCACTTAAGCGTATCAGTCGACACGCTTCTCAGATCTCGAAGCCAGTTCAGAAGGTGGCTGTGTATTCGCGAATAGCAAACACTGCGAAGCACCACAGCACACCGGAAGCAAGTCCGCCAACTCGCTCCTCTGCAACGGCAGTATCAGATCCCGACCCCGAAAAGGGTCACAGCAAACAGAAGTCTGTGTCTTCGCGATTAACTCAGCGAAGCACCACGGTTCCTACGAAACTAACGGGCAGCCGCTCCGTTATCGAATCCAGGATACACAAAATCCAATACAACCCGACCGTCGGGTTCAGAGTGAATATATAGTTCCCGCCTCCATGCCGCCAAGACTTCTGGGACATGTGGTACCAACACTAGGCAGGCGCAGTTAACCGGGTTTCAGAACCTGACAGCATGCCTTTACAACGCATTTTTCACATCGCAACATCCTTTACTGCGCATTCCATTACATTGCGTGACACAACATCACAAATTTAAGAAACTACCTTTACAACGCATTCCATTACATTGCATACTACCTTTACAACCTATACCATTACTTTGCATTTATGGTAAGTAATGGATAGTATAGGGGTAAAAATTACTATTCTAACTCCAGGGGGTGCAACAGTAGGGTAAGTGTTGGATAGTGTAAGGGTACTATGCATTGTAATGATATGCGTTGTAATGGTATGCGTTGTAATGACTGCATTGTAATGACATGCGTTGTAGTGGTATGCGTTGTAGTGTCATGCAATGTAATGGTTGCGTTGTAATGGCATGCGATGTAAGGGATGTTGCGATGTGATGACTGCGCTGTAACCGTATTGCAATGGAAAAGTTGCGTTGTGAAGGTTGTTTCCCCTCAGACAGTGTCCTTACTTAGCCTAATGTTGAAACGAGGGGGCCGAGTCTCGCACGTGGTTACAGCGGTGCGGAAAGGACCTCCGCATCCAACACACTGCCTTAGCATTTGGCATTGCACGCACACCACGCACATCACGTGCATGCTCATATTGATATGCCACCTGTCTCACCTACACACGATCCTCCCACTTCCTAATAACGAATATTTAGTCATTTGCATGGGCATTGTGCGAATGTTAGTAATTATTCATGCGTCATAGGCACTTTGATAACTAGACACTTGCTGTCTTGCTCACCTTGGCGAAACACACTCCCAATCGCTCAGAATGCAATTACATCATTATGACCTTTGTATAAGAATCTCCTTAACTAGATCTATGGTTGTTCTTATTTTTATTTCCTTTTACCCTCCCTTGTTTTTCAGGTCTCAGATTAACCCCTTCCATGCTCATGACGAGCTCAGCTCGTCATGAGGCACAGTTGAGCTGTGCTGATGACGAGCTGAGCTCGTCATGAATAAAGCCAAACAGCAATTTCCAGCACAGGGGAAAAATAACCACAGCAGCGATGTGGTTAATGGGCCAAATTGGACCCGGTTTCCCAACTGCAAAGCTGGTTACCCTCACATCACACAAATCTTCGAACCAGCATTGTGGAAGTGCTAGAGTATAATAATGAATTCCTCAAATACGGTCCTGATGACTTGCCACCAGACCTGTTAGTGGCTTCTACTGGCATGAAGCATGTCGATCATATGCACCATACAAGCCCTGTAGGATCACTTCAACTAGCTGGGGCTAACTTCTTTTAGTTAGGCTAGTGCCCCCTCGGAATAAAAGTGTCAGAAAGGGTTGCTCTAGACCTATTTTAATCTTCATACTCACTGCACTATCCAGCCTACACACCCGTACTCACAATACGGCCTCATCAACAAAAGATCTCTACCAAAGAGCCCCTTTGAGTGTGCCCGTCGGGCATTGCAGTACCGGCCCGACGAGGAGCAGGCCCAATGATGAAGCATGACATCCTTCGGGGTGTGTGAGGGTACTTTTTTAGAAAGACCTGAACCTTCCCTCGCTTCTAGGAACTGCATACCCCCCTTTTTCTAATATATTGCTTAGAAGTCTGTATGCAGGACATGTTAAAAAGCCCCTGGTTCCTCTTGTTTAAAAAAACTGTTATCTTGACTCTGAGCATCTCTCCATCTCAGACAAACTGCAGCAGCCACATCTGATCATTAGCACCTCCCTTCCTCCTCCACTGTGTGCAGCATGTACAGCTGCATCAGCACTTTCTAGACCCTTTCCTGTGTCTGTATTAGTTACAAACCACCTATCTTCACGCTCTTCACTTCACAGAGTCCTGTGGGTTTGTTGAGGATCAAATGGCGTCAACCAGTGCCCGGAGGAGGGGTGAACCTGCACCCACAGGTAATTCTGATCCAGTCTGTCAAGGCCGTCCTTCAGAAGGTATTGTGATACAGTATGATGGGGTCAGCTTCCAGCTAGAGGTGGTTATCATACCATCTGGCAGGGAATACTTCTTAGAGCGGTAAACCTTACATAGTATGACACAGGAACACGGCATCTAGAGGGTCACACTTGCCACAGCGGTAATCCTTGCACAGTATGACACAGCCACACTTCACCTAGAGGGTCACACTTCCTAGAGCGGTAATCCTTGCACAGTATGACACAGCAACGCAGCATCTAGAGGGTCACACTTGCCACAGCGGTAATCTTTGCACAGTATGATACAGCCACGCTGTACCTAGAAGGTCACACTTCCTACAGCCGTAATCCGTACAGAGTATGACACAGTATTGTTCCACCTAGAGGGTCACACTTGCCACAGCGGTAATCCTTAAAGAGTATAACACAGCCAGCTGCACCTAGAGGGTCACACTTCCTACAGCAGTAATACTTGCACAGTATGACACAGCCGCACTTCACCTAGAGGGTCACACTTGCCACAGCGGTAATCCTTGCACAGTATGACACTGCCACGCTGCACCTAGAGGGTCACACTTCCTACAGCAGTAATACTTGCACAGTATGACACAGCCACACTTCACCTAGAGGGTCACACTTCCTAGAGCAGTAATCCTTGCACAGTATGACACAGCCACGCTGCACCTAGAGGGTCACACTTCCTACAGCGGTAATACTTGCACAGTATGACAAAGACACGCTGCGCCTAGAGGGTCACACCTCTTACAGCAGTAATACTTGCACAGTATGACACAGACACGCTGCACCTAGAGGGTCACACTTCCGAGAGCGGTAATCTGTACAGAGTATGACACAGTAACAGACTGGCATGGCCAACCTTCCTGCCAAGGTAATCCTCACACAGTGCAAGAGAATTATTCTGCACCTAGGGGTAGTACCCCACTGCCTGGCAGGGTGACACTTCCAATGCGGGTAATCATTCTAGAGTATGAGAGAGACTCACGCTGTACCTAGGAGTAATTATCATACAGCCTTGTAGGATTACACTTCCCTAAGCGGTAATGCTCATGCAGTACGAGAGACACACACGCTGCACCTAGGGGTAATTATCATATGGTCTGGCAGGGGCACACTTTCACAGGCAGTCGTCCTTACACAGAATTTAGGGGTATTGAGCTTACTGTCTGACGGGGTCACACTTCTTACGGTGGTAATCCTTACACAGAATGAGAGAGTCACACTGCACTTAGGGGTATTGAGCTTACTGTCTGGCAGGGTCATACTTCTTATGGTGGTAATCCTTACACAGAAAGAGAGAGTCAGGCAGCACCAGTGGGTAAATATCACATGGTCTGATAAGGCCACACATCCCACTATAGCAATCCTTAAACAATATGAGAAAGTCACATTGCACCTTGGAGTAAATATCATAGTACCTGGCAGGACCACACCTTTCTATTGCTGTAATCCTTATAGAGTATGAGAGAGCCATGCTGAAAGTAGGGGCATTTATCATATGGACTGGCAGGGCCACACTTCCTAAGAGAGTAATCATTCTAGAGTATGAGAGAGAGCCATGCTGCACCTAGGAGTAATTATCATACAGCCTTGTAGGATTACACTTCCCTAGGTGGTAATGTTCATGCAGTATGAGAGACACACGTGCTGCACCTAGGGGTAATTATCATATGGTCACACCTTCACCGGCGGGAATCCTTGCACAGAATGAGAGAGTCAGGCAGAAGCTGGGTGAAATTATCATATGGTCATCTTATTGTAGTAGTCATTACACAATATGAGAGAGTTACACTACACCTTGGAGTAAATATCATCCGACCTGGTAGGGCCACACCTTCCTATGGCAGTAATCCTTACACAGTATGAGAGTGTCATGCTGCACCTACACGGTCACACTTCCTACGGCGTTAATCCTTACACACAACGAGAGGGTCATGCTGCACCTAGATGGCCACACTTCCTAATGTGGTAATCCTTATACACTACGAGAGGGTCATGCTGCACCTGGACGGTCACACTTCCTACGGCGTTAATCCTTTCACACTACAAGAGGGTCATCATGCACCTAGAAGGCCACACTTCCTATGATGGTAATCCTTACACACTACGAGAGGGTCATGCTGCACCTAGACTGCCACACTTCCTATGCAGTAATCCTTACACACTACGAGAGGGTCATGCTGCACCTAGACAGCCACACTTCCTAATGTGGTAATCCTTACACACTACGAGAGGGTCATGCTACACCTAGACAGCCACACTTCCTACAGCTGTAATCCTTACACACTACGAGAGGGTCATGCTGCACCTAGACGGCCACACTTCCTACAGCTGTAATCCTTACACACTACGAGAGGGTCATGCTGCACCTAGACGGCCACACTTCCTACAGCGGTAATCCTTACACACTACGAGAGGGTCATGCTGCACCTAGACAGCCACACTTCCTATGCAGTAATCCTTACACACTACGAGAGGGTCATGCTGCACCTAGACAGCCACACTTCCTAATGTGGTAATCCTTACACACTACGAGAGGGTCATGCTGCACCTAGACAGCCACACTTCCTACAGATGTAATCCTTACACACTACGAGAGGGTCATGCTGCACCTAGACGGCCACACTTCCTACAGCTGTAATCCTTACACACTACGAGAGGGTCATGCTGCACCTAGACGGCCACACTTCCTACAGCGGTAATCCTTACACACCTCGAGAGGGTCATGTTTATAGTCACTGTCCAGTGTTGCCACACGCTGAGAGTCACTGACTGGGATTGACTCATGCTTATAGTCACTGTCCAGTGTTACCACGAGCTGAGAGTCAATGACTGGGCTCGGTATACACTTATAGTCACTGTCCAGTGTTGCCACATGCTGTGTATTACTGATGGGGCTTGGTACCAGGCGCGGTTGGTACAGGTAAGACCAGTGGGGCTTGAGAGTCACAAACAAGGGGAAAATCAAATTAAAAAATAAATAAAACCACTTACCTTGTGCTCGCCTCATTGCCGAGCAAGGTAAGTGGTTTTCTTTTTTTTTAAATTAAATTTTCCCTATTCTGACTTCTGTCGAGTCCCCTCCGCCCCACTCCACCCGTGCTTCTCCCCAGTGCCCCACAGCCCCACCGGTCTTACCTGCACAGTCCGCTTGGTACGCACGCTTATAGTCACTGTCCAGTTCTGCCCCATGCAAAGAGTCACTGACAGGACTTGACTCATGCTTATAGTCACTGTCCAGTGTTGCCACACCCTGAGAGTCACTGACGGGACTTGACTCATGCTTATAGTCACTGTCCAGTGTTGCCACACCCTGAGAGTCACTGACGGGACTTGACTCATGCTTATAGTCACTGTCCATTGTTGCCACACCCTGAGAGTCACTGACGTGTCTTGACTCATGCTTATAGTCACTGTCCAGTGTTGCCACACCCTGAGAGTCACTGACGTGTCTTGACTCATGCTTATAGTCACTGTCCAGTGTTGCCACACCCTGAGAGCCACTGACGGGGCTTGACTCATGCTTATAGTCACTGTCCAGTGTTGCCACACCCTGAGAGCCACTGACGGGGCTTGACTCATGCTTATAGTCACTGTCCAGTGTTGTCACACACAGAGTCACTGACATGTCTTGACTCATGCTTATAGTCACTGTCCAGTGTTGCCACACCCTGAGAGTCACTGACGGGACTTGACTCATGCTTATAGTCACTGTCCAGTGTTGCCACACCCTGAGAGTCACTGACGGGACTTGACTCATGCTTATAGTCACTGTCCAGTGTTGCCACACCCTGAGAGCCACTGACGGGGCTTGACTCATGCTTATAGTCACTGTCCAGTGTTGTCACACACAGAGTCACTGACATGTCTTGACTCATGCTTATAGTCACTGTCCAGTGTTGCCACACGCTGAGAGTCACTGACAGGACTTGACTCATGCTTATAGTCACTGTACAGTGTTGCCACATGCTGAGTGTTACTGATGGGGCTTGACTCATGCTTATAGTCACTGTCCAGTGTTGCCACACCCTGAGAGTCACTGACAGGACTTGACTCATGCTTATAGTCACTGTCCAGTGTTGCCACACACTGAGAGTCACTGACGGGACTTTACTCATGCTTATAGTCACTGTCCAGTGTTGCCACATACTGAGTGTTACTGATGGGGCTTGGTACCAGGCACGGTTGGTACAGGTAAGACCAGTGGGGCTTGAGAGTCAGAAACAACGGAATAGGGAAATTTAAATTAAAAAATAAATAAACCACTTACCTTGCACTCACCTCAGTGATGCGGCAAGCGCCAGCTAAGTGGTTTTTTAATTACATTTTTCCTATTCTGTCCGTCGACTTCCCCCCACCTGCTGTGCCCGTGCCCTGCCCCTGCGCCTAACCGGTCCAACCTGCAGTGGCCATACTTGCTTGGTACACACACTTATAGTCACTGTCTGGTGTTGCCGCCTGCTCAGTGTCCTTGACGGGGCTTGACTCGTGCTTATAGTCACTGTCCAGTGTTGCCACACACTAAGAGTCACTGACTGGGCTTGACTCATGCTTATAGTCACTGACTAGGTTCGGTACACCTGCTTATACCAAGCTCATGCTTTTCTTGTATGCCCAGAGCTCTCCACCCAACAGCCATGTCTCTGCAGTCATATATTAACTATTAGTAAATAGAAACTCATAGTTTGTGAATATCAAAAAAATAGTACACTTAGACAATAGTGTAAGATTATCTTTGTGATTCAGGCCCTAAGAGCTTGGAACAAATATTCAGTGTCTCTCTTTGACAAACACTGATCATAAAAGTTACTCATGGCGCACACAAGGAGGGTCGAACCAGTCAGGCTGAGGGCCTCATTTACCAGATTATGCCGTAAGGCAGTGACGTAAGCCTTCTTGCTGTGCTGCTCTTCGGCAAAAGAAAAAGGCAGGAATGGATAGTATCTATTAGCTACTGTGCATTGCTGTCCTTTTGCCCTGCGCTGGTGCACATTGGGCTGCAAAGCACCAACGCAGGCACCATCCCAGGGATGATTGTTTTTGTACAGGAAGGGACAACTTCCTGCACAAAAACAATCATGAAAGGCTTTTCCCACTTTGTATGTCTGCTGTAGAATGCAGCAACTATAGAAAAGGGAAAAACAAGCGGAAATAAAGGTATTTCTTCTTGTTGCGCCTCCCTTACGGCTCCCAGGCGAGACCTCGGCTTTTGACTCTTTCCCAGGTTTACGAGATCTCCTAAATCTGGGAGTGTGTCAAATACCAAGGGTGCTACGTGGGAACAGACACAGTAACACCCATGGCACGCCACCCTCTCTCGGGGTGATGCAACGCAGCGACATGCGCTGCGTCGCCTCAGTCCATATCTACAAGGCCATGTAATACCACACAGGGTGGGTTTATGTGGTCTTGGAGATATGGCCCTCAGTCTGCACCGCCAGACCCTCACTGAGAGTGACGTTCCAGCGGCACAGGGGCCTTGGAAATGAGGCCCAGAGTCTCTGACCAGCCCTGGGAAGCCAAACACTTGATATATCACGTATTAAGAGTCCCCCGCCATGACCCCAAAGCTGACATACACCTGATATAGCACATATTGAGAGCCCCTGGCCGTGACCCCAGAGCTGACATACACCTGAAATAACACATATTGAGAGTCCCCAGTCATGACCCCGGAGCGAACATACACCTGATATAGCACATATTGAGAGTCCCTGGCCATGACCCTGGAGCGGACATACACCTGAAATACCACATATTGAGAGCACCTGGCCATGACCCCGGAGCTGACATACACCTGAAATACCACATATTGAGAGTCCCCAGTCATGACCCCGGAGCGGACATACACCTGATATAGCACATATTGAGAGTCCCTGGCCATGACCCTGGAGCGGACATACACCTGATATAGCACATATTGAGAGCCCCTGGCCATGACCCCGGAGTGGACATACACCTGATATAGCACATTCTGAGAGCCCCTGCCCATGACCCCAGAGTGGACTTACACCTGATATAGCACATTCTGAGAGCCCCTGGCCATGACCCCAGAGCTGACATACACCTGATATAGCACATTCTGAGAGCCCCTGCCCATGACCCCAGAGCGGACATACACCTGATATAGCACATTCTGAGAGCCCCTGGCCATGACCCCAGAGCTGACATACACCTGATATAGCACATTCTGAGAGCCCCTGCCCATGACCCCAGAGCGGACATACACCTGATATAGCACATATTGAGAGCCCCTGCCAGCCCTGGGAACTGACATACACTGGATATAGCACATATTGAGAGCCCCTGGCCATGACCCTGGAGCGGACATACACCTGATACAGCACATATTAAGAGTCCCTGGCCATGACCCAGGAGCTGACATACAACTGAAATAGTACATATTGAGAGTTCCTGGCCAGCCCTGGGAAGCCAAACACTTGATATAACACATATTGAGAGCCCCTGGCCATGACCCCGGAGCGGACATACACCTGATATAGCACATATTGAGAGTCCCTGGCCTGCCCTGGGAGCGGACATACACCAGATATAGCACATATTGAGAGTCCCTGGCCATGACCCCGGATCGGACATACACCTGATATAGCACATTCTGAGAGCCCCTGGCCATGACTCGGGAGCGGACATACACCTGATATAGTACATATTGAGAGTCCCTGGCCTGCCCTGGGAGCTGACATACACCAGATATAGCACATTTTAAGAGTCCATGCCCATGACCCGGGAGCTGACATACACCTGATATAGCACATATTGAGAGTCCCTGGCGTGCCCTGGGAGCTGACATACACCTGATATAGCTCATATTGAGAGTCCCTGGCAATAACCCCGAAGCGGACAAACACCTGATATAGCACATATTGAAAGCCCCTGGTCAGTCCTGGGAGCTGACATACACCTGATATAGCTCATTTTGAGAGCCCCTGGCCATGATCCCGGAACGAACATACACCTGATATAGCACATATTAAGAGTCCCTGGCCATGACCCGGGAGCTGACATACACCTAATATAGCACATATTGAGAGTCCCTGGCCATGACCCCGGAGCGGACATACACCTGATATAGCACATACTGAGAGTCCCTGCCAATGACCCCAGAGCTGCCATACACCTGATATAGCACATACTGAGAGTCCCTGGCCATGACCCAAGAATGGACATACACCTGATATAGCACATACTGAGAGTCCCTGGCCAGCACTGGGAGCTGACATACACCTGATATAGCACAGATTGAGAGCCCCTGGCCATCACTGGGAGCGGACATACACCTGATATAGCACATATTGAGAGTCCTCGGCCAGCACTGGGAGCTGACATACACTTGATATAGCACATACTGAGAGTCTCTGACCAGCCCTAGGAGCTGAAATACACCCAATATAGCACAGATTGAGAGCCCCTGGCCAGCACTGGGAGCGGACATACACCTGATATAGCACATACTGAGAGTCCCTGGCCAGCACTGGGAGCTGACATACACCTGATATAGCACATATTGAGAGTCCCTGGCCAGCACTCGGAGCTGACATACACTTGATATAGCACGGATTGAGAGCCCCTGGTCATGACCCCGGAGCAGACATACACCTGATATAGCACATACTGAGAGTCCCTGGCCAGCACTGGGAGCTGACATACACTTGATATAGGACAGATTGAGAGCCCATGGCCATGACCCCGGAGCTGACATACATCTGATATAGCACATATTGAGTGTTCCTGGCCAGGCCTGCGTCCTGACATACACCTGATATAGCAAATACTGAGAGTCCCTGCCCATGACCCAAGAGTGGACATACACCTGATATAGCACATACTGAGAGTCCCTGGCCAGCACTGGGAGCTGACATACACCTGATATAGCACAGATTGAGAGCCCCTGGCCAGCACTGGGAGCAGACATACACGTGATATAGCACATATTGAGAGTCCCTGGCCAGCACTGGGTGCTGACATACACTTGATATAGCACATACTGAGAGTCTCTGACCAGGCCTGGGAGCTGAAATACACCCAATATAGCACAGATTGAGAGCCCCTGGCCAGCACTGGGAGCTGACATACACCTGATATAGCACATATTGAGAGTCCCTGGCCAGCACTGGGAGCTGACATACACCTGATATAGCACTGATTGAGAGCCCCTGGTCATGACCCCGGAGCGGACATACACCTGATATAGCACATATTGAGAGCCCCAGGCCATGACCCGGGAGTGGACATACACCTGATATAGCACAGATTGAGAGCCCCTGGTCAAGACCCAGGAGCGGACATACACCTGATATACGACATATTGAGAGTCTCTGACCAGCCCTGGGAGCTGACATACACCTGATATAGCACATATTGAGAGCCCCTGGATAGCACTGGGAGCTGACATACACCTGATATAGCACATATTGACAGCACCTGGCCAGCCCTGGGAGCTGACATTCACCTGATATAGCACATACTGAGAGTCCCTGGCCAGCACTGGGAGCTGACATACACTTGATATAGCATATACTGAGCATCCCTGGCCAGCACTGGGAGATGACATACACTTGATATAGCTCATATTGAGAGTCCCTCAAAACCAACAAAAAAATAACAAGCATTAGCAAAGACAACAGGCCAGGCTTGCATTAGAGCCCCTACTTAAACATTAAAGAAAAGCCTACAATTATGGGGAAAAAACAAAAAGCCTGATGCTGTATACAGTTAATCTGAGAGAGAATTCAGCGCATCACAGGATGTAAAATAGTCCCTCATGCATGGTGCCAGAATCCTTTTCCGAGGGCAACGGGGAAAGCAGGAGTTACTAAGCAGCACCATGCTGGGCGAGGCCCAGGCTTTGACTGGCCATAGTGGGCACCGGGCAATCCCCCAGTGCGCCGCAAGGGTGGGGGCCGGTTTTGAGCCCCTGGGGGCCGATTTTGTTACAGGGCCGGTTTTGCAGCATAGCTGCAAGATCAGCCCTGCAACAAAATCGGCTTAAAACCGGCCATAGCAAAGCACTTGGCGGCACCTCCAACACCCCCGAGTGGGGAGTGGGGGGGCGGCCGAGCACTTTGCCAGGGCCGGTTTTGGTTCCCAGTCCGGCCCTGAGGCCTTGTACTCCTGATATCCAGGACTCAGAGTACTCTGGGCTCTGAGTAACTGAGGTAAGTACCACTTCTGCACTTGACTCTCAGTCAGGGTCGGCTCTAGGGGGTGTGACTCGTGCCGCTGCGCCTGGTTCTGACTTCAGGGGGCGCCATGTTTGCAGGTATATTATAGTTTTAAAAGCACCTGCTACAGCGTTCCTTGCATCAGGCAATTTCCAGACAACAATTAAAATGTCAAGATAACTCCAGTTATTAATGTTCTTTGTGGAGTCAGATTGGAGGTATGTCTAATGGGAGTTTTGACTCATCATAAGAGAAAGGGGAATATCCCTCAAGGTGGAAGCAAGCCTCCATTCTACCCCTGCTCAAAAAACCCAATTTAGACATCACTGAGGTGAACAATTATCGCCCGATTGCTAGATTCCCCCTCCCTGCCAAAATAATAGAAGGTTACCTGAACGCACAACTTAGCGCCTTCCTAAAATCAGCGGATGTACTTGATTCCTCCCAACACGGCTTTCGGGAGGAGCACAGCACGGAATCCGCCCTGATTAAATCTATGGAAGACATCAGGCAGGTGATCAATGCAGGGGGCAGAGCAGCCCTGATCCTATTGGACATCTCTGCGGCCTTCGACACGGTCCACCACAAGCTATTGGTGGACCGGTTGAGGGCCTGTGGAATTCAGGGAAAGGCTCTAAAAATCCTACAAGCCTTCCTATCTGATAGATCCCAGACAGTGGCACTAGGCAGCTACGAATCACACTCCTTTGTACTTCCTTGTGGAGTTCCCCAGGGGTCTTCGTTAAGCCCAACCCTTTTTAATGTGTATGTGTCTACCCTCGCCCCGGTGATCCGATCGTTCGGCTTTCAACTCACGGCATATTCCGACGACACACAGATTGTGGTGTCCCTCCTTCCCGGCAACACGGAAAACACCGCTGATAGATTCAGAAACTGCATGCTTGAAGTAGGCCACTGGATGGCACAAAGCTGCCTTAAGCTAAACTCCTCGAAGACCGAGCTTCTGCTCTTTGGTGCCAGAGACAACTTCTGGTCCCCGAGATGGTGGCCAGACGAAATGGGACCTCTCCCAGAGCCGGTCGACAAAGTGAAAAATCTCGGTATACTGGTGGATACCACCCTGACCTTCAAATCCCAGGTGAGCGCCCTCTCTTCCTCTCTCCACTTTACACCCAAAACGATCAGGAAAATTCTACCGTATCTGGAGAAGAAATACAGGAAAACAATTGTCACTGGCCTAGTGCTCTCACGCCTAGACTATTGCAACAGCCTGATGCTAAACGCCCAGCAGAGCGTACTCAATAAACTCCAACTTCTGCAAAATGCAGCCGCTCGCCTAATCACTGACACGCCCAAATTTGCCTCGGTATCTCAAGATCTGGTAAAGTTACATTGGCTACCCATCCGTAAAAGAATCACTTTCAAGGCAGTATGCATGGTCTTCAAAGCCCTCCACGATACGGGCCCTAGGCACTTGAAATCACTTTTCTGCTGGCATAAACCAGCAAGAACCCTGAGGTCAGGACAACTGGCCCTGGTTACGGTCCCCAGAACTAAAAAAGCTGGCTGGGGAGGCAGGAGCTTTTCTCTTGGGGCGGCAGAGGCCT
Organism: Lissotriton vulgaris; assembly: GCF_964263255.1. NCBI lineage: Eukaryota > Metazoa > Chordata > Amphibia > Caudata > Salamandridae > Lissotriton > Lissotriton vulgaris. The sequence goes on from NW_028251420.1 coordinate 400,575, forward strand.
GGAATAAACTCCCACTTGCGCTCAGACAAACTCAGGATCTGATGGCCTTCAGAAGAGGACTCAAAACATGGCTCTTCACTCAGTAAGCATGCTCCATCACACCAGTCTATCCTTCTAGCGCCAGGACACCTCCGGGTAACAGAGCGCTCTACAAATATGTAAAATAAATAAATAAATTAAATAAATAAAGTAGCGCAGAGGGTTAATATGCCTGCTGCAAAGAACGTGTATCATGCAGATCACAAAGTATATATAATGTAACTAGGTCAGTGCTCTTGTCAGATAGATCCTTTTGTTACTTGCAGTGTATATGTTAAAATCCTGATATATAAAAAAGTGAGCGAACAACTGTCATCAAAGAGCTGCATGCAGACTGCACAGTAGAGATTAGAGCCTTACGACTTTTCCCCCCAGGCTTTCAATTATTATAATGTTTCAAAAAGGGTTCATTTTTGCAAAAAAAATACAAAAAATCAATTCTTATTACTAAATTGGTAGGGTGTTAAAATATCGATTACAAAAATATAGCTGACATAAATATCGTTGCAAAAATATCGTTTACAAAAATATCGACACCCTATACTTAAACAGGTAAGTACATAAATATCGACTCCTAAATATCGTTGTAAATAATATAGATGTAAAAAATATCGACTTTTTAAAATAATTAAAATTACGTTAAATAATAAATAAATATAAGTACTATTAACAAAATACATTACATTACTTTTATTTTTTAACTATTTCAAAAAAATTTACTACACTTTTTAATTATAAACTTAATAAATGTGGACATATAAATTGATTTCACACATTACTTTATATAACAACAATAATACATATATATAATTAAAATACCCCTTTACCCAAAAACCCCAAACTGACCCTGAACCCTAAAAATACCCCTTTACCCAAAAACTGAAAACTGACCCTGAACCCTAAAAATACCCCTTTACCCAAAAACATTTTCACTAAAAAAATCCTGTACACACACCTAAAATTAATTAAAAAATTAACATAATTAATTACATAATTATTATTCAATTAACTAATTAAAATTAATTAACTATTATTTATTACACTATTTACATTTATTTAAAACGTTAATTAATCTATTATTTCATTATATTTAAAAACCCCTTTACCCAAAAACTGAAAACTGACCCTGAACCCTAAAAATACCCCTTTACCCAAGAACTGAAAACTGACCCTGAACCCTAAAAATACCCCTTTACCCAAAAACTGAAAACTGACCCTGAACCCTAAAAATACCCCTTTACCCAAGAACTGAAAACTGACCCTGAACCCTAAAAATACCCCTTTACCCAAAAACTGAAAACTGACCCTGAACCCTAAAAATACCCCTTTACCCAAAAACTGAAAACTGACCCTGAACCCTAAAAATACCCCTTTACCCAAAAACTGAAAACTGACCCTGAACCCAAAAAATACCCCTTTACCCAAAAACTGAAAACTGACCCTGAACCCTAAAAATACCCCTTTACCCAAAAACTGAAAACTGACCCTGAACCCTAAAAATACCCCATTTACCAAAAAACTGAAAACTGACCCTGAACCCTAAAAATACCCCTTTACCCAAAAACATTTTCACTAAAAAAATCCAGTACACACACCTAAAAATAATTAAAAAATTAACATAATTATTTACATAAATATTATTCAATTAACTAATTGAAATTAATTAACTATTATTTATTACACTATTTATATTCATTTAAAACATTAATTAATGTATTATTTCATTATATTTAAATTACTTCCCACCCTACTCCCCTATAAACCCACAACCCGCTACGGAACTATTAATACTAAATTCAACTGAAAATACATTATTAAATAATAATATACTACTAAAAATACTACTTTGACTAAAAATATTCATTAAAACACTACATTACTTATAATTATTTAAAAAACGATATTATTGTAAACTATGTTTTTGTAAACGATATTTAGTACAACTATATTAATGTAAACGATATTACTTACCTGTCTGTCGATATTCTGGGCAGACGATATTTTTGTCATCGATATTTCTTCCTGTAGATATTTTTGCAGCGATATTTAGGTTAGTCGATATTTTTATATTCCTGCTCTGTACCACTAAATTTAAACCCCACCCGTGGTGGAATGTTTTAAATTCCCAGGGCCTCATATATGAGGTTTTGCCGTTGGGCAGCGCCGCAGGCCTTCCTGCTGCGCTGCCCGACGGCAAAAGAAAAGGGCAGGAATGCGCCGTATCTATAAGATATAAGATTCCTGTCCCTTTCCCCTACGCCGGCACACAATGGGCTGCCGTGCGCCAGGGCAGGCACCTTTGCACAATGGTGCAAGGGTGCCGGCCTTGCAGGGATTATTATATTTGTACAGGAAGGGAAACCTTTCTGTATAATAATATTCACAAGAGGCTTTTCCTCTTTCTATGTGTGCTGCAGAATGCAGCACACATAGAAAGAGGAAAACTAGGAGAAATACAGATATTTCTCCCTGTTGCGCCTCCCTTAAGCCTACACTGGGGAGTCGTAAGCTTTTGGCACTGCCTCAGTTTTACTATTTCTTGTAAATCTGGGGCAGTGTCAAAAGGCCATGGGTGATCCTGGGAACGCCCCCAGCAACACCCTTTGCACGCCCCTTTAAAGCAGGACACTGCGTTCAAGGGACTGATATTTTTTAGACAGCATTAAGACAAAAAAAGTGGCTTAGTGATACCTGATAAATATCACGCAGGCTTCGGCGCCACGGAACATCACAAAAAGTGACGTTCCGATTGGGCAAGGGGCCTCATAAATGAGGCCCTGAGTTTGTGCTTCTCCAGACCAAGGGGCAGATCTACAAGAAAGTGCTGCAGCGTGGCACTGCAAGCTCTTTGGCTGCGCAAGGCTGCGGCACTTTTAGAGCACAGGAATGCAACATATTTACAAGAATATGTCAAATTTCTGTGCTCTCCCCTGCGCTGGCGCACAAACTGCAGCCATGCACTGGCACAGGCACCCTTGCACCATGGTGCAAGGGTGCTTGTGCCATGGGCAGATTGTTTTGTGCAGGGAGGGGCACCAAACAATCACCAAAGGCGTTTTCCTCTTCCAATGTTTGCTGTAGAATGCACAACGCATTGAAAGAATGAAAAAACAAGAAATGAAAAATTTCTTCTTGTTGCGCCTCCCTACGCCACCTCTAGAGGTGGCGTAGCATTCAGACGCATCTCCAGATTTACGATTTCTTGTAAATGTTGAGAAGTGTTTTGTTCCATGGGTGTTGCGTGGGAACACCCACAGCAACACCCATGGAACGCCCCTTCACCGCAAAGTGCTACGTGTGAAGGGACCGTATTTACAAGGAGAGGAAAAGGTCACGCAGCCTGGCTTTTCCTTTCCTTGTAAATATGGAGGAGCCCCCTGCGCACCAGTACGTCACGAAAAGTGACATAGTAGTGGCGCAGGAGGCTTGCAAATATGCCCCCAAGTACTTTTAAACTCCAATATCCATCAGTATGGATGAGGTGTGCCTCCTACACCTTGTAGTCATCTGGTTTATGTAACATTCCTATACAATGATTGACACACATAGGATTGACTGTCTCTGTGTAATGTGTGTTTGATGCAAAGTGCTCTGACACCCTACACTGGTATGAGTGGCGCTATAAACCTTGTTAAATGTATCCGAGCGAGAGAGTGGTTATGGAGACTTGAGAGGCAATGTTAAAGGGTGATAGCGAGGGAATCCGTGGCATATATGGTAATTCAGGGGCACAACATACAATGTTGCACAAGGCGCCACCGGCCCTGCTATCAGGGGTAGAGTGGGTCGAGCAGTCCAAGGCTTCTTGGGGGGGGAGGTAAGTGGACTCAAAATTCATCAAGTAACACGAATAAAGGATTTTCTAGTCAAACACTCACTTTTAAGTAAAAGCATGTTTTATCTATAAACACAACATACAATACAACACACTATGAACAATATACACACTCTTCTTAAGGTAGGTGTGCTGCAGTTACCTGGGTCAGCTTCAAGTTCAACTTCCCCTTCTAAGGATAGCGGTTATTCCTCATTCATGTATGTCCATCTCCACACGCGGCCTCGATAGAAGTCTTAATAGTTCAACAATGGTCTCGGCAGAAATGAACATGTCCACGCGCCAGAGTACGTAAGTCAAAGCAATTCCTTGCAGGGCCTGAGGGTCCAGTGGTCAGTCTGGCCCACTACAGCTGGGGCAGCAATTCAGAGCCCACCGGTGCCCCTGAACGGCCCAGCAAGGAGCCCCAGTCTGGAAGCTGCGGGTGAAGCAACAGACTTCCACAGCGCTCCTCCGGTCCTCCAGTAAGACTCTTTCTCCGCACAGAGAGGTCTTGTGTACTCCCAGACTCAGGCGCTCCCAGACTCAGGTGCTCTCAGACTCAGGCGCTCCCAGACTAGGGTGCTCCCAGACTCAGGTGATCCCAGGCTCAGGAGCTCCCAGACTAAGGTGTTCCCAGACTCACATGCTCCCAAACTCAGGCGCTCCCAGACTCAGGCGCTCCCAGACTCACGCGCTCCCAGACTCAGGTGCTCCCATACTCAGGAGCTCCCAGACTCAGGCGCTCCCAGACTCAGGCACTCCCAGACTAAGGTGCTCCCAGACTCACATGCTCCCAGACTCAGGCGCTCCCAGACTCAGGCGCTCCCAGACTCAGGTGCTCCCAGGCTCGAATCCTTTGTCGACAAACAGCTTGTGAGCCTCCTTGAAAATCAAGGACTCCTAGACCCTTCACAATCTGGCTTTAGAGTATCACACAGCACGGAGACAGCGTTGGTCGAGGTTGCTGACAACATCAAATTGGCTTTGGATAAACACCAATCAACCATCCTTGTCCTGCTCGACCTGTCTGCAGCCTTTGACACCATCTCCCGTCGCTCCAGTCCCCGAGTTGAGTGGTCGCTCCCCTGTGTCCCTCGAGGATATTGGTATCGTTGTGCCACGCTGCTTCGCATTACTGCATATTCATTTGCTGCCTGCTGCTTGCCTGATCGCCGCCTAGCTCTACTTGAACGTTATAGATACAAATTGCCGATTTCAGCCTGCTTGTGCACTGTGCCGCTCTGCATTAATTTATGCATTGTTGTATCTGCCTGCTGCCTGCCTGATCGCCGCTTAGCTTTGCCTGAATTTCTGGGTGCTATTTCCTCTGTTTTCACTGTGTTTGCTGCGCGTTTATTGTACTCCCCCCTCCGCCTCCATTTTGTTTGTTGTTGTGGTAGTCTCGAGCCCGCCCGCCTCCCAGCTGAGACGCCCTCCCACTGACTATAACCAGCGCTCCCTTCCTGAAAGGCGCCGTGACTCGCTCCTCTCCCCGAGTTGAGTGGTCGCTCCCCTGTGTCCCTCGAGGATATTGGTATCGTTGTGCCACGCTGCTTCGCATTACTGCATATTCATTTGCTGCCTGCTGCTTGCCTGATCGCCGCCTAGCTCTACTTGAACGTTATAGATACAAATTGCCGATTTCAGCCTGCTTGCGCACTGTGCCGCTCTGCATTAATTTATGCATTGTTGTATCTGCCTGCTGCCTGCCTGATCGCCGCTTAGCTTTGCCTGAATTTCTGGCTGCTATTTCCGCTGTTTTCACTGTGTTTGCTGCGCGTTTATTGTACTCCCCCCCTCCGCCTCCATTTTGTTTGTTGTTGTGGTAGTCTCGAGCCCGCCCCGCCTCCCAGCTGAGACGCCCTCCCACTGACTATAACCAGCGCTCCCTTCCTGAAAGGCGCCGTGACTCGCTCCTCTCCCCGAGTTGAGTGGTCGCTCCCCTGTGTCCCTCGAGGATATTGGTATCGTTGTGCCACGCTGCTTCGCATTACTGCATATTCATTTGCTGCCTGCTGCTTGCCTGATCGCCGCCTAGCTCTACTTGAACGTTATAGATACAAATTGCCGATTTCAGCCTGCTTGCGCACTGTGCCGCTCTGCATTAATTTATGCATTGTTGTATCTGCCTGCTGCCTGCCTGATCGCCGCTTAGCTTTGCCTGAATTTCTGGGTGCTATTTCCGCTGTTTTCACTGTGTTTGCTGCGCGTTTATTGTACTCCCCCCCTCCGCCTCCATTTTGTTTGTTGTGGTGGTAGTCTCGAGCCCGCCCCGCCTCCCAGCTGAGACGCCCTCGCCCCTCCCCCTCCACTCTCCATATATGACAGTAGTACCCGCGCGCAGCGTCCACGCGCAGCGACCGAGCCCAATTCGCGCCGAAGGTGCGCCAAAGGTAAGCCCGTCTACGCCCGTCCGCGCCTGGACCGTGCCCAGTGCCATACCCCCTGGCCCCCGTCCCTCCCAGCCCTCCCGCATTACCTACGATGCCGCAACCCTCCTAGCCCTTAACCCCGGTCGCGCCCCCAACTGCGTCCAAGCAGCTCCTGGACACACCCATGGACCTTTCTCCTGCTACTCCTGCAAATTCAGCGGCACCGACAACTACTCCGCTACGACCACTCCACAGACTCCCGACCCCAACCACCTACAATGCATCCTTCTCAACACCCGATCGGTCCACAGACACGCCATTGACCTATGGAATCTACTAGACACCATCTCTCCAGACGTCGCCTTCCTAACAGAAACATGGATGAACGCTTCCTCCGCCCCAGACATCACCATTGCCATCCCTGAAGACTATAAGATCACACGCAAGGACCGTACCGGCCACACAGGAGGAGGAATCGCTATCGTCCATAAGAAATCAATCTGCATCTCAACCAGCTCTGACGCCAACCTCGCCAACTCTGAACACCTTCACTTCCAAATCCACATCGACCCCAAGACCACACTCAGAGGCACCCTCCTCTACAGACCACCAGGACTCCGCGCAAAATTCAGTGAAGACATCACGGACTTCATCACTCCACACGCGCTCCCCTCCAAAGACTACATCCTTCTGGGAGACCTCAAATTTCACCTTGAAAAGATCAACGACCGCAACACCACCACCCTCTTGGACAACCTCGCCAACCTCGGACTTAAACAACTAGTCACTTCCCCCACCCACATCGCAGGTCACACACTCGACCCCATCTTCACCTCCAGCAATCATGTCTCCTTCAGCCACACTACGGATCTCCTCTGGACTGACCACAGCTGCGTTCACTTCACCTACAACAAGCCAAAACCCACCAACCACCTCCAACCAACTCTGCAAAGAAACTGGAACAAAATCATCACCGACCAGATCTCCGCATCGCTCCTTCTAAACACCCCAGCCCACTCTTCTAACCCAAACCAAGCCGCCGCCAACCTCACCCTATGGTTATCCAACACCGCCGACACCTTAGCACCACTGAAAAAACGTCAAAGCAAACCTGGCAGCAAGAAGGCCTCATGGTTCAACGATGATCTTAAGAAGTTCAAGAAACTCTGCCGCTCCCTTGAAAAGGCCTGGAAAAAAGACCCAACCACTAGCACCAAGGACGCCTTCAAAAACGCCACCCGCACTCACCACCAACTAATCCGAAAGGCCAAGAAAACAGCATTCAAGGATCGACTTGACAACAACGCCCACAACAGCAAGGAACTTTTCAACATCGTCAAGGAATTTTCCAATCCCTCGGCCAACACCAACGACATCACCCCCTCTCAAGCCCTCTGCGACTCCCTAGCCTCATTCTTCCACAACAAGATTGCAGACATCCACAACAGCTTCGACAACCAACCCGGAGACCAACCCACCCAACCATTTGCTGAACATTCTCCCCCCGTGAACACCCTTAACGACTGGAACCCAATCTCCACTGAGGACACAATCCGCCTGATGAATTCCATCCACTCAGGATCCCCCACAGACCCATGTCCTCACCACATCTTCAACAAAGCAGACTCCGTCATAGCACCGCACCTCCGAGACATCATCAACTGCTCCTTCAACTCCGCCACCTTCCCGGAAGACTGGAAACACGCTGAACTCACCGCCCTTCTGAAAAAACCCACAGCGGACCCCACCGAACTCAAAAATTACCGCCCCATTTCGCTCCTTCCATTCCCGGCCAAAGTCATCGAGAAAGCTGTCAACAACCAGCTCGCCGCTTTCCTCGAAGCCAACAAATCCCTCGACTCCTCACAATCTGGCTTCCGAGCAAAACACAGCACTGAGACCGCACTCATCGCAGCAACAGACGACATTCGAACTCTATTGGACAATGGAGACACAGTCGCCCTCATCCTCCTCGACCTCTCTGCAGCATTCGACACAGTCTGCCACAGCACCCTTTTACAACGCCTCAATAACATCGGAATACAAGGAAAAGCACTTGAATGGATCACCTCGTTCCTCACCGGAAGAACCCAGAGAGTCCGCCTTCCACCATTCAAGTCCGAGGCCACTGAAGTCATCTGTGGCGTACCACAAGGATCCTCACTCAGCCCCACCCTCTTCAACGTATACATGAGCCCCCTCGCGGCCATCGCCCGCCAACACAACCTCAACATCATCTCTTACGCGGATGACACTCAACTAATCCTTTCTCTCACCAATGACCCCAGCACCGCCAAAACTAACCTACACGAAGGAATGAAAGAAGTTGCCGAATGGATGAAACAAAGCCGTCTGAAACTGAACTCAGACAAAACAGAAGTCCTCATCTTAGGTACATCCCCCTCTGCATGGGACGACTCTTGGTGGCCGGAAGCCCTTGGAAAAGCACCCATCCCGACAGACCACACACGGAACCTAGGCTTCATCCTGGATTCTTCACTCTCAATGAACAGACAAGTCAGCGCCGTATCCTCATCCTGCTTCAACATTCTTCGCATGCTCAAAAAAACATTTCGCTGGATCCCCACCGAAACAAGGAAAACAGTCACCCATGCTCTGGTCACGAGCCGACTGGACTACGGAAACACCCTCTACGCAGGTACTACCGCTAAACTCCAGAAGAAACTCCAACGAATCCAAAACGCCTCAGCCAGGATCATATTAGACATCCAGCGCAACGAACACATCTCTGGACACCTGAAAGACCTCCACTGGCTACCCGTCAATAAGAGAATCACTTTCCGACTGCTAACCCACGCACACAAATCAATCTACGACATCGGACCAGAATGCCTCAACTCACGACTGTCCTTCTACACCCCCTCCCGCCAACTACGTTCTTTCAGCCAAGCCCTCGCCACTGTACCTCGCATCAACAAGACCACCATGGGAGGCAGATCCTTCTCATACCTGGCTGCTAAAACATGGAACTCACTCCCCGCTTACCTTCGCCTTACCCAGAACCACCTAGCATTCAGAAAGCAACTTAAAACGTGGATATTTGACAAGTAATCCTCCTCCCCTTTCTAAGCGCCTTGAGACCCTCTGGGTATGTAGTGCGCTATATAAATTCTCTGACTTGACTTGACTTGAATGGCTGTGGGAGATTGCTGTCAGAGGAAATGTCCTAAAATGGTTCACTAGCTACTTATAAGATCGTACAACAGCTGTCCAGATCGACAAAAACATAGCAGGTGAAAGACCTGTTAAAAGGGTGTGCCACAGGGCTCTATCCCAAGCCCAACACTTTTCAATGTCTATATGACACCATTGGCTAGAGTGATCAGAGCCTAAGGCTTTGATGTTCTGTCCTATGTCGACGACACCCAGATTCTAATCACACTGGTCCCAGATCCAAATGAAACCAAACAGCGTTTCAAAAACTTGCCTGACCCATGTTGAGAAATGGATGAACACCAATCATCTTCAGCTATACGGCAGCAACTCCGAAATTATGCTTTTTGGCAAAGATGCAGAACACTCGACTCATGATTGGTGACCAACAAATCTGAGTAGCTGTCCATGGCCCAAGGAATCAGTCCGGAACTTGGGTTTTCCCATGGATAACAAACTATCCATGAAAAACCAATTTAATCACACTGTGGGCACTTGCTTTGGGCTAATGCGCAGCCTGAGGAAGGTCTTCAAGTGGATCCATGTTGAGGCCCGGAAACTCCTAGGGTCTAAACATAAATAGAATGGACTATGGGAATGTGCGTTTATTCTCCATAAATGAACACCTCCTGAACAGGCTCCAGGTTCTTCAGAATACTGCAGCTCGGTTGGTTCTCAATCTTCCGCAAAGATCCTCATCGGCCCCCTGTTTAAAAAGCCTTCACTGGCTCCTGGTGAAAAAACGAATTATTTTTAAAACTCTATGCTTGGTCCACAAACACATGTATGGAAACGGTCCAAGATACTGGTCTCAAAAGCTAAGATGGTATCAGCTTCGAAGAGAACTCAGATCTATTAATGAGTCTCGGCTGACGCCCCTGAGAATACAAACCTCCAGTAACGGTGGTCGAGCGTTTTCTTTTCTCGCCCCTGCCTCATGGAATAAAATGCCTCTTAATCTCCGCATTATACCTGAACACATCCGCTTTCGCAAGAAGCTGAAGACCTGGCTTTTGCAAATTAAACCATCTGATTTTCCTGAGCCGTCTGCAAGAACCATGAGACTCCCTGGATGTGATTCGTGCACGATACAAATGTCCTTGACTTGGCACGAGGGGCCTGCAACAAGTCCCCAAAGTCAGATTTTGACAGCCGTTTCCTGTAAGGCAAGCCGATTCGAAATGGCTGTCAGAATCTGACACTGTAATTGCTCGGTCTGTAACGCGGTCTATAGAACTATACGAGTCGGCTCTGAATGACTACCGGTCTCCGAATACCGGTCGTAACAGATTTGGACAGCCTGAACGGACAGCCTGAACGGACAGCCTGAACGGTTTCCTTGCATCGTAATCGCTCGGTCGGAAATCTTTGCGATTCGGTCGGAAACACAGGTTCCAAAATGAATTCGGAGAAGCCGACTGTTGGTCGGAGCCTTCCCGACCGACATCGTTATTTGGCCCCTTTGTGATGGACATATTCCTAATTATTATCCATATTCTTATTTTTGTTCATTTCACAACCAATAGGATAACTGTTTCCTGTTGTATCTAAATGTAAAAATATTATAGAATCACAGTTCATTGTCTCACATTTTCATCATATCCTGCAACTACATTATTTTACTCATTCTATACAGCTTCAAAGAAGTCTATTGACTCATACTGTTTCTAATTTCCCTTTCCCTCCTTTTATTTCTTCATTCTTTATTTATTCTTTTTAATACATAATTGCATTAATTTTTTCCTTACTTTTCTTTGCTACACTCAAATTACAGGCATTTTACTCCTATGAAATCGCTAAAGATCACAACTTTAAATCTACATGGTCCAACACATTTTATCAAGAAGAAAAGAATACTTACTTATAATGGGCAGAACAAGCCAGATGTTGCACTACCACAAGAAACCGACCTTACTTTACACGAATGTAATAAATTAAAAAGAGACTGGGTTAGCATGTTATACATGCAAGCATGACTCCTAATCTGAGGCCCTGTGATTCTACACCACAAAGGAAATGTGGTGTCGAAAATTCTCTTTAATGAACACTTACCCTACAAGATACTTCAAAAATGGGTAGGCCTAGAAGGAAGAAATATTTTTTGTCAAACTACATATTCACAACACTGATCTAATAGTGGGATCAATATACGCCCAACAGATTCTAAAACTATCTTTACTTCCCAATTTAGGGCCTGATTACGATCTCATTAGGAAAGGCTCCTAATGGCATTGGGAATCTCCGAATCCATTTCAGAACCTAGGTTTCTGACCTCTTCTAACATTTTCTGAATGAACAATTACAATGCTTGGACACCGTTTGGGCTGCTACAATCGGTTCCAAATGGCTTTAAGAAGACTCAGCATAATTCAGAGCCGATTTGTACAGCTCTATTGACTGTGTTTCTGACCAAGCAATTACGATGTCTGATTCCGACAGCCATTGGGAGTCAGCCTGTCTGACACAAAATGGCTGTCAGAATATGACTTTGGGGGCCCGTAGCCTGCCCCCCTTTACCCGGAGTCCACTGATGTGTCCTTTGGGGTAACCCAAGGAACCCCTCTTTCCAACCATGCACAGTGTGGCAGGCACCATAGGTTGTCCACCACAGGGTGCAAGTTGTCCCCAACCACCCCTTTTGTCAATGGGAGCCGAAACTTGCGTTGTCATTCAGAACACAGGCTCCAATTGAAGTCAATGCAAGTCCGACAGAATGATGTCCGGAGACATTTTAATCATTCCGTCGGACTCTCAGAAGTCGAGTCGTATTCAAACGGTTCAGGAACATAGTCGTCTGGAGCAGCTTCCTAAAGGCAGCGTAATCTGGCCCTTAGTGGACTATTATCTCCCTTTGGATCCAGCCGTGTATTAACAGGAGAAGACTAGACTGTTACCATTGATTCATTCATTGAAAGATCAGGAAAACCTGACATTCATCACAATAAAGATAGATACATGCCAGTTGACGTCATCAAAGATTTCATGCTTCAGGAAGCATGGAGACTGGTACATCCAAATGAAAGGGATCACACCTTTACATTATGCCAACACTAATTACGTACAAGAAGTGACTGTTTCTTAGTTTGTCCCTCAGTTTTACAATTGATAACAGCTGTAAATATTCAGCCAGATTCATCAACGGAAAATCGTCTTGCAAAGGGCTAGGATCTGAGATTTGCGAAATCGCTAAATTGCGAGGAATTGCATTTAAGGAATCTCTATTTGAGATTCCTTAAATGCAATTCATAAACCATTGTAGAATTGCAAAATCGCAATTTTTGGCCGCTATTTACCGCGAAATATGACTTTGTGGTAAATAGCAAAAAGTTAAAAAAATGCACTTTAGTGCATTTTTCTAAGTTGTATGTTACACACACACATGTCCTTTGGACATGTGTGTGCGCAACATCATTCTACATTTTCATTTCAGGGGTGCTACAGGACACCCTGGCACCCTTGAAATCACATCCTTATTTGCGATTAGCAAATTGCTAATCGCAAATAAGGAATGACTCCCCGTTCATTCCTATGGGCCTGTAATTTGTAATTTGCGATTACAATTTGCTAATCGCAAATTAGGAAGCTGTAGAAATCGCAAATAATATTGCGATTTCTACATGAATCCCGTTTTGCGAGTCTTTAATAGCAATTCCTTAATAATCGCTATTAAGGACTCGCAAAACAGGACAATGGTGAATCTGGGGGATAGTCCCTTGTAGTGCATACGATCACAATCTCACAGATATTTACTTAGATATAGGTTAATACCAATCCCCGAAGCCCCGTTGAAGAATTTTCCTCCAATACGACAAATCAAGAAAAACTTAAATTATGTTTACATGTTGAACAATTTTTAAAAGACAATCAACATTCAGCCCCTGATGCACATACACTTTGGGGCAAAGGGAAAGCGGTAATAAGAGGCTTGATAATGAAAGACATAACACTTCATAAAATACAAACAAACAACATTAGAATTGGTTTTGAAAAATAAAACTCTACCCTTACGATCAATATAAGCTTTATTTCGACAGCTCATGACATAAAGTAAACGATAAACAGGCTACAAGAAAGATATAAAGATATAAATAGCAGAATGCACAATTCATAAACACAAGCAAAAGGATTCAAACAAATGCTCTCATGTGGGTTAACATGGAGTTTGGAGCTTAGAGCTGTTTGGAGTTTGTTGGACAAAAGTCCCTCATGCAGATATAAAAAGAGAGTACAAATATAGAGTGGAGTACAGAGATCAGTCCGTAACACATGCCAGAGGGTTCTTACAGGCAGAGATCTGTCTCTCATACAGCGTCCACAGCTTTGGGGATCTTGAGTGTTTGGCAGAGATCGTTCCCTCATACAGCATCCACAGCTTTGGGGCTCTTATGTGTTTGGCAGAGATCGGTCCCTCATAGAGCATCCACAGCTTTGGGGCTCTTGAGTGTTTGGCAGAGATCAGTCCCTCATACAGCGTCCACAGCTATGGGGCTCTTGAGTGTTTGGCAGAGATCGGTCCCTCATACAGCGTCCACAGCTTTGGGGCTCTTGAGTGTTTGGAAGAGATCAGTCCCTCATACAGCGTCCACAGCTTTGGGGCTCTTGAGTGTTTGGAAGAGATCGGTCCCTCATACAGTATCCACAGCTTTGGGGCTCTTGAGTGTTTAGAAGAGATCAATCCCTCATACAGCGTCCACAGCTTTGTGGCCCTTGAGTGTTTGGCAGAGATCGGTCCCTCATACAGCGTCAACAGCTTTGAGGCTCTTGAGTGCTTACAGAGATCAGTGCCTCATACAGCATCCAAAGCTTAGGGGCTCTTGAGTATTTGGCAGAGATCAGTCCCTCATACAGCATCCACATCTTTGCGGCTCTTGAGTGTTTGGAGAGATCAGTCCCTCATACAGTGTCCACAGCTTTGGGGCCTTTGAGTGTTTGGCATAGATCGGTCCCTCATACAGCATACATTGCTTTGGGGCTCTTGAGTGTTTGGCAGAGATCGGTCCCTCATACAGCATCCACAGCTTTGGGGCTCTTGAGTGTTTGACAGAGATTGGTCCCTCATACAGTGTCCAAAGCTTTGGGGGCTCTTGAGTGTTTGGCAGAGATCGGTCCCTCATAAAGAGCCCACAGCTTTGGGGCTCTTATGTGTTTGGAGAGATCGGTCCCTCATACAGCGTCCACAGCTTTGGGGCTCTTGAGTGTTTGGCAGAGATCGGTCCCTCATACAGCATCCACAGCTTTGGGGCTCATGAGTGTTTGCAGAGATCAGTCCCTCATACAGCGTCCACAGCTTTAGGGCTCTTGAGTGTTTGGCAGAGATCGGTCCCTCATACAGCATCCACAGCTTTGGGGGCTCTTGAGTGTGTGACAGAGATCAGTCCATCATACAGAGTCCACAGCTTCGGGGCTCTTGAGTGTTTGGAAGAGATCGGTCCCTCATACAGCATCCACAGCGTTGGGGCTCATGAGTGTTTGGCAGAGATCAGTCCCTCATACAGAGTCCACAGCTTTGGGGCTCTTGAGTGTTTGAAGAGATCAGTCTCTCATACAGCGTCCACAGCTTTGGGGCTCTTGAGTGTTTGGCAGAGATCAGTCCATCATACAGCGTCCACAGCTTTGGGGCTCTTGAGTGTTTGTAAGAGATGGGTCCCTCATAAAGCATCCACAGTTTTGGGGCTCATGAGTGTTTGGCAGAGATCAGTCTCTCATACAGCGTCCACAGCTTTGGGGCTCTTGAGTGTTTGGAGAGATCGTTCCCTCATACAGCGTCCACAGCTTTGGGGTTCTTGAGTGTTTTGAGAGATCAGTCCCTCATACAGCGTCCACAACTTTGGGGCTCTTGAGTGCTTGGCAGAGATCAGTCCCTCATACAGCGTCCAAAGCTTTGGGGCTCTTGAGTGTTTGGAGAGATCGGTCCCTCATACAGCGTCCACATCTTTGCGGCTCTTGAGTGTTTGGAGAGATCAGTCCCTCATACAGCATCCACAGCTTTGGGGCTCTTGAGTGTTCGGCAGAGATCAGTGCCTCATGCAGCATCCAAAGCTTAGGGGCTCTTGAGTATTTGGAAGAGATCGGTCCCTCATACAGCATCCACATCTTTGCGGCTCTTGAGTGTTTGGAGAGATCAGTCCCTCATACACCGTCCACAGCTTTGGGGCCCTTGAGTGTTTGACAGAGATCAGTCCCTCATACAGCATCTACAGCTTTGGGGCTCTTGAGTGTTTGACAGAGATCAGTCCCTCATACAGCGTCCACAGCTTTGGGACTCTTCAGTGTTTGGCAGAGATCGGTCCCTCATACAGCATCCATTGCTTTGGGGCTCTTGAGTGTTTGGCAGAGATCGGTCCCTCATACAGCATCCACAGCTTTGAGGCTCTTGAGTGTTTGGCAGAGATCCGTCCGTCATACAGCATCCACAGCTTTGGGGCACTTGAGTGTTCAGCAGAGGTCAGTCCCTCATACAGCGTCCACAGTTGCGGGGCCCTTGAGTGCGCACAGAGATCAGTCCCTCATACAACGTCCACAGCTTTGGGGCTCTTGAGTGTTTGGCAGAGATCGGTCCCTCATACAGCATCCACAGCTTTGGGGTCTCTTGAGTGTGTGACAGAGATCAGTCCATCATACAGCGTCCACAGCTTTGGGGCTCTTGAGTGTTTGGAAGAGGTCGGTCCCTCATACAGCATCCACAGCTTTGGGGCTCTTGAGTGTTTGGAGAGATCAGTCCCTCATACAGCGTCCATAGCTTTGGGGCCCTTGAGTGTTTGGCAGAGATCGGTCCCTCATACAGCATCCATTGCTTTGGGGCTCTTGAGTGTTTGGCAGAGATCGTCCCTCATACAGCATCCATTGCTTTGGGGCTCTTGAGTGTTTGGCAGAGATCGGTCCCTCATACAGCATCCACAGCTTTGGGGCTCTTGAGTGTTTGGCAGAGATCAGTCCCTCATACAGCATCCACAGCTTTGGGGCTCTTGAGTGCTTGACAGAGATCAGTCCCTCATACAGCATCCACAGCTTTGGGGCTCTTGAGCGTTCAGCAGAGATCAGTCAATCATACTGCGTCCACAGCTTTGGGGCTCTTGAGTGCTTGGCAGAGATCGGTTCCTCATAGAGCAACCACAGCTTTAAGGGCTCTCGAGTGTTTGGCAGGGATAGGTTCATCATACAGCATCCACTGCTTTGGGGGGTCTTGAGTGTTTGGAGAGATCAGTCCCTCATACAGCGTCAACAGCTTTGGGGCTCTTGAGTGCTTGGCAGAGATCAGTCCCTCATACACCGTCCACAGCTTTGGGGCCCTTGAGTGTTTAACAGAGATCAGTCCCTCATACAGCATCTACAGCTTTGGGGCTCTTGAGTGTTTGGCAGAGATCAGTCCCTCATACAGCGCCCACAGCTTTGAAGCTCTTAAGTGTTTGGCAGAGATCAGTCGATCATACAGCGTCCATAGCTTTGGGGCTCTTGAGTGTTTGACAGAGATCGGTCCCTCATACAGTGTCCAAAGCTTTGGGGCTCTTTAGTGTTTGGAGAGATCAGTCCCTCATACAGCATCCACATCTTTGCGGCTCTTGAGTGTTTGGAGAGATCAGTCCCTCATACAGTGTCCACAGCTTTGGGGCCTTTGAGTGTTTGGCATAGATCGGTCCCTCATACAGCATCCATTGCTTTGGGGCTCTTGAGTGTTTGGCAGAGATCGGTCCCTCATACAGCATCCACAGCTTTGGGGCTCTTGAGTGTTTGACAGAGATTGGTCCCTCATACAGTGTCCAAAGCTTTGGGGGCTCTTGAGTGTTTGGCAGAGATCGGTCCCTCATAAAGAGCCCACAGCTTTGGGGCTCTTATGTGTTTGGAGAGATCGGTCCCTCATACAGCGTCCACAGCTTTGGGGCTCTTGAGTGTTTGGCAGAGATCGGTCCCTCATACAGCATCCACAGCTTTGGGGCTCATGAGTGTTTGCAGAGATCAGTCCCTCATACAGCGTCCACAGCTTTAGGGCTCTTGAGTGTTTGGCAGAGATCGGTCCCTCATACAGCATCCACAGCTTTGGGGGCTCTTGAGTGTGTGACAGAGATCAGTCCATCATACAGAGTCCACAGCTTTGGGGCTCTTGAGTGTTTGGAAGAGATCGGTCCCTCATACAGCATCCACAGCGTTGGGGCTCATGAGTGTTTGGCAGGGATCAGTCCCTCATACAGGGTCCACAGCTTTGGGGCTCTTGAGTGTTTGAAGAGATCAGTCTCTCATACAGCGTCCACAGCTTTGGGGCTCTTGAGTGTTTGTAAGAGATGGGTCCCTCATAAAGCATCCACAGTTTTGGGGCTCATGAGTGTTTGGCAGAGATCAGTCTCTCATACAGCGTCCACAGCTTTGGGGCTCTTGAGTGTTTGGAGAGATCGTTCCCTCATACAGCGTCCACAGCTTTGGGGTTCTTGAGTGTTTTGAGAGATCAGTCCCTCATACAGCGTCCACAACTTTGGGGCTCTTGAGTGCTTGGCAGAGATCAGTCCCTCATACAGCGTCCAAAGCTTTGGGGCTCTTGAGTGTTTGGAGAGATCGGTCCCTCATACAGCGTCCACATCTTTGCGGCTCTTGAGTGTTTGGAGAGATCAGTCCCTCATACAGCATCCACAGCTTTGGGGCTCTTGAGTGTTCGGCAGAGATCAGTGCCTCATGCAGCATCCAAAGCTTAGGGTCTCTTGAGTATTTGGAAGAGATCGGTCCCTCATACAGCATCCACATCTTTGCGGCTCTTGAGTGTTTGGAGAGATCAGTCCCTCATACACCGTCCACAGCTTTGGGGCCCTTGAGTGTTTGACAGAGATCAGTCCCTCATACAGCATCTACAGCTTTGGGGCTCTTGAGTGTTTGACAGAGATCAGTCCCTCATACAGCGTCCACAGCTTTGGGACTCTTCAGTGTTTGGCAGAGATCGGTCCCTCATACAGCATCCATTGCTTTGGGGCTCTTGAGTGTTTGGCAGAGATCGGTCCCTCATACAGCATCCACAGCTTTGAGGCTCTTGAGTGTTTGGCAGAGATCGGTCCGTCATACAGCATCCACAGCTTTGGGGCACTTGAGTGTTCAGCAGAGATCAGTCCCTCATACAGCGTCCACAGTTGCGGGGCCCTTGAGTGCGCACAGAGATCAGTCCCTCATACAACGTCCACAGCTTTGGGGCTCTTGAGTGTTTGGCAGAGATCGGTCCCTCATACAGCATCCACAGCTTTGGGGTCTCTTGAGTGTGTGACAGAGATCAGTCCATCATACAGCGTCCACAGCTTTGGGGCTCTTGAGTGTTTGGAAGAGGTCGGTCCCTCATACAGCATCCACAGCTTTGGGGCTCTTGAGTGTTTGGAGAGATCAGTCCCTCATACAGCGTCCATAGCTTTGGGGCCCTTGAGTGTTTGGCAGAGATCGGTCCCTCATACAGCATCCATTGCTTTGGGGCTCTTGAGTGTTTGGCAGAGATCGTCCCTCATACAGCATCCATTGCTTTGGGGCTCTTGAGTGTTTGGCAGAGATCGGTCCCTCATACAGCATCCACAGCTTTGGGGCTCTTGAGTGTTTGGCAGAGATCGGTCCCTCATACAGCATCCACAGCTTTGGGGCTCTTGAGTGTTTGACAGAGATCAGTCCCTCATGCAGCATCCACAGCTTTGGGGCTCTTGAGCGTTCAGCAGAGATCAGTCAATCATACTGCGTCCACAGCTTTGGGGCTCTTGAGTGCTTGGCAGAGATCGGTTCCTCATAGAGCAACCACAGCTTTAAGGGCTCTCGAGTGTTTGGCAGGGATAGGTTCGTCATACAGCATCCACTGCTTTGGGGGGTCTTGAGTGTTTGGAGAGATCAGTCCCTCATACAGCGTCAACAGCTTTGGGGCTCTTGAGTGCTTGGCAGAGATCAGTCCCTCATACACCGTCCACAGCTTTGGGGCCCTTGAGTGTTTGACAGAGATCAGTCCCTCATACAGCATCTACAGCTTTGGGGCTCTTGAGTGTTTGGCAGAGATCAGTCCCTCATACAGCGCCCACAGCTTTGAAGCTCTTGAGTGTTTGGCAGAGATCAGTCGATCATACAGCGTCCATAGCTTTGGGGCTCTTGAGTGTTTGACAGAGATCGGTCCCTCATACAGTGTCCAAAGCTTTGGGGCTCTTTAGTGTTTGGAGAGATCAGTCCCTCATACAGCGTCCACAGCTTTGGGGCTCTTGAGTGCTTGGCAGAGATCAGTCCCTCATACAGCATCCACAGCTTTGCGGCTCTTGAGTGTTTGGAGAGATCAGTCCTTCATACAGCGTCCACAGCTTTGCGGCTCTTGAGTGTTTGGAGAGATCAGTTCTTCATACAGTGTCCACAGCTTTGCGGCTCTTGAGTGTTTGGAGAGATCAGTTCCTCATACAGTGTCCACAGCTTTGGGGCTCTTGAGTGTTTGGAGAGATCAGTCCCTCATACAGCGTCCACAGCTTTGGGGCTCTTGAGTGCTTGGCAGAGATCAGTCCCTCATACAGCATCCACAGCTTTGCGGCTCTTGAGTGTTTGGAGAGATCAGTCCTTCATACAGCGTCCACAGCTTTGGGGCTCTTGAGTGCTTGGCAGAGATCGGTTCCTCATAGAGCAACCACAGCTTTAAGGGCTCTCGAGTGTTTGGCAGGGATAGGTTCATCATACAGCATCCACTGCTTTGGGGGGTCTTGAGTGTTTGGAGAGATCAGTCCCTCATACAGCGTCAACAGCTTTGGGGCTCTTGAGTGCTTGGCAGAGATCAGTCCCTCATACACCGTCCACAGCTTTGGGGCCCTTGAGTGTTTAACAGAGATCAGTCCCTCATACAGCATCTACAGCTTTGGGGCTCTTGAGTGTTTGGCAGAGATCAGTCCCTCATACAGCGCCCACAGCTTTGAAGCTCTTAAGTGTTTGGCAGAGATCAGTCGATCATACAGCGTCCATAGCTTTGGGGCTCTTGAGTGTTTGACAGAGATCGGTCCCTCATACAGTGTCCAAAGCTTTGGGGCTCTTTAGTGTTTGGAGAGATCAGTCCCTCATACAGCATCCACATCTTTGCGGCTCTTGAGTGTTTGGAGAGATCAGTCCCTCATACAGTGTCCACAGCTTTGGGGCCTTTGAGTGTTTGGCATAGATCGGTCCCTCATACAGCATCCATTGCTTTGGGGCTCTTGAGTGTTTGGCAGAGATCGGTCCCTCATACAGCATCCACAGCTTTGGGGCTCTTGAGTGTTTGACAGAGATTGGTCCCTCATACAGTGTCCAAAGCTTTGGGGGCTCTTGAGTGTTTGGCAGAGATCGGTCCCTCATAAAGAGCCCACAGCTTTGGGGCTCTTATGTGTTTGGAGAGATCGGTCCCTCATACAGCGTCCACAGCTTTGGGGCTCTTGAGTGTTTGGCAGAGATCGGTCCCTCATACAGCATCCACAGCTTTGGGGCTCATGAGTGTTTGCAGAGATCAGTCCCTCATACAGCGTCCACAGCTTTAGGGCTCTTGAGTGTTTGGCAGAGATCGGTCCCTCATACAGCATCCACAGCTTTGGGGGCTCTTGAGTGTGTGACAGAGATCAGTCCATCATACAGAGTCCACAGCTTTGGGGCTCTTGAGTGTTTGGAAGAGATCGGTCCCTCATACAGCATCCACAGCGTTGGGGCTCATGAGTGTTTGGCAGGGATCAGTCCCTCATACAGGGTCCACAGCTTTGGGGCTCTTGAGTGTTTGAAGAGATCAGTCTCTCATACAGCGTCCACAGCTTTGGGGCTCTTGAGTGTTTGGCAGAGATCAGTCCATCATACAGCGTCCACAGCTTTGGGGCTCTTGAGTGTTTGTAAGAGATGGGTCCCTCATAAAGCATCCACAGTTTTGGGGCTCATGAGTGTTTGGCAGAGATCAGTCTCTCATACAGCGTCCACAGCTTTGGGGCTCTTGAGTGTTTGGAGAGATCGTTCCCTCATACAGCGTCCACAGCTTTGGGGTTCTTGAGTGTTTTGAGAGATCAGTCCCTCATACAGCGTCCACAACTTTGGGGCTCTTGAGTGCTTGGCAGAGATCAGTCCCTCATACAGCGTCCAAAGCTTTGGGGCTCTTGAGTGTTTGGAGAGATCGGTCCCTCATACAGCGTCCACATCTTTGCGGCTCTTGAGTGTTTGGAGAGATCAGTCCCTCATACAGCATCCACAGCTTTGGGGCTCTTGAGTGTTCGGCAGAGATCAGTGCCTCATGCAGCATCCAAAGCTTAGGGGCTCTTGAGTATTTGGAAGAGATCGGTCCCTCATACAGCATCCACATCTTTGCGGCTCTTGAGTGTTTGGAGAGATCAGTCCCTCATACACCGTCCACAGCTTTGGGGCCCTTGAGTGTTTGACAGAGATCAGTCCCTCATACAGCATCTACAGCTTTGGGGCTCTTGAGTGTTTGACAGAGATCAGTCCCTCATACAGCGTCCACAGCTTTGGGACTCTTCAGTGTTTGGCAGAGATCGGTCCCTCATACAGCATCCATTGCTTTGGGGCTCTTGAGTGTTTGGCAGAGATCGGTCCCTCATACAGCATCCACAGCTTTGAGGCTCTTGAGTGTTTGGCAGAGATCGGTCCGTCATACAGCATCCACAGCTTTGGGGCACTTGAGTGTTCAGCAGAGATCAGTCCCTCATACAGCGTCCACAGTTGCGGGGCCCTTGAGTGCGCACAGAGATCAGTCCCTCATACAACGTCCACAGCTTTGGGGCTCTTGAGTGTTTGGCAGAGATCGGTCCCTCATACAGCATCCATTGCTTTGGGGCTCTTGAGTGTTTGGCAGAGATCGGTCCCTCATACAGCATCCACAGCTTTGAGGCTCTTGAGTGTTTGGCAGAGATCCGTCCGTCATACAGCATCCACAGCTTTGGGGCACTTGAGTGTTCAGCAGAGATCAGTCCCTCATACAGCGTCCACAGTTGCGGGGCCCTTGAGTGCGCACAGAGATCAGTCCCTCATACAACGTCCACAGCTTTGGGGCTCTTGAGTGTTTGGCAGAGATCGGTCCCTCATACAGCATCCACAGCTTTGGGGTCTCTTGAGTGTGTGACAGAGATCAGTCCATCATACAGCGTCCACAGCTTTGGGGCTCTTGAGTGTTTGGAAGCGGTCGGTCCCTCATACAGCATCCACAGCTTTGGGGCTCTTGAGTGTTTGGAGAGATCAGTCCCTCATACAGCGTCCATAGCTTTGGGGCCCTTGAGTGTTTGGCAGAGATCGGTCCCTCATACAGCATCCATTGCTTTGGGGCTCTTGAGTGTTTGGCAGAGATCGTCCCTCATACAGCATCCATTGCTTTGGGGCTCTTGAGTGTTTGGCAGAGATCGGTCCCTCATACAGCATCCACAGCTTTGGGGCTCTTGAGTGTTTGGCAGAGATCAGTCCCTCATACAGCATCCACAGCTTTGGGGCTCTTGAGTGCTTGACAGAGATCAGTCCCTCATACAGCATCCACAGCTTTGGGGCTCTTGAGCGTTCAGCAGAGATCAGTCAATCATACTGCGTCCACAGCTTTGGGGCTCTTGAGTGCTTGGCAGAGATCGGTTCCTCATAGAGCAACCACAGCTTTAAGGGCTCTCGAGTGTTTGGCAGGGATAGGTTCATCATACAGCATCCACTGCTTTGGGGGGTCTTGAGTGTTTGGAGAGATCAGTCCCTCATACAGCGTCAACAGCTTTGGGGCTCTTGAGTGCTTGGCAGAGATCAGTCCCTCATACACCGTCCACAGCTTTGGGGCCCTTGAGTGTTTAACAGAGATCAGTCCCTCATACAGCATCTACAGCTTTGGGGCTCTTGAGTGTTTGGCAGAGATCAGTCCCTCATACAGCGCCCACAGCTTTGAAGCTCTTAAGTGTTTGGCAGAGATCAGTCGATCATACAGCGTCCATAGCTTTGGGGCTCTTGAGTGTTTGACAGAGATCGGTCCCTCATACAGTGTCCAAAGCTTTGGGGCTCTTTAGTGTTTGGAGAGATCAGTCCCTCATACAGCATCCACATCTTTGCGGCTCTTGAGTGTTTGGAGAGATCAGTCCCTCATACAGTGTCCACAGCTTTGGGGCCTTTGAGTGTTTGGCATAGATCGGTCCCTCATACAGCATCCATTGCTTTGGGGCTCTTGAGTGTTTGGCAGAGATCGGTCCCTCATACAGCATCCACAGCTTTGGGGCTCTTGAGTGTTTGACAGAGATTGGTCCCTCATACAGTGTCCAAAGCTTTGGGGGCTCTTGAGTGTTTGGCAGAGATCGGTCCCTCATAAAGAGCCCACAGCTTTGGGGCTCTTATGTGTTTGGAGAGATCGGTCCCTCATACAGCGTCCACAGCTTTGGGGCTCTTGAGTGTTTGGCAGAGATCGGTCCCTCATACAGCATCCACAGCTTTGGGGCTCATGAGTGTTTGCAGAGATCAGTCCCTCATACAGCGTCCACAGCTTTAGGGCTCTTGAGTGTTTGGCAGAGATCGGTCCCTCATACAGCATCCACAGCTTTGGGGGCTCTTGAGTGTGTGACAGAGATCAGTCCATCATACAGAGTCCACAGCTTTGGGGCTCTTGAGTGTTTGGAAGAGATCGGTCCCTCATACAGCATCCACAGCGTTGGGGCTCATGAGTGTTTGGCAGGGATCAGTCCCTCATACAGGGTCCACAGCTTTGGGGCTCTTGAGTGTTTGAAGAGATCAGTCTCTCATACAGCGTCCACAGCTTTGGGGCTCTTGAGTGTTTGTAAGAGATGGGTCCCTCATAAAGCATCCACAGTTTTGGGGCTCATGAGTGTTTGGCAGAGATCAGTCTCTCATACAGCGTCCACAGCTTTGGGGCTCTTGAGTGTTTGGAGAGATCGTTCCCTCATACAGCGTCCACAGCTTTGGGGTTCTTGAGTGTTTTGAGAGATCAGTCCCTCATACAGCGTCCACAACTTTGGGGCTCTTGAGTGCTTGGCAGAGATCAGTCCCTCATACAGCGTCCAAAGCTTTGGGGCTCTTGAGTGTTTGGAGAGATCGGTCCCTCATACAGCGTCCACATCTTTGCGGCTCTTGAGTGTTTGGAGAGATCAGTCCCTCATACAGCATCCACAGCTTTGGGGCTCTTGAGTGTTCGGCAGAGATCAGTGCCTCATGCAGCATCCAAAGCTTAGGGGCTCTTGAGTATTTGGAAGAGATCGGTCCCTCATACAGCATCCACATCTTTGCGGCTCTTGAGTGTTTGGAGAGATCAGTCCCTCATACACCGTCCACAGCTTTGGGGCCCTTGAGTGTTTGACAGAGATCAGTCCCTCATACAGCATCTACAGCTTTGGGGCTCTTGAGTGTTTGACAGAGATCAGTCCCTCATACAGCGTCCACAGCTTTGGGACTCTTCAGTGTTTGGCAGAGATCGGTCCCTCATACAGCATCCATTGCTTTGGGGCTCTTGAGTGTTTGGCAGAGATCGGTCCCTCATACAGCATCCACAGCTTTGAGGCTCTTGAGTGTTTGGCAGAGATCGGTCCGTCATACAGCATCCACAGCTTTGGGGCACTTGAGTGTTCAGCAGAGATCAGTCCCTCATACAGCGTCCACAGTTGCGGGGCCCTTGAGTGCGCACAGAGATCAGTCCCTCATACAACGTCCACAGCTTTGGGGCTCTTGAGTGTTTGGCAGAGATCGGTCCCTCATACAGCATCCACAGCTTTGGGGTCTCTTGAGTGTGTGACAGAGATCAGTCCATCATACAGCGTCCACAGCTTTGGGGCTCTTGAGTGTTTGGAAGAGGTCGGTCCCTCATACAGCATCCACAGCTTTGGGGCTCTTGAGTGTTTGGAGAGATCAGTCCCTCATACAGCGTCCATAGCTTTGGGGCCCTTGAGTGTTTGGCAGAGATCGGTCCCTCATACAGCATCCATTGCTTTGGGGCTCTTGAGTGTTTGGCAGAGATCGTCCCTCATACAGCATCCATTGCTTTGGGGCTCTTGAGTGTTTGGCAGAGATCGGTCCCTCATACAGCATCCACAGCTTTGGGGCTCTTGAGTGTTTGGCAGAGATCGGTCCCTCATACAGCATCCACAGCTTTGGGGCTCTTGAGTGTTTGACAGAGATCAGTCCCTCATACAGCATCCACAGCTTTGGGGCTCTTGAGCGTTCAGCAGAGATCAGTCAATCATACTGCGTCCACAGCTTTGGGGCTCTTGAGTGCTTGGCAGAGATCGGTTCCTCATAGAGCAACCACAGCTTTAAGGGCTCTCGAGTGTTTGGCAGGGATAGGTTCGTCATACAGCATCCACTGCTTTGGGGGGTCTTGAGTGTTTGGAGAGATCAGTCCCTCATACAGCGTCAACAGCTTTGGGGCTCTTGAGTGCTTGGCAGAGATCAGTCCCTCATACACCGTCCACAGCTTTGGGGCCCTTGAGTGTTTGACAGAGATCAGTCCCTCATACAGCATCTACAGCTTTGGGGCTCTTGAGTGTTTGGCAGAGATCAGTCCCTCATACAGCGCCCACAGCTTTGAAGCTCTTGAGTGTTTGGCAGAGATCAGTCGATCATACAGCGTCCATAGCTTTGGGGCTCTTGAGTGTTTGACAGAGATCGGTCCCACATACAGTGTCCAAAGCTTTGGGGCTCTTTAGTGTTTGGAGAGATCAGTCCCTCATACAGCGTCCACAGCTTTGGGGCTCTTGAGTGCTTGGCAGAGATCAGTCCCTCATACAGCATCCACAGCTTTGCGGCTCTTGAGTGTTTGGAGAGATCAGTCCTTCATACAGCGTCCACAGCTTTGCGGCTCTTGAGTGTTTGGAGAGATCAGTTCTTCATACAGTGTCCACAGCTTTGCGGCTCTTGAGTGTTTGGAGAGATCAGTTCCTCATACAGTGTCCACAGCATTGGGGCTCTTGAGTGTTTGGAGAGATCAGTCCCTCATACAGCGTCCACAGCTTTGGGGCTCTTGAGTGCTTGGCAGAGATCAGTCCCTCATACAGCATCCACAGCTTTGCGGCTCTTGAGTGTTTGGAGAGATCAGTCCTTCATACAGCGTCCACAGCTTTGGGGGTCTTGAGTGTTTGGCAGAGATCGGTTCCTCATACAGTATCCATTGCTTTGGGGCTCTTGAGTGTTTGGCAGAGATCGGTCCGTCATACAGCATCCACAGCTTTGGGGGTCTTGAGTGTTCAGCAGAGATCAGTCACTCATACAGCGTCCACAGCTTCGGGACCCTTGAGTGTGCACAGAGATCAGTCCCTCATACAACGTCCACAGCTTTGGGGCTCTTGAGTGTTTGGCAGAGATCGGTCCCTCATACAGCATCCACAGCTTAGGGGTCTCTTGAGTGTGTGACAGAGATCAGTCCATCATAGAGCGTCCACAGCTTCTGGGCTCTTGAGTGTTTGGAAGAGGTTGGTCCCTCATACAGCATCCACAGCTTTGGGGCTCTTGAGTGTTTGGAGAGATCAGTCCCTCATACAGCGTCCACAGCTTTGGGGCCCTTGAGTGTTTGGCAGAGATCGGTCCCTCATACAGCATCCATTGCTTTGGGGCTCTTGAGTGTTTGGCAGAGATCGTCCCTCATACAGCATCCATTGCTTTGGAGCTCTTGAGTGTTTGGCAGAGATCGGTCCCTCATACAGCATCCACAGCTTTGGGGCTCTTGAGTGTTTGGCAGAGATCGGTCCGTCATACAGCATCCACAGCTTTGGGGCTCTTGAGTGTTTGACAGAGATCAGTCCCTCATACAGCATCTACAGCTTTGGGGCTCTTGAGTGTTTGGCAGAGATCAGTCAATCATACTGCGTCCACAGCTTTGGGGCTCTTGAGTGTTTGACAGAGATTGGTCCCTCATACAGTGTCCAAAGCTTTGGGGGCTCTTGAGTGTTTGGCAGAGATCGGTCCCTCATAAAGAGCCCACAACTTTGGGGCTCTTATGTGTTTGGAGAGATCGGTCCCTCATACAGCGTCCACAGCTTTGGGGCTCTTGAGTGGTTGGCAGAGATTGGTCCCTCATACAGCATCCATTGCTTTGGGGCTCTTGAGTGTTTGGCTTAGATTGGTCCCTCATACAGCATCCACAGCTTTGGGGCTCTTGAGTGTTTGGCAGATATCGGTCCGTCATACAGCATCCACAGCTTTGGGGCTCTTGAGCGTTCAGCAGAGATCAGTCAATCATACTGCGTCCACAGCTTTGGGGCTCTTGAGTGCTTGGCAGAGATCGGTTCCTCATAGAGCAACCACAGCTTTAAGGGCTCTTGAGTGTTTGGCAGGGAAAGGTTCGTCATACAGCATCCACTGCTTTGGGGGGTCTTGAGTGTTTGGAGAGATCAGTCCCTCATACAGCGCCCACAGCTTTGGGGCTCTTGAGTGTTTGGCAGAGATCAGTCGATCATACAGCGTCCATAGCGTTGGGGCTCTTGAGTGTTTGACAGAGATCGGTCCCTCATACAGTGTCCAAAGCTTTGGGGGCTCTTGAGTGTTTGGCAGAGATCGGTCCCTCATAAAGCGTCCACAGCTTTGGGGCTCTTGAGTGTTTGGAGAGATCAGTCCCTCATACAGCGCCCACAGCTTTGGGGCTCTTGAGTGTTTGGCAGAGATCAGTCGATCATACAGCGTCCATAGCGTTGGGGCTCTTGAGTGTTTGACAGAGATCGGTCCCTCATATAGTGTCCAAAGCTTTGGGGGCTCTTGAGTGTTTGGCAGAGATCGGTCCCTCATAAAGCGTCCACAGCTTTGGGGCTCTTGAGTGTTTGGAGAGATCGGCCCCTCATACAGCGTCCACAGCTTTGGGGCTCTTGAGTGTTTGGAGAGATCAGTCCCTCATACAGCGTCCACAGCTTTGGGGCTCTTGAGTGTTTGGAGAGATCGGCCCCTCATACAGCGTCCACAGCTTTGGGGCTCCTGAGTTTTTGGAGAGATCAGTCCCTCATACAGCGTCCACAGCGTTGGGGCTCTTGAGTGTTTGGAGAGATCAGTCCCTCATACAGCGTCCACAGCTTTGGGGCTCTTGAGTGCTTGGCAGAGATCAGTACCTCATACAGCATCCACAGCTTTGAGGCTCTTGAGTGTTTGGAGAGATCAGTCCTTCATACAGCGTCCACAGCTTTGCGGCTCTTGAGTGTTTGGAGAGATCAGTCCTTCATACAGCGTCCACAGCTTTGCGGCTCTTGAGTGTTAGGAGAGATCAGTTCCTCATACAGTGTCCACAGCTTTGCGGCTCTTGAGTGTTTGGAGAGATCAGTCCCTCATACAGCGTCCACAGCTTTGGGGCTCTTGAGTGTTTGGCAGAGATCGGTCCCTCATACAGTATCCACAGCTTTGGGGCTCTTGAGTGTTTGGAGAGATCAGTCCCTCATACAGCGTCCACAGCTTTGGGGCCCTTGAGTGCGCACAGAGATCAGTCCCTCATACAGCGTCCACAGCTTTGAGGCCCTTGAGTGTTTGGCAGAGATCGGGCCCTCATATAGCATCTACAGCTTTGGGGCTCTTGAGTGTTTGGCAGAGATCAGTCCCTCATACAGTGTCCACAGCTTTGGGGGCTCTTGAGTGTTTGGCAGAGATCGGACCCTCATACAGTGTCCACAGCTTTGCGGCTCTTGAGTGTTTGGCAGTGATCGGTCCCTCATACAGCATCCACAGCTTTGGGGCTCTTGATTGTTTGGCAGAGATCGGTCCCTCATACAGTGTCCACAGCTTTGGGGCCCTTGAGTGGGCACAGAGATCAGTCCCTCATACTGCGTACACAGCTTTGGGGCTCTTGAGTGGGCACAGAGATCAGTCCCTCATACAGCGTCCACAGCTTTGGGGCTCTTGAGTGGGCACAGAGATCAGTCCCTCATACAGCATCAACATCTTTGGGGCTCTTGAGTGGGCACAGAGATCAGTCCCTCATACAGTGTCCACAGCTTTGGGACTCTTATGTGTTTGGCAAAGATCGGTCCCTCATACAGCATCCACAGCTTTGGGGCCCTTGAGTGTTTGTCAGAGATCGGTCCCTCATACAGCGTCCACAGCTTTGGGGCCCTTGAGTGTTTGGCAGAGATCAGTCCCTCATACAGCATCCACAGCTTTGGGGTTCTTGAGTGTTTGGCATAGATCGGTCCCTCGTACAGCGTCCACAGCTTTGGGGCTCTTGAGTGTTTGTCAGCGATCAGTCTCTCATACAGCTTCCACAGCTTTGGGGCTCTTGAGTGTTTGGCAGAGATCAGTCGATCATACAGTGTCCATAGCTTTGGGGCTCTCGAGGGTTTCACAGAGATCGGTCCCTCATACAGTGTCCACAGCTTTGGGGCTCTTGAGTGTTTGGCAGAGATCGGACCCTCATACAGTGTCCACAGCTTTGCAGCTCTTGAGTGTTTGGCAGTGATCGGTCCCTCATACAGCATCCACAGCTTTGGGGCTCTTGATTGTTTGTCAATGATCGGTCTCTCATACAGTGTCCACAGCTTTGGGGCCCTTGAGTGGCACAGAGATCAGTCCCTCATACTGCGTACACAGCTTTGGGGCTCTTGAGTGGGCACAGAGATCAGTCCCTCATACAGCGTCAACAGCTTTGGGGCTCTTGAGTGGGCACAGAGATCAGTCCCTTATACAGTGTCCACAGCTTTGGGGCACTTGAGTGTTTGGCAGAGATCATTCCCTCATACTGCACTCACAGCTTTGGGACTCTTATGTGTTTGGCAAAGATCGGTCCCTCATACAGCATCCACAGCTTTGGGGCCTTTGAGTGTTTGGCAGAGATCGGTCCCTCATACAGCGTCCACAGCTTTGGGGCCCTTGAGTGTTTGGCAGAGATCGGTCCCTCATACAGCATCCACAGCTTTGGGGTTCTTGAGTGTTTGGCATAGATCGGTCCCTCGTACAGCGTCCACAGCTTTGGGGCTCTTGAGTGTTTGTCAGCGATCAGTCTCTCATACAGCGTCCACAGCTTTGGGGCTCTTGAGTGTGTAACAGAGATCGGTCCCTCGTACTGCGTCCACAGCTTTGGGGCTCTTGAGTGTTTGGCAGAAATCAGTCTGTAATGCATGCCACAGGCTTCTCACCGACAGAGATAAGTCCCTCATACAGTGTCCACAAAAGTCAACCGGTGCAGAGGTTGAGGAAAGCAACAATTAAACTTTTAACAACATTCGTGCCTTGGAAGGGTCCGCCTCTCGTGATCAGTTAAAAACAGCAGTTCATCATGTGAAGCAATATTACAATAAAAGGTTGAAATTCGTATAAACACAATAGGGACAAGGTTAATGTTTAAATGTAAAGCAAACTGATTAACAGGAAGGGTATCACCTGATGAGTATGAAGTCTTGCTCTAGCTGTCATCTGGGCTCCTCTCTCGTCTGTGCCTTAGCTCGTCTCAGATCCTCCCCTGCACTCTTGGACACGCATCTGCGCTGATCACTCTGCACTGGATTCCTCTCCCCCATGAACTCTCTTCACCTTCCAACTTCAGCCTAATAGTTTCTGCCGCTCTGATAACCGTTCGCTCCACTAGCTTCTTCACTCTGTCTGATTATCTCAGCTCCAATGTCCAATTCACTCCAGCTGCTCTCACAGACTAATCCACGATATAACTTCAGTCTCTTCCAAAAGGCGTCACTTCAGACTCCAGCTGATCACAACTCCTCCTGATAAGTAACTGCTTCTGACTGCTTCCTTCAGTTCCAAACATCATCTCACTTCTCTCTGTTCAAAACACCATCTGCTCACAACTGCTTCTGGCTTCTCTCTCTCTCTGGTTCCAGCTCACTGACTGCCTGTCTGTCTTCTCTCTGTTCCAAGCATCTTCTTCTTCCTCTGATTCCAACTGTCTCACTGACAAACTGACTAACTGAGTTCTCTCTGTTCCAAGCATCCACTGTCTCTTCTCCTCTGCTCCAACTCCACTCCAACTGCTTCTAACTCCATTCCTTCTGCTTCTGAAGTCAACTCTTTTCTGCAACTCAACTCTTTCTCTTCTAATCATCGACTGTCTGACTCCGCCTCTGCACTTCACTAATATGGAATGCTGTCTCCTCATGGAAAGTTCCAGCCAGCAGCCTCCTCCCACCGATTCCATGTACCAGGCTCCTTGCGCTAGACGCTCCCACAGTGACCAGCTGCTTGTTTCGTCTAGAGACCTGAGCCCAGAGACACTTCCTGATTAGATTCAGCTCTGGCCGGTTCTCTACAGTTCGCTAAGGATGAACAACACCTCATAACTAAAACATTACCTTTACCCTGCAAGCATCTCAGTCTGCAGGGACAGAAAGCAAAATGGAGTCTCTCTAGTTCTGGGCCTTGTAGGCCTGAGAAGGATGAAATAACACTTAGCTCTATCAGAGTACATACATAAACCATACCAATATGTAATATAAAGTCAGGACTACAGAATCCACCCTCTACTATAGGTAGGATGATGAAAGGACACATAATTATGTCAAAGCCAATTGGCAATAGATGGATTAGAGTCAAGAATAAGGGATCTATCATCATATAAAGCAGCCATGCTCTAGTTTATGTTTCTAGGTTCTGAAAAAGGCCTGAAAAGGACCAACACAAGGCAAGAATAGAGATTCAGGATGTAGCAAGCTTAAAGTCACTATCACTCAGAAATAGAGCCGAAAACCCGGTCAGAACAAGGGTATAGAAGGATAGTCGTTTGTTGAGGTATGCTAGTAAGGCGTTGTGGAGAGCTTTGTACACGTGGGTGAGGAGCCTGAAGGTGATCCTCTTGTTGACCGGTAGCCAATGCAGGTCTCGTAGGTGGGTGGTGATGTGGCTGTGGCGAGGGAGTCCAAGGACGAGGCGTGCGGAGGCGTTCTGTATGCCCTGGAATCTCTTTTGGAGTGTAGTCGTGGTTCCTGCGTAGAGTGCATTGCCGTAGTCCAGCCTTTTGCTGACGAGCACCTGGGTGACCCCTCTCCTGGTTTTGGTGGGGATCCATCTGTAGATTTTCCAAAGCATACGGAGGGTGTTGAAGCAGCAGGATGAGACGGCGTTGACTTGCTGGGTCATGGTGAGCGTTGTGTCCAGGATGAACCCCCAGATTGAGTGTGTGGTTTGAGGGTGTCGGGGGAGCTCCCAGCGCGGTAGGCCACCAGGAGTCGTCCCATGCGGAGGGGGTGGGTCCAAGAATGAGGACCTCCGTCTTGTCCGAGTTCAGTTTCAGGCAGTGGGTCTTAATCCATTCTGCGACGGCCTTCATTCCCACATGAAGGTTGGATTTGGTGATGGCTGGGTCTTTGGTGAGGGAGATGATCAGCTGGGTGTCATCGGCGTACAGGACGATGTTGAGGTGGTGATGTCGGAAGATGTTGGCGAGCAGAGCCATGTAGATGTTAAAGAGGGTTGGGCTGAGGGAAGAGACTTGGGATACGCTGCAGGTGATCGTGGTGGCTTTGGAATTTTATTTTTATTTTTATTTTTATTTCTTATATCGCGCAGGAATCAATCCCGTAAGGGTATCTCCACGCTTTGCTCACCAGAAACATTAGCAGATACAGTAAAGGTGATTAGTGATGATGGAATGTTTCCCGGAAGAGGAGGGTTTTTAGTGACTTTCTAAAGGATAGATGGTTGGTAGTCATTCTCAAATCAGTGGGAAGTTTGTTCCACAGAGGGGGGCCGACTGAAGAAAATGCTCGGTCTCCCTGTCTAGATTTTTTTGTAACAGGTGGTTTCAAAAGGGCTTGATTGCTTGAGCGGAGTGACCGGCTAGGTTGATACAGCTCCAGTGATTGAGAGAGATATTTAGGACTATCTCCATATAAGCATTTGTGGACCGTGCAACACATTTTAAAACTGATTCGCTGCCGTATAGGGAGCCAATGCAGCTCCTCCAACAAGGGCTTGGAGGGGGTCCTAGCTGGTGCACTCATGACCAGTCTAGCCACCGTATTCTGGACTACCTGCAAACGGCCCACTGCATCTGCGTTAGCAAGTGTCAGCAGGCCGTTGCAGTAGTCCAGGCGGCTAGTAACCAAAGCCTGTACGAGTGTCTTCCTATAGGTATCAGGAAGGTACGGGAAGATTCGTCTTAAGAGGCCGATGGTATGGAAGCACAATCCTGCAATAAGGTTGGTATGTTCCTTAAGGGTCAGTTTTTGGTCAATTTTTACTCCTAAGTTTTTGACATGTGGCTTTGATGTTGGAACTGGACCCAGGTCCAGCGGCCACCAATCGGGAGACCACAGAAGATTTACTTTGCCGAAGAGCATGATCTCTGTTTTTGCAACGTTACATTGGAGGCAGTTTGCGGCCATCCAATGTGACACTGCCCTCATACCCTCAGCAAAGTTGTCCTTGACTTTAGGGCCAAGGGAGCTAAAAGGGTAGAGGAGCTGGGTGTCATCAGCGTAGGAGACCGGTGTGAACCCGTACTTCCGCACAATCTCAGCGAGGGGGGCCACATAAACATTGAACAATGTAGGGCTAAGGCATGAGCCCTGTGGCACCCCTTTCGTGAGCTCCCTCGAGATGGAACGATAGGGGCCAAGGCTGTTGGATTGCGACCTCCCGGAAAGGAAACTCTCCAGCCAGGATAGTGCTAAGCCTCCAATCCCCACTCCCTGCAAACGGCTGAGAAGGATGTTATGGGACACGGTATCAAAGGCCGCAGACAGGTCCAGCAGCACTAGAATCATGGAACCCCCTCTATCCTGTGACATTTTGATTTTGTCAGTCACCGAGAGGAGGGCAGATTCAGTGCTGTGGTTGGGCCTGAACCCAGATTGTGATTGGTCCAGGTCCCCTGTCACCTCGATAAAGCTGGAAATGATGGTATTAACGTATTTCTCAGCTAGTTTGCTAATGAAAGGGAGGAGTGAAATAGGGCGGAGGTTGGAGAGCTCTGACCAGGGTAAGGTGGTATTTTTGCGTATGGGGTTCACGACTGCTTCTTTCCAATGTTGTGGGAGTTGTCCTTCGGCAAAGGAGAGATTTATTAGCTTTTGAATAGAGGGGCCTAGAGATTCTGTCAGGGGAGAAATCATTTTAGCAGGAATCAAGTCGTTGGGGGAACCGGTCTTCATATTGTTAATAAGAGTGGTCAGTTGCTGTAAGGTTCTTTCTGGAATTACATGCGGGGTATTCCCAAGGGTCATCCCAGGGGAAATTCCAGAGGCCACAGTCTTTGGAGGACCTGAGACTTGCATGATTTTCTTATATATCCCCTCAATTTTGTCTTCAAAGAACTGGGAGTTTTTATTACAGAGGTCTTGGGAAAAAGTGTCCGGGCTCTCACACATTGCTGGGTTGGTGAAGGCCTTTATAACCCTAAATAGCTCTCGAGTAGAGTTGCCTGCCTCTGTTATTTGGGAGGTGAGGCTGATTTTCCTCGCTTTTTTGATATTTTTGTAGTAGGTGTTCATAGCTACCAAATATCGTTCCTTGGTAAGGGGGGAGGCGTACTCTCTGGGATCTGCCGGTGAAGAAGGAGGTGCTCCAGTCCATGGTTTTGCCTTGGATCCCTGTGTTGTGGACGCGTGAACAAAGGGTGCGGTGGCAGTTGGTGTTCAAAGAGGCCGAGAGGTCCAGGAGGATGAGGGCAACAGTCTTGCCCTTGTCTAGTATGGCCCTGATGTCGTCAGTAGCAGCGATGAGGGCGGTCTTGGTGTTGTTGTTGCTGGTTAAGTCGGATAGGGAGGAGTCCAGTATGTTGTTGTGCTCCGGGAAGAGGGTCAGTTGTCTGTCGGCAGTCTTCTCAATGATTTTTGCCAGGAACAGGAGCAGGAAGTTGGGTCGGACGTTCTTGAGGTCCTTTGCGTTATCTTGGGTTTTTTGAGGAGGGCGTTGAATTTTGTGTGTTTCCAGCTCTCTGGAAAGGTGGAGGTCTCGAAGGAGCTGTTGATGATCTTTCAAGTTGAGGTGCGATGATGGTACTTGCCTTGTTGAAGATGTGGTGGGGGCAGGAGTCGGAAGGTGAGCCGGAGTGGATGGTGTTCATGATTTTGGCGGTTTCTTCGTCGTTGATGTTGTACCAGGAGAGCAGAAGGTCGGTGCATTCGGTGGGTGTAGATTCTAGGGTGTCGGCATCTGCCATTTGCGTCTGGGTATCGAAGCTGTTGTAGATGTCTGCGATCTTGCTGTAGAAGAAGGTAGGCAGGAAGTCGCAGGTGGGATGTCATTGGAGCTGGAGCTGGTGGGTGGGGAGTTCTTTCACGATGTTGAAGAGCTCTTTACTGTTTTGTGCGTTGTTGTCTATGCGTTCCTTGAAGGAGGTTCTTTTGGCGGATCTGATGAGCAGGTTGTGTCTGCGCCTGGCATTCATGAGGGCTGTGTGGTTGTCTGGTGTCTGGTCCTTGCGCCATTGCTTCCCGAGTTTTCTGCAGGTATACTTGGAGTTCTGGAGGTCGTCGTTGAACCAGATGGTTCAGGTGTTGATGTGTCTGTCAGAGGGTTTCCTGATTGGGGTGAGGGTGTTGGCGCAGTCGTCTATTCATATTCTGAAGTTGTGGGCTGCTGCGTTGGTCTCGGAGGGCTTGGGATGAGGGTCTCGGGCGAGTGCGGTGATGAGCTGGTCTTCAGGAACTTTTTTCCAGCTGCCG
Source organism: Lissotriton vulgaris (assembly GCF_964263255.1). Lineage (NCBI taxonomy): Eukaryota > Metazoa > Chordata > Amphibia > Caudata > Salamandridae > Lissotriton > Lissotriton vulgaris. Next base: position 436,457 of record NW_028251420.1, read on the forward strand.
TGTTGGATACCTTGTGGTTTGTTATGTGTGGTGTGTTTCTCTAAGGAGAAGTGGATGCAGTGGTGGTCGGTCCAGTGGAGTTCGGTGGTGTGGCCGAAGGTGACGTGGTCGCTGGTGGAGGAAATGGGGTCAAGGGTGTGCCCAGCGGAGTGTTTGGGTGTTGTGACGAGTTGCTTGAGTCCGAGGCTGGTGAGGTTGTCAATCAGTGTTATGGAGTTGTTGTCGTTGGTGGTCTCTAGGTGGAAGTTCAGGTCTCCGAGGAGGATGTAGTCTGTGGAGGCGATGGTGTGCATGCTGATGAGGTCGGCGATGGATTCGCTAATCTGTAGTCGGGGGTCGGAGGTCTGTAGACAAGGGTTCCTATGAGGGTGGTGTTGTTGTTGACGTGGATCTGGAAGTGTAAGTGTTTTGCCATGATGAGGGCGTCTTAGGTGCTGGTAGAGACTCTGATGGTATCCCTGTGGATGATGGCGATTCCTCCTCCAGGTTTGTTCCGGTCTCTGCACGTGATCTTGTAGCCGTCGGGTATGGCTGTGGCTATGTCTGATGCAGAGGAGGTGTTCATCCAGGTTTCCATCAGGAAGGCGACGTCCAGGACGGAGGAGTCGAGCAGGGTCCCAGAGTTCGACTGCGTGCTTGTGGACTGAGCAGGTGTTGAGCAGTATACAGCTGAGATGGTTATGGCCTGCAGTGTTGGGATGGGCAGGGCGTGCTGGTGTGCACTGGCTGGAGAAGCTGCAGCAATGGCAGGTGAAGGGTCCGTGGGTGTCCTTCGGGGAGGCCTGGAAGCAGGCGGATTTTTGGCCTTTGTTTAGTGTGTGGAGGGTGTTTGCATCATAGCGGTGTCAGGTCCTGTGGAGCTCGCGGGTGTCAGGGTGTCTGGTGCTGGGCGCGGTCCAGGTGCGGACAGGCTCAGACTCAGCGGTCATCATTTGTAGGGGAGGGGGAGGGACGAGCAGCTGGGAAGCAGGAGCGGGGCGGAAGGGGAGGGTCTGCGGCGGAGAAGGGCAATGGTGGGAAAACTGGGCTCAGATGTTGTAAGGTGGAAGAAAACCACTCAGGCACAATACAGTAAACAGAATAATACTACAAAAAGATGGCAGACAAAACAGTGCGCAAAAAAAGTAACAAAAACGATCCACGGAGACAACTGCCGGAAGAACTACTTAGCCAAAACAAGGGAGACCTTGAACCCTGGTCAAGCTTGGTGGAGTCTTGTTAGTCGACCCATTACCTGTAGTATCGCTGTACTGTACCTTTTTGGAGCAGGGGTAAGACTGGATGTTCTCACACTTCTTGGAGTCCTACATCAAATGAAAGCTTCCTTATAATTTTGATCCACCCTACCTTATTACAGGTATCCAAGTGGGCTCCTCTGTCGGGGCTCCGGCATAGGGTCGGAGTTCTGGGGTCCTCGGAATTCTGGGCCAAAACAACAAGGGACGGAGCTTGACAATGCTGCTTATGGGGCGACGTCCAATATCTAGCAAGAGAGGGGAGAGGAGGGTACTTCGGGACAAGTCCCTTGGGCTTTGAGCAAGGGATTGTAATTCGAGTGGTTCTACCACCAGATCTCCATGAAAGCCCTTGATCTTATCTTCATATAGGGCAAACTTCCACCATTTCAGTCTGCGGCAATCGTTAGATGGATAAACTTCCTTGGGAATACTCAAGGGTTGGGTTCCGTTGGGGAGGCTGCCCCAAAGTTCCTTCATACTTAGGCAGAGTGGATTGTGGTCGCCATCGATAGTGATCATGTCAAATCAAGCACCGCAGTTTCCAAGTTGCACAGGAGTAGAACGCAGCAATTCCCCCACTCCCTTTAAAACAGTTCCACAAATACTTTCTTTTTAATTACTTGTGAATATGCTCCAACGGGGGTGAAGGGTTGGGGATAGAGAAGAGATTGCCAAGGAATCGCGGTCTTCAACTCAAGGGTTGTAGCTCAGCTTTTCATTTTATCCCTTGATTAACCTGAAAACTGTAATCACATTAATACTAATTAATTCTGTAATCTTCCTGAAACATTCATATTCAGATTGACTTAACTCTACATATCCTACCCACTATTTTCTTGACCTTTGCTCCTCTTCCATTAAGTTTTCTCGCAAACAATAACTCATCACATGCTATTTTTTTCATAAACTCTAAATGTTATTTTTTTTCCAGAGGAAGTACTTGCGGTTCCAGGAAACAGAGTACTCGAACAGCAGCAAGCAGAAACATCTTCAGGTAAGTGTGAGTCTTTCTCTTCTTTGGGAAATTAATGACACAAAGAACATTGCACTCTGAGAAATATCTGTGAATAACTAACTGTTCTCAAATTGGTCCAGCCTTATCTCGTAAGCGTGGCAGCAACTTTGAGAGAAAAGGTTCTAAGCTCTTTTGACCTTATTCCAGTCAACGAACGCAGAGCGCTCGTTTAACAAGCTTTCTTCATTTCAACAATAACTCTAATTATCTCAGAAACAATGTTGAGAAGCAGTAGGCAACATTCATCCGACCAATTAGTATAACGTAAGCGCAAACACAGGAAACGGACACTATGAAGGATACTTGGGCATGAGCAGATAGTTATCAGGAATATTATTATTTACTGAAGCAACAAAAAACAAAGTACTATGTCGCACCTACTCTGACTAACTAACCGACGAGAATTTCACAGAAACGTCTACTCATGGACAATCTTCAGGTTTAGTGCGCCGATTAGAACTCAGACGTGCTTCACATCCCAAATGTCTTCAAGGAAGAACAACTAGTGCACTAAAGGAAGGAACAAGTTGGCGGACATCTTGATTTTCCTTTTTCATCAACTTGATCTCCATTTTCCAGTAGGGCAACGGTATCTATATCCTTTTGACATCTTTCCTCCCAGTGTGCCCGCAATAATTAGATTATTGATGGGAACTTTTTTAGAGGCTCTGACAGTACTTCCTCTCAAGGAAGTTTCCATCAGTCATGGTTTATTTGGGAACTCTTTGTGAAAAGCCTCAATTAAATGTGGAGCATGAACATCTGTGTGTTTCTCCCAGGACCTTCCATCTGTGCTGTAACCCTTCCAATCAAGAAAAAGAGAACACCTCTAACTTTTTTAGTGTTAAGAATTCTTCGAACTTCATATTCACTTCCACCTTCAAAATCCAACGGGTCAGGAGGACTAGATAGACTTAAGTCTGGGGAAACCTTTTTTAACAAAGAGACATGGAAGACTGGGTGGATTTTAAAATGAAATGAAACGAAATGTTACAGGGTTGATCATTCTTTCAATGGAATAGGAACCCACAATACGTTGTTGAAATGCACGGTCTCCCTTTAACTTCAAATTCTTTGTACTTAACCACACCTGATCTCCTACTTGAAGTTTTGGTTCCCTTTGTCTCTTTTTGTCAGCATAATGCTTATTATGCTCTTTAGCAAATTTTGAATTTTGCCCAGCCACTTGATGGATCTCAGTTATGTGTTTATCTATATATTGGACGTCTGCTACCTCTACATCCTTACAATCGATTAGGGAAGTCGGATGTCTGCCTGAATTTAAATAAAATGGTGTAAATCAGTAGACACATTTTTAGCATTATTATGGGCAAATTCAGCGGTCCATAGATAGTCTGGCCAGTCACCTTCTTCCTTTAGCTAGAAGAGTCTGAGGTATTGCACCAGTTCTTACTTAGTGCTTTCTGTTTTCCCATCGGTTTCTGGATGGAAATTAGAGGAGTTTCATTGTGTAAACTCTTTGTATAGGCTCTGGAAAAAAATTGGGAATCCCTGTCTGTGATTAAAACATTTGGAAAGCCATGAAGTCGAATGACATGTTTTTTTAAGTGTTGAACTAGTTGTTTTGCTGTGGGAATTCCTTTAAGGGGTATGAAATGTGTCACTTTGCTAAAGATGTCTGTGAGAAGTTGGCCCGATATGCAACGTTCGCTATTCTAGCGACCGCTATGTATCGTTCCAACGACCCTTATGGTGTTTGGTTGTAAGTCAACCTATAGACCAGCTATCCTAGTAGCGTGGATACGAGCAGTCTAAGGCTAAAGACTCGAGAGGGCGCGTTAAGCCAGCTGTTTACCACACATGTACCCCTTGAACACCCAGTGAAAGGACACCACACAAGTGTTATGAAAATAAACAGTATATTTATTAAGAATCACAACAGCCCTGTACTCTTTATGAGGACAGGGTACTTAGCACAAACCAAATCTCTTTAGCAAATACTTTAAGTGCACAATTAAAACAAGTGTCCGAGGACACGGAAAGGTTAAGGCAAGTCGGAAGCGAGGGACTCGGGACCCTAGAGTAAGGAGGCTATGCAGGCACTGAAATGCCGAGTTACCTAGCCACGAGGGCTGCGGCTGCCCAAGTCTTACAGGCGTCGGGGTCTTCGCTGACGAGCCAGGAGCCGGAAGAAAAGGAGTTGCTGGCCGGCGACCAGTGCTGAATAGTTCGTAGAGATCCAAGCCTGGATCGGAGATTGATGAAACCTGAAAGCAGAGGGGACCAAGTCCGTACTACTAGCCAGTAGTCAGAGGGTACCAGGAAGGCACCAGTTGGCCGTCACCTCGACCAGGTGAGTGGGCGACGCTAGGCTCTGCAGTCTCACGGACCAGGAGGCGTTGTCGGCGACCACGGTGGAGGTGCGAGCTGTCCCACGACGGATGACGCTGTCGGCGTCTTGAGTGGACCAGGAGGGTCCGGGGTGCTTCTTGAAAAGATGGAAGCAAGGGCCAGTCTGGAGCAACCAGACCGGCAGTGATGATTCTCGGATGTCGTCACAGAAGGACACAAGCCAGCGGCTAGTGACCAGACAACGTGCTGAGCAGCGAGCAGAAGGGCCCCACGCAGATCGTGGAGATGCTGGGGGACTGCACTTCGGAGCTGGAGCGGCTCAGGGTCGGGGCTTCTCGGACCCCAGAGCACTCACCAGAGAGTTACCTCGATGGTCGTGCTGGTTTTTAAGAGCGTGCAGGTTCTGATGATGGCCGGTCCCTCGAGGTCTCGTCGCACCCACAGATCACAGCTGAGCTGATGACGGGGGTAGAGGTCAGAGGTGCCAGGGAAGCCGGTTCTCGTCGAGCTGGGCCGTCGGATTCCTTGAGGAAGGACTTACAGCAAACCGCAGAGTTCTTAGATGGTGCCCGCTGATGCAGGGTGACTACTCCTTAGCCACAAGGGAGAAATCTTGAGAAGAGTCTTGAAGTCCTTTCGTAGAAAGTATTCTTGATTCAAAGATGATCTAATTTGGAAGGTCCCCGCTCCGGCCTTTATCCTAAAGAAAGGGGTGGGTACATGACTAGGTCCTGCCCTAAGGGTGGGACCAGGAAGGGGGGTAGTTACACCCCTCTCCCCTGCCGGACTTTCCCCAGGCCAGGGCTGTCGCCCCTGGAACTGGTTCTAACCGGCAGATGCGTAGTGAGCACCGGGGTGCCACTCCGCAGTCACCTTCTCGCAAAAGCCCTACCTACCCAGAATACACAAACCCTGTCTGGGACGGTGCGAACACCGCCCTCGACAGGAAACCCTTTGTCCAAGCGCTCCTCGCTGGAAGGACTCCCAGCAGCAGGAGGTCAGACTCGTGTCTGTGGTGGCAGCATCCATTTTGTGGAGCTGAGGCTTTCGTTAACTTTAACCGGGGTTCACAGTTACGTACATGTCGTGTCCCTCTAGAAGGGCGGAATGCTAACCTCGTCGCCAGAGTTGGTGAGAGGGCAGCATCCCGATTCGTATGACACCTTACTCGACATGTCTTGATAACGCGACACCGAAGTTACCGATGTGGCACGCGTTATCATGGAACAGCCATTGGGTCTTTTCTCCGCAAGCTGCAACCGGCTCGGCTCGGGCCAGAACACAGTTCACGCGAGCCCATGCACTCTGCCTTCAGGATTGTCAAGGCCTGCCATAGGAGTGACTGATAGGGACTCGGGTGTCCATTGTATGGTTAGATATAGAGCTACTATATCTAAAGCAAAGGGTGATTACACGACTTCGCCCCAGCTGTCATGCAGCCAGTTGTGTCAAATTTAGGAGGCCAGCCAGGGGTGGCATAATACATGCTGCAGCCCCGGGCGGCCCTGGGTACACCTATGCCCTGAGTTACAGGGTCTGATAAGGTGGCCCAGTACCAATTGGTAAATGCACCTAGGGTACATATCGTAATTTAGAAAGAGAACAGCCAGGCTGTGGGTCTGATTGGCAGGCCCACAGCCAGAGAAAGTCGTAAACCAGTGAAACAAAAGCAAAAAATCTGGGTGATCATAGGATTGCAGACCCTACTCTCCTACATGACCCCCCCCCAAACGTCGGAACAACTAGCTAACCTTGACCAGGTGAGTCTTCTTGTTCTAAGTGGAAATATCTGGAGAGCCCATCGGCATTGCCATGATCAGTACCAGGTCTATGTTCCACTGTGAAGTCCATCCCCTGTAGGGAAATGGACCACCTAAGCAGTTTGGGGTTTTCACCCTTCATCTGATTTAGCCACAAGAGGGGCTTATGGTCGGTCTGAATCTTGAAGTGAGTGCCAAACAAGTATGGCCTCAGCTTCTTCAGGGCCCAAACCACAGCAAAGGCCTCCCTCTCGATAGCTGACCAATTCTTCTCTCTAGGGGTCAGCCTTCTGCTTATAAAAGCAATGGGCTGGTCTTGACCATCAAAATTCAGTTGAGAAAGAACAGCTCCCACACCCAACTCAGAAGCATCTGTTTGGACAATGAATGGTTTGGAGTAGTCCGGACTCTTGAGGATAGGCGCCGTGCACATGGCCTGCTTTAGGTCATCGAATGCTTTTTGACAGCTCGCTGTCCACTGAACCTTTTTTGGCATTTTCTTACTTGTCAGTTCATTTAATGGTGTCACGATGGAACCATAGTTCCTGACAAACTTCCTATAGTAACCAGTCAGGCCCAAGAAAGCTCGAACCTGAGTCTGGGTGGTTGGAGGAGCCCAGTCCCTGATTGACTGTATCTTGCTCTCCAGTGGCTGAACCTGACCTCCACCTACAAGGTGGCCCAGGTATACAACCTGTGTCTGCCCTATCTGGCACTTGGTGGCCTTGATAGTGAGGCCTGCTGCTTGCAGCGCCTCCAATGTCTTCCGCAGGTGGACCAGGTGATCCTCCCAGGTGGAGCTAAAGACAGCAATATCATCAAGATACGCCGCACAGAAGTCATCCAGCCCAGTAAGGACGTGATTCACCAACCGTTGGAAGGTGGCAGGTGCATTTTTCAGACCAAAGGGCATCACCACGAACTGATAATGCCCACCAGGGGTTGAAAATGCGGTTTTAGGCTTGGCGTCCTCAGCTAACCTGATTTGCCAATACCCAGCTGTCAGGTCAAACGTACTTAAGTAGTTGGCCGAAGCCAGCCTATCAATAAGCTCGTCTGCCCTTGGTATTGGGTGGGCGTCAGTCTTAGTGACTGCATTGAGACCCCTGTAGTCTACGCAGAACCTCATCTCTCTCTTACCACCCTGGGTGTGAGGTTTCGGCACTAGAACTACGGGACTAGCCCAAGGGCTATCCGAGGGTTCAATGACTCCCAGCTCCAACATTTTCTGCACTTCACTCTTGATGCAGTCTCTAACGTGATCAGGCTGCCTGTAGATTTTACTCTTTACGGGCAAGCTGTCACCAGTGTCGACCTCATGGGTGCACCAATCGGTCTGACTGGGTGTCAGAGAAAACAGATGTCGGAACGACTGAAGAACCTGTTTACAGTCGCTCTGTTGATGTTCGGAGAGGCTGCCACAAAAGACAACACCATCTACCGAGCCATCGTCAGGATTCTGAGTGAGCAGGTCGGGGAGAGGGTCACTCTCCTCTTCCTGTCCCTCATCTAGGGCCATGAGCAAACTCATGTCCTTCCTGTCGACATATGCTTTTAGCCTGTTGACATGAAGCACCCTGTGGGGGCTCCGGGGAGTTCCCAGGTCGACCAGGTAGGTGACCTCTCCCTTCTTCTCCAGGATGGTGTGGGGCCCGGACCATTTGTCCTTGAGTGCTGCTGGGGCCACTGGCTCCAACACCCACACCTTCTGTCCGGGCTGGTAAACAGTCAAGACAGCCTTTTGGTCATGCCAAGCTTTTTGGAGTTCTTGGCTGGCCTTAAGGTTTTCGGATGCCTTCTCCATGTATTCAGCCATCCGCGAGCGGAGGCCGAGCACATAGTCCACTATGTTGGCTGCAGGCTTTTTGAGAGGTCTCTCCCATCCTTCCTTCACCAAACACAGGGGTCCTCTTACAGGATGCCCGTACAAAAGTTCAAAAGGGCTGTAGCCAACCCCCTTCTGTGGGACTTCTCTGTAGGCGAACAAGAGGCAGGGGATCAGGACGTCCCATCTACGCCGAAGCTTTTCCGGTAGTCCATGAATCATCCCTTTTAGGGTCCTGTTGAATCTCTCAACAAGCCCATTGCATTGTGGATGATAGGGTGTAGTGAACTTGTAGTTGACACCACATTCCTTCCACATAGCAGTTAAGTAGCTCGACATAAAGTTTGCACCTCTGTCGGAGACGACCTCCTTAGGGAAGCCCACTCTGGAGGATACTCCAACCAGGGCTCTTGCCACAACAGGTGCTGTAGTGGTCCTAAGGGGAATAGCTTCAGGGTACCTGGTGGCATGATCCACTACCACCAGTATAAACTTGTGCCCTGATGCTGTTGGTGGTTCCATGGGACCGACGATGTCGATCCCCACCCGTTCAAAGGGCACCCCCACCACAGGCGTTGGTATAAGGGGGGCCTTTGTCGTGCCACCTGACTTACCACTGGCTTGGCAAGTGACACAGGAGCGGCAAAACTCCTTGGTATCCTCATTCATGTGAGGCCAGTGAAAGTGCGAGACAAGCCTGTCCCACGTTTTCGTCTGGCCTAAGTGACCTGCTAAGGGAATCTCGTGGGCCAAGGTAAGTAGGAAACCACGCTGAGACAAGGGGACGACCAGCCTCCTGGTCATGCCAGGCTTGGGGTCTCTTGACTCAGTGTACAGGAGTCCATCTTCCCAGTATACCTTGTGGGTACCTGTGGCGTTCCCAGCAGCCTCAGCAGCAGCCTGCTGTCTGGGGGGTTCAAGAGAAGGGCAGTCTAACTGGTCCTTCCCCAGATCTTCCCTTGAGGGTCCCCCTGAGCCCAAGAATTCAACTTGATCAAGTTCGAACTCCCTAGGCTCAGTTTCCCTCAATTCCTGTAGGTCAGCCTCCTCAGAGACCTGATCCTCAACCTGGGGCAAGGGGGAAGGCAATGCCTTAACCCTACTGCTCTTTTTCTTGGGAGGTGTCTGGTCCGTTGTTCCAGGATCCAGCACCGGTTCAGTGGGGCATTTCCTGACCTGTGACCTAGTCACAGCGAACACATGTGCTGGCAAACCTAACATTTCCATGTGAGTCCGGTGCTCCACTTCTGACCATTGTGACGACTCCAAATCATTGCCCAACAAACAATCCACTGGGAGGTCTGGACTAACTACAACCTTCTTTTGGCCAGTTACCCCTCCCCAGGAGAAAGCTACAATTGCCATACTGTGATTGGTAGTGACATTGCTTGCATTGGTCACCAGGAATTCTGTACCTGGCATGATCTGTCCAGGGTCCACAAAGTTAGGCGTCACCATGGTGACGCTGGCACAAGTGTCCCTATAGGCCTGAGCCATCTTTCCATTTATGAAAGGCGTCTGTCGGTATTTGCCCAGCGTATTGGGACTTATGTCAGGGGACACGTCCGCGTCCCCTGTACTGACAAGGACAGCCTGAGTGAGTGTGCCAACTAAGTTGTCACGCCCCTCAGAACCCAGGGTTAACCCTACTAAACCCTTGGGAAGCGCACTACCACTGCTGACTGTACTAGGGGGCACAGGTGCCTTAGGGGCTGCAGTGGCAGGAGTCTGCCCTCCTCCTTTCTTGGTGCACTCACTAAACCAGTGAGATTTACTTTTACAGTACTGGCACCATCTTTTGGATTGGCCTTCTTTCTTCTTTTGGGGAGCCTGACCCCCACCCTCTTTGGGTTGTTGGGGACCTGTCGAAGACTTCTGGTCATTTTGTTCCCCCTTAGAATCTTTACCCTTTTGGTCTGCTTTCTTCTGACCACCTTGATTCTGGCCCTGGTTCTGTTTAACTCTCGTACGAACCCATCTGTCTGCCTTCTTTCCCAATTCTTGGGGAGAGGTCAGATCCGAGTCGACAAGATGCTGATGCAACAACTGGTTCTGACAATTGTTTAAAATTTGTTCTCTCATCATCAAATTATACAATCCTGCGTAATCAGTAACCTTACTGCCCAGCAACCAGCCCTCAAAAGCCTTAGTGGCACAATCGACAAAATCAGACCAGTCTTGAGTCTGCGTTTTCTGGGTATCCCTGAACAGCACCCTGTACTGCTCAGTGGTTAGGCCGAACCCTTCAACGAGTGTATTCTTCAAGACTTGGTAATTGTTAGCGTCCTCTACCCTTGTGGTGAGGAGCTTGTCTCTTCCTTTTCCTTCAAAGGAGAGCCACAAGATAGCTGCCCACTGACTCTGGGGAACACCCTGCACAGTGCAGGCCCTCTCCAAAGCAGTAATCCATTTGTGGATGTCGTCCCCTTGTTTAAAGGGGGGCACTATCTTCCCAAGGTGTTTCGTATCGAAACTCTTTTCCCTATTACTAGGTACATTGCTGCCACCAGTGGGGATTGCCCCACTTAACTGTTGCTCTCTAGCGAAAGCAAGCTTTTCCTTGGCCAGGGCAAGTTCTTCCCTTTCGATCCTTAGATTAGCTGCTCTTTCCTTCGCTTCGTACACTCTCCTCTGAGGGGACGTCATCCCTCTTTGAGAAGAGTTGTGAGAGCCGTTGGTATGAAGGGATCTGCCAGAGTCTCTTGACAGAGATCGGGCTCGTCCATTCCCCAGGTTAAGCGGAACAGACTGTAGCGCCGGGGTTCCCCCAGTACCACTATCGTGTCTGCTTAAGTTGGACCGTGTTAGTCTGACGACTTCTACCTGTCCCTTATCTGCCTCGTCCCCAGAGAGATCCTCATCCTCGTCCTCCTCTCCCTCTTCGTTCTCAGTTACGAGGTGGATGAGGTCAGGATCATCTCGGGTTCCCTCGAGGGGAGGCATGTCTCCTTCTGGATTAGAAGAGCTACGAAGTTTCTCAGCTCTCCTGGCATCATAAGTCTCCAAGAGACCAATCAGAAAGGACGTTGTGGGGTTAGACCCCTGCTGAATCTTCCGGGAGTGACACAGTCGTCTTAACTCCTTGAAGCTCAGCACAGTATATCCTGAAGGGATGACCTGTGGAGGGTCAACTGACACAAGGGGAGACTCAGAGTTTCCTCCTTGGCCCGACATACTGTTTCTAGTGTGGTGTAAGTGATGCACCTACCTACACTATGTGTTTTCCTACTGATCCCTTGCTAAGAGTTGTAGCCAAGGTGTGCTAAGCCTTGAGGAGCTACAACAGCTGGTTCAGTAGAACTCAGAGTATTCTAAGCTTTAGTTATATGTACTAACAGTACTTGCGCGATCTTTCAACAAGATATTCTTAGGATACGTGTGGTAAAACAACAGCAAGCTCAAATCCCACCGCTGCCACCAATGTGAGAAGTTGGCCCGATATGCAACGTTCGCTATTCTAGCGACCGCTATGTATCGTTCCAACGACCCTTATGGTGTTTGGTTGTAAGTCAACCTATAGACCAGCTATCCTAGTAGCGTGGATACGAGCAGTCTAAGGCTAAAGACTCGAGAGGGCGCGTTAAGCCAGCTGTTTACCACACATGTACCCCTTGAACACCCAGTGAAAGGACACCACACAAGTGTTATGAAAATAAACAGTATATTTATTAAGAATCACAACAGCCCTGTACTCTTTATGAGGACAGGGTACTTAGCACAAACCAAATCTCTTTAGCAAATACTTTAAGTGCACAATTAAAACAAGTGTCCGAGGACACGGAAAGGTTAAGGCAAGTCGGAAGCGAGGGACTCGGGACCCTAGAGTAAGGAGGCTATGCAGGCACTGAAATGCCGAGTTACCTAGCCACGAGGGCTGCGGCTGCCCAAGTCTTACAGGCGTCGGGGTCTTCGCTGACGAGCCAGGAGCCGGAAGAAAAGGAGTTGCTGGCCGGCGACCAGTGCTGAATAGTTCGTAGAGATCCAAGCCTGGATCGGAGATTGATGAAACCTGAAAGCAGAGGGGACCAAGTCCGTACTACTAGCCAGTAGTCAGAGGGTACCAGGAAGGCACCAGTTGGCCGTCACCTCGACCAGGTGAGTGGGCGACGCTAGGCTCTGCAGTCTCACGGACCAGGAGGCGTTGTCGGCGACCACGGTGGAGGTGCGAGCTGTCCCACGACGGATGACGCTGTCGGCGTCTTGAGTGGACCAGGAGGGTCCGGGGTGCTTCTTGAAAAGATGGAAGCAAGGGCCAGTCTGGAGCAACCAGACCGGCAGTGATGATTCTCGGATGTCGTCACAGAAGGACACAAGCCAGCGGCTAGTGACCAGACAACGTGCTGAGCAGCGAGCAGAAGGGCCCCACGCAGATCGTGGAGATGCTGGGGGACTGCAATTCGGAGCTGGAGCGGCTCAGGGTCGGGGCTTCTCGGACCCCAGAGCACTCACCAGAGAGTTACCTCGATGGTCGTGCTGGTTTTTAAGAGCGTGCAGGTTCTGATGATGGCCGGTCCCTCGAGGTCTCGTCGCACCCACAGATCACAGCTGAGCTGATGATGGGGGTAGAGGTCAGAGGTGCCAGGGAAGCCGGTTCTCGTCGAGCTGGGCCGTCGGATTCCTTGAGGAAGGACTTACAGCAAACCGCAGAGTTCTTAGATGGTGCCCGCTGATGCAGGGTGACTACTCCTTAGCCACAAGGGAGAAATCTTGAGAAGAGTCTTGAAGTCCTTTCGTAGAAAGTATTCTTGATTCAAAGATGATCTAATTTGGAAGGGTCCCCGCTCCGGCCTTTATCCTAAAGAAAGGGGTGGGTACATGACTAGGTCCTGCCCTAAGGGTGGGACCAGGAAGGGGGGTAGTTACACCCCTCTCCCCTGCCGGACTTTCCCCAGGCCAGGGCTGTCGCCCCTGGAACTGGTTCTAACCGGCAGATGCGTAGTGAGCACCGGGGTGCCACTCCGCAGTCACCTTCTCGCAAAAGCCCTACCTACCCAGAATACACAAACCCTGTCTGGGACGGTGCGAACACCGCCCTCGACAGGAAACCCTTTGTCCAAGCGCTCCTCGCTGGAAGGACTCCCAGCAGCAGGAGGTCAGACTCGTGTCTGTGGTGGCAGCATCCATTTTGTGGAGCTGAGGCTTTCGTTAACTTTAACCGGGGTTCACAGTTACGTACATGTCGTGTCCCTCTAGAAGGGCGGAATGCTAACCTCGTCGCCAGAGTTGGTGAGAGGGCAGCATCCCGATTCGTATGACACCTTACTCGACATGTCTTGATAACGCGACACCGAAGTTACCGATGTGGCACGCGTTATCATGGAACAGCCATTGGGTCTTTTCTCCGCAAGCTGCAACCGGCTCGGCTCGGGCCAGAACACAGTTCACGCGAGCCCATGCACTCTGCCTTCAGGATTGTCAAGGCCTGCCATAGGAGTGACTGATAGGGACTCGGGTGTCCATTGTATGGTTAGATATAGAGCTACTATATCTAAAGCAAAGGGTGATTACACGACTTCGCCCCAGCTGTCATGCAGCCAGTTGTGTCAAATTTAGGAGGCCAGCCAGGGGTGGCATAATACATGCTGCAGCCCCGGGCGGCCCTGGGTACACCTATGCCCTGAGTTACAGGGTCTGATAAGGTGGCCCAGTACCAATTGGTAAATGCACCTAGGGTACATATCGTAATTTAGAAAGAGAACAGCCAGGCTGTGGGTCTGATTGGCAGGCCCACAGCCAGAGAAAGTCGTAAACCAGTGAAACAAAAGCAAAAAATCTGGGTGATCATAGGATTGCAGACCCTACTCTCCTACAATGTCTACAAAGACTAACATTGTACTATAGATTTGACTTAAAGAAAGATCCACTATGAGATCTAGGGAAACCGAGCGCCAAGGAGGTGGAGGTGTAGGAAGAGGTCGCAACAAACCCTTGGGAGACTGCCATTCCGATTTTCCCTGAGCACAGGTCCCACATCCGATCACATATCACCTTATCTCCTGGTTCATTTGTGGCCACCAGAAGTTTCTTTTAATGAGATCTTCAGTCTTCTAAACTCCTTTATGGCCGGCTAAGGGGCTGTGGTGACATTCACATTAGACTTGCTTTTTCAGCTCTTTCGTAGGTACATACAAGGCCTTCTCATAATAAGGTAATTCATTTCGAATTTCTCTTATTGGATTTTCATCAGCCCACTGTCTCATTTCTTCTTTCCCTAATAAACAATTCACCTCTTCTTCAAAGTTTTCCTTAGAAATTGCACCCACAAAATATTCCTCTAGGATTATTTTCTGATCTTCTATTTCCATCTTTTGATTCTTGGTGCTTATCCTAGAAAGGGCATCAGCCTTGCCAGTTTTGTTTCGATGTCTGAAGGTGATAACAAAATCATAGTCGGCAAAGTACAAGGACCATCTAAGCTGTCTAGGAGTGAGTGTTCGTGCCGATTTTAGAAACTGCAAATTTCTAAGGTCTGTGAAGACAGTCACAGTATGTTACGCTCCCTTCAAATAGTGTCCACACTCCTTGAACCCATCCTTAATGGCTAGTAGTTCCTTGTCTGTAATAGTGTCATTAGCTTCAGCTGGAGTCAGTTTTCTGGAGCGTTAGGCCACCGGAAAGGACTCCTCCGATCGCCAGCTCTGAAGCATCAGTCTCAAGATCAAAAGGGTTCTATTGGGTCTGCATGTAAAAGGATCGGAGCTGAGGTGAAACTTTCTTTCAGGGAGCAAAAAGCTTCTTCTGCTTCTCCTGACCATTCAAAGATCACTCCTTTCCTTAGTAGTCTAGTGAGAGGTAGGATTTTCAGAGAGAATTTGTGGATGAATCTCCTGTAGAAATTTGTGAACCCATTGAAGCTCTGAACTTCTTTCACGGTGGTCGGTGATTTCCATTCGATGACTGCCTGAATCTTGTGTTTATCCATAAAGCTTCAAGAAGGTGAGAGAATAAATCCCAGGAATTCGACAGTTGCCATATTGAAGAAGCAATTTTCCAACTTGGCGTATAAGGCATTTTCAATCAACCATTGGCGTACAGCTCTCACGTGTTTTTGATGTTCTTCTTCGGAATCTGAGTAGATCAAAATATACGATCACGCATTTATCAATGACTTCATTCAGTACGTCATTTATAACTTCCTGGAATGCTGCTGGTGAATTACAAAGGCCATAAGGCATGACTTGATGCTCGAACAAGCCGTACTTGGTTCGGAAGGCCGTTTTCCATTTGTCACCCTTATAAATTCTTATCAGGTGGTATGCCCCTCTCAAGTGCAGTGTGATGTAGATATTGGCTTCCTTAACTTGGTCTATGAGAACGGAGATGAGAGGTAATGGGTATCTATTCTTGATTGTGGACCTATTAATCACTCTGTAGTCAATGCACATTTGTAATTCGCCCCTCCCCCGCCCCCCCTTCTTGGGCACGAAAAAAAGTAGCGAGGAAACCGGAGACTGTGATGGTCTGATTAATCCCTTTTCCTGGTATCTTTTTAGATATTCTTTCAAGTGTTCGTTGTCCTTCTCCGTCAGTGCATAGATACGACTGCAGGGCATGTTGGCTCTGGGATCTAGTTCAATTTTGCAGTCGTAACACCCATGCAATGGGAGTTTTTCTGTATCTACTCTGCTAAACACATCTGCAAA
This sequence comes from Lissotriton vulgaris, assembly GCF_964263255.1. Lineage (NCBI taxonomy): Eukaryota > Metazoa > Chordata > Amphibia > Caudata > Salamandridae > Lissotriton > Lissotriton vulgaris. Next base: position 452,251 of record NW_028251420.1, read on the forward strand.
ATCCTCACATTCCTTTGGGATTTCTTTGGTCTGTATTACAGAAACAGAAACTCCATTTTCACAGAGTAGGGTTGCGGCATTTGAATTGTGTTGGCATTCTTCATGACCAAAACAATGTTCCTTGCAGTACTCTGAGTTTAATTTAACAGTTCTTGTGTTCCAATTAATTGCCGGATAATGTTTGGTCAACCAAGGAAGCCCCAGGATGAGTTGAAACTGTGGGGCGTCTATCAAAATAAACTGTAACATTTCTGGGTGACCATCTGAATTTCTTAGCTGCAGGGGCTCTGTGTGACTAGTGATAGGTCCAGAAGACAAATTTGTTCCATTGACACCTCGAACTGCCTCACTTTTTAATTTTTGAATGCGACCAATCCAATAGACCAAGGAAACTTAAGATCGCAGAAGTTGCAGGTGGCTCCTGAATCAATCATCACTTAGATTCTTCTAAGGTGGTATTTCGAAATGTCAGGATCAAGGACAGTATTATTTAACCCCTCCTGTGCTCATGACGAGCTCAGCTAGTCATGGGGCATGGTTGTGCTGTGCTCATGATGAGCTGAGCTCATCATGACCCGCGCGACGCTCACACGCGGAGATACTTCCCCTGAAACGGGTGTGGTCATGACGAGTTCAGCTCATCATGAGCACAATGCCACCGTGCAGTTTGTCGAGCTCAGCTTGTCACAAGCATTATGGCGCTGCGCGGGCCCCCTCCCCCCACCGCCGCGGGGGAATTAGCCCCGCGGCGAAGGGGTTAATTATTCAAGGAGAAGATATTGGCCAACAAATGATCCTTTGGAGTTGATGCCTCAGTCGCACACGCCAATTCAATTACTCTTGCTGGGTGTGCCAAAAGTTTCCCTTCAACTGCGTTTTGGGCTTCTTGGGACAAGTTTTCACGAAATGTCCACTCCCTCCACAATGAAGGCACAATTTGTTTAGTCTTCTTTTGTCCTTTTCTTCTATGTTTTTCAATGGACCACGGATAGCACCAATTTGCATGGGTTCTGGGCCAGTTGAACCTTATGTAGGTCTACTTGCATCGGATCATACACTGTCAAAACGGGGTACACTTGGTCAGAATTCCTTCCTTTTTTCACCTTTTCTTTCACTTTGACGATAGTCAATCTCCAGAACTAAGTCCACCAAGGCCGAGATCTCAGTTGGACGATAGGGATCTGCACCAAGGCATCCTTCAGTCTCTTAAGCCTGGATACGAAACTGCAGCTCTCTTATGTTCAGGTCACTCTCTTTCGACTACTAGTTTATTAAACTGAGTTAAATAAGTAACTAGTTCTCAATTTCCTTGCCTAAGCTCCAATAATTAATTATATCTGTAGCCTATGATGCTTTTCTAGTGTCGAAGATCCATAGAAACTCTTTCTTGAAAACCTCAAGATCATATAATATTGGGTTGTCTTTTGTTACCACGGGCATGGACCAAGAGGCAGCGTCACCGCTGAGATAAGACACGATGAATGCAACACAGGACTCTGCATCAGGAAATATGGTTGGGCGGCACATAAAATGGAGCAAACATTGCATCAGAAAAAACGGAGTCTTTTGAGGGTCTCCACAGAAATGCAGAGGAGGTGCTAGTGGGATTACGGGAGAAAGAGGGTGTATTACTTGAGTGCCCGGAAAGTTCTTTGGCTTACTAGGGGATCCTACATCTGGTAAAGTTTGTGTTTTAAAACCCTCTTCAGAACGCATACCACTCATACGATTAGCTAACTCAGAAGTTTCTCTCCTAGAAGTGATTATTTCTAATCTCAGGGTTTAGACTCTAAATCCTTTTGACTACTTCCCAGGATTTCTCCCAAGTTTTTTAAGTCAAACCCTTCCCCCATTCTACTTGGGTGCAATTGTGACTTGGGCACTTCACTTTGTCAATTTCCAAGTTAGAAAGGAGCAGAATGCAGCAATTTCCCCCCACTCCCTTCAGAACAATTCCACAAATACTTTCTGTTTAATTACTCGCGAATGTGCTCCAACGGGGGAAAGGGTTTGGGGATAGAGAAGAGACTGCCAAGGAATCGTGGTCTTCATCTCAAGGGTTGTAGCTCTGCTTTTCATTTTATCCCTTGATTAACCTGAAAACTGTAATCACATTAATCCTAATTAATTCTGTAATCTTCCTGAAACATTTGTATTTATATTTACTTAATCTCAACATATGCTACCCACTGTTTTCTTGACCATTGCTCATCTTCTATTAAGTTTTCTTGTAAATAATAACTTATCACAAGCTATACTTTTCATATACTCTAAATGTTCTTTTTCTTCCAGAGGAAGTACTTACGGTTCCAGGAAACAGACAACTTGATCAGCAGCAAGCAGTAACGTCTGCAAGTATGTGTGAGTCTTTCTCTTCTTTGAGCAATTAATTACACTTAGACCAAAGCACTCTGAGAGAATATCTGTGAATAACTAACTGTTCTCAAATTAGTCGAGCTTTATCTCTTAAGCACGAAGTAACTCTGAGAGAAAAGTTTCCTAGCTCTTTTGACCTAATTCCAGTCAACAAACGTGGAGCGCTCATTTAACAAGCTTTTTTCATTTCAACAAGTAACTCTAATTAGCTCAGAAACAATGTTGAAAAGAAGTGGGCAACATTCATCTGACCAATTTGTATAATGTAAGTGCAAACCCAGGAAACGAACACTATGAAGGATACTTGGGCATGAGCAGATAGTTATCAGGAATATTATTATTTACCGAAGCAACAATATAAAACCAATTACATCGCGCCTACCCTGACTAACTAACCAACGAGAATTTCACAGAAACATCTACTCACGGACAACATTCAGGTGAAGTGCACTGATTAGAACTCAAATGCTCTTCACATTCCAAATGGCTTCAAGGAAGAACAACTAATGCGCTAAAGGAACGACCAAGTTGGCGGACATCTTGGTTTTCCAATGTCGCCAATTTGATCTCCATTTTCCACTAGGGCAAAGGTATCTATATTGCTTTGACACCTTTCCTCCCAGAGTGTAAGCCACAATTAGATTATTGATGGGAACTTTCTTAGAGGCTCTGACAGATCCCCACAGTCATGTCGACCACAGTTCTACATAATCTCAGATCTAGGAGAAAGTAGTTGATGCGATAAGGGCTACTTATCCTCATGAAAGAGTTAGCGCCTAGGCTGTCAGATTGCAATCTTCTGTTTGCAGCTCTTAGCCCATGTTCAAGGTTGGGGGAGTTTATCTGGAGCACCAGCTGCGTCCATTTCTTTATTAGTGGGAGATCTAGGGGAGGAACAGCCCACTTCAGGTCATCTTCGCATGTCCCCATAATGTCATCTTTATCAAGGGTTTCGAATGTGGTGTTGAATTCACCTGCTAATATTAACAACCCTGGGCGAAGCACTACGGTACGCTCGCATAGTTTGCGAAGTTTGCGCTACTTTGCACTACGTGAATTGCACGTAGCACAGTGCAAACATGCGTACCATAGCCCAGCGGTCATTTTTTGCTTGCTCGCGGTCCTCAACGTCAAGTTGGTGGCCGCGAGTAAGCAAAATGACATTCCGGCGAGACTTTTTCCTTGTACGATCAGCAACATCAAGTTGCCAATCGCGAGCGTGAAAAATAAACCTCCTGGCAAGATTCTCAATGTGGGGAGGTCAGGTTTCTCATTGTGAGTGGTCACGTATGCTCGCGACCGCTCGCGATGAGAAACTAGCAGTCCGCGTTGAGAAAGTTGCAGCTCGAGTAAAAATCTACTCGAGCGGCAGAAAACGACAACTCGCACTGTGCAAGATGCCGTTTTCAATGACTGCACAGTGCAGACAAGCATACGGCACTGTGCAATCCAATCAACGCGAACAGCGCACTACGCAGTTCGCGTAGTGCTACGATTAGCTCGCGTAGGGTGATGTGCACTTCGTGTAGCTACGTGTAGCACTACTTCGTGAACTACGCCCAGGGTTAATTATTATTCTTGACGGTGGGGGGTTTTTGTCCAGTAGCTCCTCTAATTGTGTGAGTGCTGTGGAAGGTCTACACCCTTTGGTCTTCTTCACATATATATTGAATAACTCAATGGGTTTTTCCAGCGTGTCCTCAATGCGGATGCCAGGATGTCAGGGCTACCAGTGACTAGAGGGATGATTTGGCCTCCCAATGCGATCTTAACCCATATTATTAGTCCCCATGCTGGGCGTCCTATCCCCCGGGTGGTTGCTGGGGAGCAGTAGCAGGCATACCTTGGTTTGTAAGGAGGAGCAAAGCTCCAGGGGTCCTGGAAAATGCATATGTTAAACCCTTCCATAAGGATATTCCAATGAGGAAGAGGCATTTTGCTGCTGAGCCCTGCAACATTCCAGGATACTATTTTGAGCTGGCAATTGGGTTCTGGGCTGGGATGAGGTACGTTGCCCGAAATGGCTAGGGGGCCACTAGTGTGTGCCTGGGTCTGTGATTTAAGCTGCCTGCCCTCCTATTGTTATTTGCTGCTCCAAAACCTTGTGCGTCTTTCCCCCAGCCTGTCACCCTCTCATAGTTTGGTAACTGGGTGTCCCCTGAGCCCGCACTCACAATGGGTTTTACGAAGCGGGTGGGGGTGCCCCTAGCCTGTTGAACCCTGCTAGTCGCCCTCTCATGAATTGGTAGCTGAGTGTCCCCTGAAACCGCACTCACAATGGATTTTATGGAGTGGGTATGGGTATCCCCAGCCTGTTGATGGACCTTCCCCAAGAGTCAGTCAATGCCCCTCAGGTTTGAGCTGAAAGAGATGCTATCAGTTGTGGAAGGAAAGTTTTGCTTGCTTGAACTGAGGGGGTGTGACATTTGAGTTGAATGAGCGATGAGTCTGGGGGCAGCTTCAGAACTCTAAGGCTGAATGGTTTTCTGCTAGTTCTTCCCCTGTGAGGGTCAGTTCGATACAATCTGTAAGGTGACCAGGGACTGGGCATCTGTTCCCTTACAATGCCATCACGGATCCCAGAACGCCAGCCCCTGACCTGGCAGATCCAGTGGATCGTTTTATTTGTCAGTGAGTCTTCTCTCTCAAACCTTTCCCTCCCTCCAAGTTTGGGAACATTTAATATGTACATTTTCCAGGCAGGCAGCAGTGTGGGGGGGACAAGTGATGGTGTCTGCGTCCTGCCTTGGCTCGTGGGGACTCCCCCCGATGTGCGGTGTTACTTGTTTCCCCAAAGTAGTTACGGTGAACACTCCCTGCCATGAATTTGTTGGACGATTAATTTCGGGCTTCTTATTTCCAGCCAACACATATGTTTTAGAGTTAGTAGAGGTCTGGGATTGAGAGCGCCTATGTGAAGGGGGGACCCTTTTTGGCACACAGGTGGAAACGGGGAGCATTGCAGGGAATGCTAGGTGATCTCAGGGCAGGCTCAGCGAAGGGAAGAGATCGTGGGCCACTGTCCAATAATTGTTTCACCGGTGCAGGAGGTCATAACCCCCACTTCAGCCCTCAGGTCACTAATGAGCTGGGAGGTCACTGGTCCCAGTGGGGAGGTTTGGTGCTGGTTTGTGTAGCGCCCCTGGTGGCTGCGAGTGGTATCATCCTTGCCTTTACGGTCACTCTTACTACTAACCAAACATTCACAGGCACTCTTTTGTATCGACCTCCAGGCTCTCGTTCGATTTTTCTCTCACAACTCCATCAACTGAGTGAGTTAGCCGCAGACCACAAACACTTTACTGTTCTGGGAGATTTTAATTTTCATCTCGAATCCCTGTCAGATAGAGACACTGACCAGCTTATTAATGACCTTCTTTCTGTAGACCTTGAACAACTGATAACAGCTCCAACACACAAAGCAGGACACACGCTTGATGGCATTTTTACTAACAACCCCTATATTATCATGAATAAAATACTTCCCTTAACGTGGTCTGACCATTTTGCCATTCTATTTGATATTCAAACTAAATCAATAGCACTTAAAAATACATTTCAGAACCCTCATCTAACCACTAGAGACTGGAAAAATCTAGATTATAATCAATTTACACAGACTCTTACTGATGCTTTCATGGGTATAGACATGGTAACTGACTCTAATATTGCAGCTACCACATACACTTCTATTCTGGAAGGGGCTTTTTCTACATTAGCTCCATCCAGAACATCCAAACATAATAGGAAGACCCCTTCGGCCCCATGGTTTACTGAAAATCTTAGACTTCAACGACAACATTGTCGTAATATTGAGCGCCATTGGCGCAAACACTACAACCTATCAGACAAAGCAACATATAAAGCTGCACTTCATAATTACAAGCAGAGCATAGCAACAGAAAAAAACATCTACTACACCACTCAAATAGATCAAGCTAGAAGCAGCATGAAGAAACTGTTTGAAGTTGTAAACCACCTCGCCGAACCACCCAACCCTCCTACCGAAACATCTCAAACTCTCTGCAATGTACTGGCTGATTTCTTCTCTGAAAAGGTCACATCTATATTCAAAGATTTTACCCCAAATTCTGACATTACTGATTCTTCTAACACTCAGATAAATTTCAACTCAACAGCTTTACCGGAATTCACCAGGAAAACCCACAATACATTTATAAATTAATTCAGTCAATTAAATCTGGCTCTCCACTGGACCCTTGCCACCCTTCCATACTCAACACTATTCCAGACATCATTACTAAACCACTGACACATATCTGCAATATTATGTTTTCTACAGGTTCTTACCCCACTATTTGGAAAAACACCATAATCAGGCCACTCCTCAAAAAACCTTCCCTGGACCCCTCACTGCCTTCCAGCTACCGTCCTATTGCTTCACTGCCGTTCCCAGCTAAGATCTTTGAATCTGTCATGAACAAACAACTGTCTGACTATATTCAAACTAACGACCTGTTAGATGATACCCAGTTCGGCTTCCGACAAGGTCACGGAACAGAGACTGCCTTGATCAAGGCGGCAGATGAAATAAGGGCCACGATGGACAAGGGTGGACAGGCTGTCCTGATTTTGTTGGACTTCTCGGCGGCTTTCGACACGGTTGATCACTCTACTCTGATCGGCTGTGTCGAGGCCATCGGTATTAAACATAGAGCCAGAGATCTTATCACATCCTTCCTGGCTGACCGCAAGCAGGCAGTCAAGTTAGGTACTTTCACTTCATCTACTTTCAGCCTTCCGTGTGGAGCCCCTCAGGGTTCCTCGCTAAGTCCGACCCTTTTTAATATCTATGTTTCGGACTTAGCGAGGGTAATAAAAGAGTATAACATCAACCTAACAACTTATGCCGACGATACTCAGTTGGTACTATCCATACATAAAAATGGACTCAATGTTGCAGCAAACTTCAAGGACGGTATGAGAGCCATTAGTAGTTGGATGGCCTCCAACTGCTTAAAACTTAATTCATCTAAGACGGAGGTCATGCTATTTGGAAGTATTCAACCTTTGTGGTCCCCCTTATGGTGGCCAGAGGAACTGGGAACTCCACCTCAACCAGTCAGCAAAGTCAGAAATTTGGGAGTAATATTCGATGAAAAACTCCTGTTCCATCACCACGTGAACGCTGTAGTATCATCATCTTTTAACATCTTAAGGAAAATAAAGAAACTCCTTCCATGTCTTCCTATAACTACAGGAAAAACACTTATATCTACACTGGTGTTTTCACGTACTGACTACTGCAATGCCCTCCTCCTCAATGCACAAAAAAAGGTTATTTCCAAATTACAAATGATACAAAATGCTTCCGCCAGAGTCTTACTGGCCATTCCTAAATACAGCTCTGTCTCTGGACATCTGGACCAATTGCACTGGCTTCCAGTCAGAAGTCGTACGAAGTTCAAGGCCCTTTGTATTGTCTACAAGGCAATAAACAACACGGGACCCAAATTCCTTAGAAGTTCCTTTAAGCCTTTGGCAACTCCCAGAACGCTTCGTTCCAACACGGCTCATCTGCTGCAGATACCCAGAACAAGGAAAGTTAACTGGGGAGACAGATGTTTTACTATAGCTGCTGCTAAATTATGGAACTCCCTCCCTCTTAATATAAAAACCAGCCCATCTCTGATTGTCTTCAGAAAGCAACTAAAGACTTGGTTGTTCTCTCAACGACATGATTAACTATAAATCAATCTAACCTCTGCCTAGAGATCTAATCACCGGTATCAGCTTCTAGCCCCCAGCGCCGAGACACCCACGGGTAATTGTAGCGCTTTAAAAATTGCAAAAATAAATAAATAAATAAATCCTTCCGGTCACCTTTTAGGTCTGATAGGGGAGTGAAACTACTGCTGCATTGAAGCCCTGGGGCGGGCTGGCTCGGGAGTGGATGTCAGTGAGGGGAGCATGGACTCTCACAGTGTGTGTTGCTATTCCCTTTTCATTTGGGGGTGCACTCTTGTAGTTGGGTATTTTTCCCTTCACTGCTTGTAGTTCGGTCAAACAATGAGCTGTGAGTGGGTGTGGGTACACCTTTGGCTAAGTATCTGCCAGTACTACCAATGCTTGCAAATGGGTCAGTCAAAGAAGGCTGTAAGCCAAAGGAATCAAGGGATGTCCGGCTGTCCCTACGCCACACAGGGTAGCAAGTTGCATAAAGGCGCGGTGGCGAGTAAAGGCGTGGGGCCGAGTAAAGGCGTGGCTTCAGAATGAATGGTCTGCGGGACTTTAGACCAAAGCCCAGTTAGGACAAAGGAAGAGTGACAGCAACTCCTGCAGCCCCCAGGGGGCCTACAATGGACAAGAAGCGAGAGGCAATAACTTTCCAAGTCACGAGATGCACCCTGGGACTTGTGGTCTCACCATAACTCTGCAGGGCACGAGATGCACCCTGGGACTTGTGGTCCCACCATAACTCTGCAAGTCACGAGATGCACCTTGGGACTTGTGATCCCACCATAACTCTGCAAGTCACGAGATGCATCCTGGGACTTGTGGCCCACCATAACTCTGCAAGTCACGAGATGCACTCTGGGACTTGTGGTCCCACAGTAACTCTGCAGGTCACGAGATGCACCCTGGGACATGTGGTCCCACAGTAACTCTGCAGGTCACGAGATGCACCCTGGGACTTGTGGTCCCACAGTACCTCTGCAGGTCATGAGATGCACCCTGGGACTTGTGGTCCCACAGTAACTCTGCAGGTCACGAGATGCACCCTGGGACTTGTGGTCCCACAGTAACTCTGCAGGTCACGAGATGCACCCTGGGACTTGTGGTACCACAGTAACTCTGCAGGTCACGAGATGCACCCTGGGACTTGTGGTCCCACCATAACTCTGCAAGTCACGAGATGCAGCCTTGGACTTGTGGTCCCACCATATCTCTGCAGGTCATGAGATGCACCCTGGGACTTGTGCTCCCACCATAACTCTGCAAGTCACGAGATGCACTCTGGTACTTGTGGTCCCACAGTAACTCTGCAGGTCACGAGATGCACCCTGGGACATGTGGTCCCATAGTAACTCTGCAGGTCATGAGATGCACCCTGGGACTTGTGGTCCCACCATAACTCTGCAAGTCACGAGATGCATCCTGGGACTTGTGATCCCACCATAACTCTGCAAGTCACGAGATGCACACTTGGACTTGTGGTCCCACAGTAACTCTGCAGGTCATGAGATGCACCCTGGCACTTGTGGTCCCACAGTAACTCTGCAGGTCAAGAGATGCACCCTGGGACTTGTGGCCCACCATAACTCTGCAAGTCACGAGATGCACTCTGGGACTTGTGGTCCCACAGTAACTCTGCAGGTCACGAGATGCACCCTGGGACATGTGGTCCCACAGTAACTCTGCAGGTCACGAGATGCACCCTGGGACTTGTGGTCCCACAGCACCTCTGCAGGTCATGAGATGCACCCTGGGACTTGTGGTCCCACAGTAACTCTGCAGGTCACGAAATGCACCCTGGGACTTGTGGTCCCACAGTAACTCTGCAGGTCACGAGATGCACCCTGGGGCTTGTGGTACCACAGTAACTCTGCAGGTCACGAGATGCAGCCTTGGACTTGTGGTCCCACCATATCTCTGCAGGTCATGAGATGCACCCTGGGACTTGTGCTCCCACCATAACTCTGCAAGTCACGAGATGCACTCTGGTACTTGTGGTCCCACAGTAACTCTGCAGGTCACGAGATGCACCCTGGGACATGTGGTCCCATAGTAACTCTGCAGGTCATGAGATGCACCCTGGGACTTGTGGTCCCACCATAACTCTGCAAGTCACGAGATGCATCCTGGGACTTGTGATCCCACCATAACTCTGCAAGTCACAAGATGCACACTGGGACTTGTGGTCCCACAGTAACTCTGCAGGTCATGAGATGCACCCTGGGACTTGTGGTCCCACAGTAACTCTGCAGGTCAAGAGATGCACCCTGGGACTTGTGGTTCCACAGTAACTCTGCAGGTCACGAGATGCACCCTGGGACTTGTGGTACCACAGTAACTCTGCAGGTCACGAGATGCACCCTGGGACTTGTGGTCCCACCATAACGCTGCAAGTCACGAGATGCAGCCTTGGACTTGTGGTCCCACCATATCTCTGCAGGTCATGAGATGCACCCTGGGACTTGTGCTCCCACCATAACTCTGCAAGTCACGAGATGCACCCTGGGACTCGTTGTCCCACCATAACTATGCAAGTCACGAGATGCACCCTGGGACTTGTGGTCCCACCATAACTCTGAAGGTCACGAGATGCACCCTGGGACTTGTGGTCCCACCAGGGTATGAGCAGGCTTGTCCGCAGTCTAGCAGAGCGACAGTTGTACCCTGGGCAAGGGTCCCACTAGGGTGAGGGGAGACAGGGGAAAATGAGATTAGAGCATCCCCGCAAAGCAAGGCCCCTACAAATCTAGCGGCGAGGCACGTTCTTCTTAGAGGTTGGGTGACAGCAGTTTTCAGGGGGTGACCCAGCCCAGCCTCTTCCAGAAGATGAAGGGTGTGTACGGGCCACCCTTTGCCCGGCACGTCCCGCACCTCGGGCCTATGGAGCGCTTATATGCACCTCCAGGCACAGGAGAGATGTTGCAGGTGGTGCGGTGGAGCCTTGGGGCTGTGGGCCCCGGCTCGGTAATTGAGTGTCTCTTACAGCTACTTACTCCCAACCCGAGTCTCCAGAAATATTGAAAAAGTTACAAAATTCTCTCTTAACAATCCTTATACTTCTTATGCAGACAAATGTTTATTCCATGTTCATCAGTGACACAATGAACGCAGAAAAACAGCTGGGCGACGACTAGCTTATTAATGACGCCAACACGAATCAGCTCTAGCGACAGCTGTTAAATGCAGTGGCTTTAAACCCACACACTTCCATCTCGGTTGTGGTACTGGACAAGGGTGTCCATTATCTCAGTTATTATTTCTTTAGACTTTAGAACCGCTAAATATTGCCATGCAGCAAAACATGGATATTAAAGGCATTGACACCGCTCCTGGTTAACTAAAGCCTCTTACTATGCGGATTATACACTTTTGACTCTTTCCCAGCAAAAATCATCTGCCACCTCTTTGATTTCACAATTACCCGTTTTTTCAATTTTTTTCCGGTTACAAAATTAATTGGTCTAAATGTGAAGCATCACCAATGACCCCCACTACCACTAAACCCTCTATTGGAGATGTTACCTTTAAATGGTTACATTTCAAATAAAATATTTAGGGATACTCCCAAACCCTGGCATAAAAAATATGCTGATGGATAAAGTCAATCCCATCATCGGGCAGGTTGAAAGATATTTTTACCATTGGACACTTCTCGAATTATTACTTTGGGGTAGAGTACAAATGATAAAAATGAACATAATCCCCACATTTATTCATATGTTTGGTATGATACCACTATCCACTCCGTGATTCTTTTTCAGAACAATCTCTTCTACTATTTCTGGATTCATTTGAGGAGGTGATGGGCCCCCCTTGAGTGGCCCAAAGTTACACTCCCCCCACACTAAAAGGTTGTTTACGTCGGGGATCATTTTGCTACATACCGGCTCCAGGAGGGGTCGTTCTACACCACCAGCACTGCCTCAGCGCCACTGGGTCCCTGACGTTGTGGCCGCCCCCGCCGCTGTGCAGCGCCATTGCACGGCCGCGGAGCGGAGCGGACCACAACTCCCAGCGTGCCTTGCTGATTCCCACCGCCCACTTCCTGTTCAAGCGCCAGGAGGCGCAACAAAAGGCGGCAGCACCCGGAGAGGAGCGGGGATCATTTTGCTACATACCGGCTCCAGGAGGGGTCGTTCTACACCACCAGCACTGCCTCAGCGCCACTGGGTCCCTGACGTTGTGGCCGCCCCCGCCGCTGTGCAGCGCCATCGCACGGCCGCGGAGCGGAGCGGACCACAACTCCCAGCGTGCCTTGCTGATTCCCACCGCCCACTTCCTGTTCAAGCGCCAGGAGGCGCAACAAAAGGCGGCAGCACCCGGAGAGGAGCGGGGATCATTTTGCTACATACCGGCTCCAGGAGGGGTCGTTCTACACCACCAGCACTGCCTCAGCGCCACTGGGTCCCTGACGTTGTGGCCGCCCCCGCCGCTGTGCAGCGCCATCGCACGGCCGCGGAGCGGAGCGGACCACAACTCCCAGCGTGCCTTGCTGATTCCCACCGCCCACTTCCTGTTCAAGCGCCAGGAGGCGCAACAAAAGGCGACAGCCCCCTCTGCCTCGCGGACGCGCGCGGGCGGCGCCGGGCGGAGGGCGGGCAGAGGGAGGGCAGAGGGCGGGCAGAGGGCGGGCAGAGGGCGGGCAGAGGGCGGGCCGTCTATGGCCGTCAGGGGACTACAGGGGACGGGACGAGAACCCCCCCTTCGATCTGCACACCGGACAATGGGTAAGCGCAAATTACAAACATCTGCTAACGGGGCTACAACTAAGGCTAAAATTGCGCGAAAAACCCCTGCATCATCTAACATTATGTCGTTCCTGACCTCAGCTGTCGGTAAGCTAAACCAGGAAATTGCTGATAAAGAGCGTGAATTAGGCTTGGATCCCATATCATCGGATAGTCAAATTCTGCCCACATTGTCTAGACAACCAATCCCTTTGGACCCAGTAATTTTGGTTGAAAAAGCACCCATTACTAGGCAACCAGACACAGACATAGATAATATACTGGTACAAGAAGGCCAAGAGGGACAAGTGATCGATAGCCAAGCCGAACAACACTCTTTTCATGACTGTACCCAGGAGCCTCAGCCTGAACCCCAGATTAGCAAGTGCACTAATAAACAAAGGACACAGGGTGCACAGCGTCGTAAGCAACAAAATACCCCACTGAGTGCCCTGGAAACCTCTATCAAGGACATGGTGGAGAAGGTCCTGGTTGACAAGCTTGAAGGGGTACTCATACAAATCTCCACAGATATTATTGATACTCTAAGGGATTGTGTTTCCGATATTCTAAAGAAATGTGACAGGATAAATAAATTTGTAACATCTTTCGAGAAAGATTCTCGGTGCCCACCACCCAAAATCACTCCACAGTCCCCCTCTAACCCACAGAGGCAACCCCAATCCCCTATGGAGCAGGGAAATACCGTACTAGCCTATCCCCAGATTCCACCTGCACCACCACTAGGGTCAATTGGTCGCGGAATGGGGCAAGGGTACAGCACAATTATTACTAAGCTGCCTTTTGCACCTAAACCTTGCCCACCACAGATAATGCCTCTGGCATCTACCCAAGATGGGCTTAACCCAGCAGGGCCTAGAAGACCTCGCCCAAGACCACCAGTTCACCTCCCACCAGAAGTTACACCGTTTGTTGCAATTTTGGTGAATATACCAGTATTAAAACCAGGGGAAATTGAGTCTAATGACTCACAGCTGGACAACATAAAAACATGGTGCAATGCTAACTGTACTGGCCCTAATAATATCTCTGAATACATTCAGACAGGTAGACGTGTGGATTGGGTGGGATATACAAAGAAGAAATTCTCTGGGGATTGTCTAATTGTTAACTTTAACAGACCCCATGAGGCCTCCCGTTTATTTTGGGATGCAACCGAGATTAGAGAGGATAGGATAAGAGCAGTCCCCTTAGGTTTCTTCTACCCCCCACCAGCACCACCAAAAAAGCTTCCTGAAAGGGCAAGTCGCAATAGTCTCCCAACCAAAACCCATCGTATTAGCCCTTGGGCGACACAAACAACTGGTATGCTACCTAAAATCCATGTAAACCAGGGATGTGAATTAAGAAATGGTCTGGAGTTATCAAATATGTTTTCGGCACTATCAAATCTGGATGAAAATGATTGACTAGCTACTTGTGACTGTATTACTGACCCATTGCCTACAACTAACAATAGCAGCGTAAGGGGTATTACTGTTAACCTAATGAGTTGGAATATCGCAGGACTCCGCTCGAAAAGGGAAGATACAAATTGGTTGAATATATTGAAAAAGTATGATGTGATAGCGCTGCAGGAGACATGGGATATGGATTGTGATTTTTGGTTAGATGGGTATACATCCTACTTCCTTGCTGCACAACCCTCAAACTCTGGTCGCAACAAAGGAGGTTTACAGTTTTTACTATCAGTCAAAATGAATGGAACTGCGAAAGTAATAAACACGCTATCCCAAAATTTTCTAGCTTTGGAAGTCACATTGACTAATAAATCTAAATGTGTTTACATTAACTTCTATAACGCTACCCAAAGCACCGGTGACATCGAAAATCTCAATTCCTTGAATAAGTTTTTGTGTAATTTTAAAGAGAGCCAAACCACGCCGACATATTTTATACTGTTGGGAGATTTTAATGTACATTTATGCCAACAAAACTGTCATTTAATAGATAATTTGAATGTAGACATGTTCCAACCCCCACATTTTGAACATTCTGTTAAAGGGTCGGCCCTAGAAGATCTGCTTCTTGAAAATGAACTTTACGAACCAGAGTTCTTTGATAGTAAAGAAAGGGTCTCAACCTACAGAGCTAGGGATTGCAACACTATCATTGATTATATATTTATTTCACCAGTTATGCTGCAGAATGTTATTTTTTATAATGCTATACATACCACACATAGTGATCACAACCCGGTTGTGTTGAACATGGAGGATAATATTTTATTTCTGTTTAATTAAAATTCTGAAGTAGATATCGTCGTCGATATCACTACAAAGGATCAAGGGAGACGGGTGAAATGGAGTAAAATCATACCTGAGGAGTTCCTTTACTCCCTTAACGAGAAAGTGGGCAGCGACATTAATGTCTGCAGGGAGCCATTGAGATTCAAAGGGAATATCATTGGGTCCTTTGAAGCCATCTGTCGCCAGGTGGCAGATGACCTAAAATGTAAGTCCACAAACAGAGAGAGAAAGGCTGAGGGGTGGTTTAATAACGCATGCTCCAAATCACATTGAGAACTCCATAAAGCACTGAAAAAGGTACCCCGTGATAGAGTGGAGGTGGCGAGGCTTAGGAAGCAGTACAATCAGGATATCCAAGCGAGGAAAAAGGAAATAAAGAAACAGGCGTGGGATAATCTGTATGAAAAAGCTACCCTGAGGGACAGCGCAAAATTCTGGACCATTGTTAATACACCTTTGTTCAATGGGAAAGAAAATGCGCCATTGGAGGTAAAGATCCCTGAGAAGGAATGGATGGACCATTTCCAAAAAATGTATGGCAGCAACCTCCACTTAGGACCTTCTAATCTAACACCGACTGACACTCAAGTCCCCCTTCTAAGTTTCACTATTAAAGAGGTACAGAGTGCAATTGAGGATATGACATCACAGAAGGCCCCCGGGCCAGATGGCGTACCCGCCGATATGTACAAAACAAACTCAGCAATGTGGTCAGTTGTACTTACTAATGTCTTCAATGTAGTCGGTATAGACAAGATAAGACCTCCAACTACCTGGTCACAGGCTGTCATCATCCCCATATTTAAGAAGGGTCAAAGGGGCGACCCTAGATGCTACAGACCCATATCTTTGCTAGATTCCTCATTTAAAATCTTGGGCAAAATAATACTAGAAAGAATCTCAGCCTGGACCACTGATAAAAACATCTTGTGTGAAGCGCAGTATGGGTTTAGATCTGCCAGAGGTACAGAAGATCAATGCCTTAATTTACACCTTATACTGAGCAAATATACTGTAGCATCAAGGGGGATGATGTACTTGGCCTTCATGGACTTGTCCACAGCTTTTGACCTAGTTAATAGGTCAAAGCTGTGGACAATACTCCTAGAAAAGGGACTGGATCGTGCACTCGTGGATTTTTTGGCGCGACTCCACAGTGATCTAAGGGCAACTATCCGTATGTCCCAAGAAGGGAATTGTACCGCCTTTTTTAAATCGGGAAGGGGAGTGCGCCAAGGGTGCATTTTGGCACCTATGCTCTTCTCCCTTTATATTAACTCCCTGGGCGAGTCCTTAAAAACTGCCTCTGCAGACGTGCCGTGCTTGGGTGGTTCCGTGACGCCGGTTCTTTTATATACCGACGACACAGTACTGATGTCAAGGACCCCCAGGGGTCTTCAACACCAACTTAATACATTTGGGGCATTTATGCAAGATTTGGATTTAGTGATAAATGCAGGAAAGTCGCATGTCATGGCTGTTGGTAATTCTAAAAGTAACACTAGAACCCTGTACTGTAATGGTGCCTGGTGCCGCACTTACTAAGGTTAAAACCTTCACATATTTAGGAGTGGTGTTCGACGAGAAAGGGACATGGGCACCACAAATCCAGAACAAGACCGCTGCTGTAAAACGATCATCTGCTGCTATATTGGGGTTCGCCAAACGTCTTGGCGGCAAACCACCAGAGGCTATACTATCCATATACAAAGCCAAAACCCTGGCAATAGCCAGATATGGAGCCTCTATTTGGGGTTATAAGAACATAACCCATATCGAAAGGGCAGAGAATATATTCCTGCGATCCGTTCTGGGCTTACCAAAATCCACACCTGCTTTCTCAATACATATGGAACTAGGGGTGGGTTATATTGAAGATATGTCGTCTCTCGCACCATTAAGGGCATGGATTAAAACTTGGCTTAATCCCAATTTAACATTAAATCACACGATTATTAAACACTGTATGGGGCGGGATCGTGTGGCAGAGATTGAGTGGCTTTCATACATCAAGAAAATAGCAGAATACCTGGGCCGCCCTGATCTATATACCAACCCTGAAGGCCTAAAAAAAGATGACATTAGTTGGGCAAAACTGGAATATACAAAGAAAAGAGAAGCTGAAAGAGAAACACGCGAAATTCTGAAGCCGACCGTGAGGTCACATTTTTTGACAATAACATCTTTAGCTATCGAACCATACTTGGCGTTAGTAAACAAACCCTTCCACCGGTGGCTTCTCACTAAATTTCGCTTTAATCAGTCTCACCTCTTGCTGGGTGAATACAGTAAATGGTGTAAACCCCATGAGAACGCCCCCTGTAAGTGTGACGATTTCTCAGACCAGGATTCTCTCCATTTTTTCTTTTTTTGTCCATTATTCAGAATTGCAAGAGAGAAATACATTAAGCCCATATTAAAAGATCAAATGTTTACCCAAGTCAAACCGGCTTTCCTGTTTTTACAGTTAATGGAAACACCTCTAATCATGTATGGGGTAGCAAATTTTCTCACAATGTCTATTAGGTCTCGTCGAAAAAGACCTCAGTCACTGACTAACTGATCTAGCTTTTGTTAAAAACTGTACGCCCAGGCGGGGTAGCACTGTTAATTGATTGTATTATAGGTTTGTAAATATTACTGTAAATAGACCATCGAACAAACCCCATATTACAAACCGTACAAATGAAATGAAATTTTGTAGGAAACTACAGACAGTGCAGAGATGATGCTAAACTTTTTGATACCTCTAAAACCTTTGTAAATATATCGTGGTATTAATGAAATTTGTATTTGTATATAATGTGTCTTGTTTTTAAGCTATTTATATAAAAAAAAATTGTATACTCCAATGATCAACTATGAATGTATAGCATACTTTTATGATTTTAATCTAATCGAATAAAGTGTTTTTGACTCTGACTCTGACTGACGTCGTCCTCACTTACAATATTACTCAATTGCATAACGATTAGCTCTGTCTACTTATATGCTCTCAGCAAATAGGAACACTCCACTTTGGGTTATCTTCTAACAGTCTTTACTGAATTGTTATACTCTGTTTGCAATTTATTACACTAAGTGCCCACAATTTACAAATTCTTCTAATCTCATTGTTTATTCTTCTCAGTTAGCATGGCAGAAGGAACACAACCTTACAAAACTAAATGTCTGACTACATTGTCTCAGAAGAGAGAAGTGTGGCTCACTGGTTAGAGCAGGCAGACCCTAAAGCAGAGGTCAGACCCGGGACCAGGGTTCGATTCCCGACGCGGCAGGGTGTTGAGCTCAAATGTCCACGGACTCGATAATTCTCGCTTTGGTGCCTGACCTAATCATGGGTTCACACTCTGCAACTCTGGGCATTAAGCTTGCTTAATCTCCACAACGGCCCCCCCCGCGGCGGGATGCCTGGCTTTCACCTTGGGGATGCCCTGTAGGGGCTATCTCACAGGGAAAAACCAGGACGGGTTCCCAAGGCAAGCGCGGAGATACCCCTTCGGGGGTCGATTCTGGCGCTATATAAGAAATGTAATAATAATAATTGTCGATCACCCTTACGGGATAATACAGATATCAATCAATCAGGGAATTGTAGAGCGCGCTACTCACCCATGAGGGTCTCAAGGCGCTGGGCTCAGGTACAAGGGGAAAGAACTGAACAGGCATATTTGGGCTAAAAACAAAATAAATCATATTTCCGACATATTTACACAACAATACCCTTCAAACTAACAAGAAATTTACCAGGCAAAAAGGAGCATTTTCCTACACTCTACAGTCCTGGAATACACTGAGAGCCACCGGCCAGTGTTGTCTAACTGCTAGTCTGTGTCTCATCTTGGCATACACTGAGAGCCAATGACCTTATTAAGGCCTTCACTGAATCACTCACAGGCTGGTCCTGGTGCACACTGGGAGTCACTGGCTATGAATGATGCTCACTGATATTGACTGACTAGCCAAGGATACACTGGAACTGACCTGCTAGCGTTGTCACACGCCATTAGTCAGTGCCCCATCTTGGCATACGATGAGCCAAACACCATAGTACTCGTTGAGACTCTGAAGCTGGATATGCCGGGTATACGCAGAGAATCAGTGCCTGGGTTTGGCACACAGAGTCACCTGCCAGACTGCAAACACTCTGAGAGGCACTGGTCAGTTTTGACATACATTGCAAGTTGATAACTAGACCTGTCACACATAAGGAATTGGTGTTTAGGTCAGCACACACTGATAGCCAGTAATAACCTTTGGGATACACCGGCAATCGGTGGCGTTCTTGGTAGAATCTGAAAGTCATTGACCAATGTTGGCACAGATGGGGGGCACTGGTTACCCTAGCACAAACTAAGATTCTATGAACAGTCGTGTCAAATGCTCAATCAGTGCCTTGTCCTGGTGCACACTCACAGCCATTGACTGGGCCTGGCAGACACACAGAGTCACTTACTGGACCAATCAGACATTCAGAGTCACGCCCTAGTCCTGACAAACACTCAACCACACTAACTCGGGCTGGCTCACACATATTCACTGGCCCTTCATTATAAATTCCCCTATGAGGTTGAACATCAGGTATTGAAGAGCAATATCCCTAGTAATAAACAATCATGTATTATTTTATTTGCAGTTCGCTCAGAGCTCCGTCGAGTGAGGAGACAAGCTATAATCCTGGGAGTGATGACAGCCATTAGCACCTTCGTAACCATCGTTCTTTACCGTCTGGGTAAGCAACAGTGAGCAGATCTTCACACACCTGACCAGCAGGCACAAGGACTGGATAAAGGGACGTGGAATATGATATGCTATTCCTATTCGCACACCAGGGATGTGCAATTAGCACAGACTGGTTTGCGAATGGTAATGAAATTTGTGATGCAATGTATGTACAAAATGGCTGCATTGCCATATGTACAAACACAGGAGGTAACAAAATGGCCTGTCTGATGAATATTAATTAGGAAGGTCACAATTTGCCACCCCTATCATTAGCTTAGAATACAGGTGCGAAGGCCTGCTAGGAGCAGCAGATCTCCATTCTTGTGTTTACATTTATTCTATCATTAGCTGTGAATACAGGGGCGAAGGCCTGCTCGGAGCAGCAGACGTCCATTCTTGTATTTGCATTTATTCTATCATTAGCTTAGAATACAGGGGCGAAGGCCTGCTAGGAGCAGCAGACCTCCATTCTTATATTTACATTTATTCTATCTTTAGCTTAGAATACAGGGGCGACGGCCTGCTAGGAGCAGCAGACCTCCATTCTTGTATTTACATTTATTCTATCTTTAGCTTAGAATACAGGGGCGGCGGCCTGCTAGGAGCAGCAGACCTCCATTCTCGTATTTACATTTATTCTATCTTTAGCTTAGAAAATAGGGGCGAAGGCCTGCTAGGAGCAGCAGACCTCCATTCTTGTACCTACATTTATTCTCTCTTTAGCTTAGAAAACAGGTTTGAAGGCCTGCTAGGAGCAGCAGACCTCCATTCTTGTATTTACATTTATTCTATCTTTAGCTTAGAATACAGGGGCGAAGGCCTGCTAGGAGCAGCAGAACTCCATTCTTGTATTTACATTTATTCTATCATTAGCTGTGAATACAGGGGCGAAGGCCTGCTAGGAGCGGCAGACATCCCCTCGCTTATTTTCCTTTATTCTATCATTAGCTTAGACTACAGGGGCGAAGGCCTGCTAGGAGCCGCAGACCTCCATTCTTGTATTTACATTTATTCTATTTTTAGCTTAGAATACATGGGCGACGGCCTGCTAGGAGCAGCAGACCTCCATTCTTGTATTTACATTTATTCTATCTTTAGCTTAGAATACAGGGGCGACGGCCTGCTAGGAGCAGCAGACCTCCATTCTTGTACTTACATTTATTCTATCATTAGCTTAGAATACAGGGGCAAAAGCCTGCTAGGAGCAGCAGACCTCCATTCTTGTATTTACATTTATTCTATCATTAGCTTAGAATACAGGGGCGACGGCCTGCTAGGAGCAGCAGACCTCCATTCTTGTATTTACATTTATTCTATCATTAGCTTAGAATACAGGGGCGACGGCCTGCTAGGAGCAGCAGACCTCCATTCTTGTATTTACATTTATTCTATCTTTAGCTTAGAATACAGGGACGAAGGCCTGCTAGGAGCGTCAGACCTCCATTCTTGTATTTTCATTGTGAAACTTTTTACAGTAAAGGGACCGACGCTGCTTTAAAAAAAATTACATTTGGGAAGACGTTGGTGAGAACAACCAGTGGTCCTCGTGACCATTGCCTGTTACCTCTGTGATCGACTGACCTGACTTTCAAGGGGCAGGTGCTCCCCTCCGAACCCTTTCTCCTTTGCAAAGTAGGTACCACCTCCTTTAAGGTTTTGGTAACTGGTCAATGGTTTGTGACGGCAGTTATGGTGAGAAACTATTGTGCTTACAATACCAAATCACAGTTAGAAAGGAATAACCATTTTACAAACCTTCATAAGGGTGATTTGATATATGTCTCAAAACCTATGCTTTCCCAACTAATTTAGTGCATAGTAAATGGACATTTTGGCTGGCAAACCCTGTGATTTGTGAATTGTAGGGGTTGTGATTGTAAAATGGCTTTGAATATCTAACCCTAAATTGGGCTTCTGAACCATAGACTTGTAATAGTGCTCATCTGCTTTTATTATTTAGGTCTATTGCTAATTTTCTGTTTAAAGTATTTTTAATTGGCCCTTATTGCTCTAAGGATTGGCTACATAATATGACTATTCAGATCCGTATGTCTATTAATATAAATGAAATGTGTGACCTTGTCTAGGTTTTGTATCTATGAAAGTGGTATGTATAGAGCGCTAACATAGCTGAACGCAAGCAGAGACTTTTTACAGGTCCAAAGGCGAGATACAGTCATCGTGTGATTGGAGAGTCAGCTGTTTATTAATAACCAATGCACACTGTACTGCATTGCAATGTAAAGTGCTGTAAGGAGGCGGATATTTAGCGCTTTCTTAAATTGAAGCGGGATTGAGCATTTCTGGTTGTTATGGGATTCTTGTTCCGTATCCTAGATGCATTGATGGAGAAGGCCTGATGCCTTGTTGTTGATTGTTCCACCTCTTTGTCTCCAGTCTCATAGTGTCCTTGCTTTAGGTCCACAGGAGATGGTGGTTCCTAGCTAGACATGCACGGGCGCCAGTCGTTAAGGCTTTGTAGATGATACAGCTGGATGCATTGATGGAGAGAGCCTGATGCCTTGTGTTCATTGTCCCACCTCTTTGTCTTCAGTCTGTTAGTGTCCTTGCTGTAGGTCCACAGGAGATGGTGGTTCCTAGCTAGACCTGCAGGGGCGCCGGTCGTGAAGGCTTTGTAGATGATGCAGCTGGTTTTGAGGATGCTACAGGCTGTGAAGTGCAATCAGTGGAGATCCATCAGGGTGGGTATCACTGGTCATAGTTCTTCAGGTCCATCATTAGCGGTCCTGCTGCGTTGCTGTATGAAGAATGCTCTGAAGGAGGAGCTTGTGGATCAGAGCATTGCAACCAAGCAGATGAATGACGGGTCTAAAGTTGCTTCCTAGGTGGCCTCACTTACCAGAAAATGCTGGTCGCAGGCCATCTTAGTTTTCTTGGCAGTGTGCTCCTTGAATATGAGACCTGTGTCTAGGGTGAACTGGCTTCGGCTGAAAATTTGTGTTTAAATCCATCCAGGTTCTTTGTCTTTGAGGCAGCTATGGCTTGTTGTTGGATGTTGTTCTTGGGGAACAGCAGGATTTCTATTTTGGTCAGATTAAACTTCAGGGAGGAGCTGTACATCCCGATCTGGAGGAGGTACAAGAAGCACGTTTAGAACTGGATGTCTGTCCCAGGCGTGACATTAAAATGCAGTTGTGAGTCTGAGTGTGGTGGAGACTTTTCATGTCATCTGTGAGTAGAGCCACAGGAGGCTCAATGTTGGGACTGAAGAGGATGCAGGACAATATGAAATGCTTTGGTACTCCACAGATGAGCCATATCTTTGGGGTCCAGCAGGTGCCCATGTGAATGAACTCATGTCCTTTGGATCGGCAGGTGGAGAACCAGTGAAGGGTGTCTCCATGGAAACCTATTTGAGACCAAACAGAGTCAATGAGGATGGGGTGACCAATGGTGTAGAAGGCAGCTGGGAGGTTCAGTAATATCAGGAGGCCGAGGTCATCTCTATGGGTTATTGGAAGGATGCGGTCTGTGATATGTAGGTTAGTTGGGTCATCTGTTTGAAATCAGAAGGATGCGGTCTGTGATAAGTAGGTTAGTTGGGTCATCTGTTTGGGAATCAGAAGGATGCGGTCTGTGATATGTAGGTTAGTTGGGTCACCTGTTTTGGTCATCAGAAGGATGCGGTCTGTGATATCTAGGTTAGTTGGGTCATCTGTTTGGGAATCAGAAGGATGCGGTCTGTGATATGTAGGTTCGTTGGGTCATCTGTTTTGGTAATCAGAAGGATGCGGTCTATGATATGTAGGTTCGTTGGGTCATCTGTTTTGGTAATCAGAAGGATGCGGTCTGTGATACGTAGGTTAGTTGGGTCATCTGTTTTGGTCATCAGAAGGATGCGGTCTGTGATATGTAGGTTAGTTGGGTCATCTGTTTTGGTAATCAGAAGGATGCGGTCTGTGATATGTAGGTTAGTTGGGTCATCTGTTTTGGTAATCAGAAGGATGCGGTCTGTGATATCTAGGTTAGTTGGGTCATCTGTTTGGGAATCAGAAGGATGCGGTCTGTGATATGGAGGTTAGTTAGGTCATCTCTATGGGTAATCAGAAGGATGCGGTCTGTGATATGCAGGTTAGTTGGGTCATCTGTTTTGGTCATCAGAAGGATGCGGTCTGTGATATGTAGGTTAGTTGTCTCCACACTGCAGCATGACCTGAAGCCAGATTGAGAGTCATGCAGGAGATGGTTGGTGTTGATCTTGAAGTTGGGCGTTGTCTGCTTCTTCTGTGATCTTGTTACGATATGGGTGATATCAAGACCTGAATAGTAGCACACATTAGATGCCCAGGACCAATCAGCATTGTTTGTGATGTGTCTAGTAGTCCAAATACAGATCCTGATTATCATGGTCATTCTCTTGTATTGTTATATCAATGGAGTCAGTCAATGCTCACACTTTACAAATGTTTACATTGATGGTGGAAAGTGCCTCTTAAGTGCTCGTTATTATTCCTGGAAAGCAGTGTAGACCTATGTTGGTCTTGCTGAAGAGTACCTTTGCTTCATTGCTCCTCGTACAGTCTCACAGCTGTTTATTCTTCCAGTCTGTCTCATCCACTCTTTCTCTCCTGGTCCTTCTGTCTTGCAGTAGAGCGAGAAATATTCTACAATCCCAAAGCGCGGAGCTCTGCTGATGTCCATCCTTATGCAGTGAGCTGTCTTCGTGTACAACATGGCGTTCAAAATGATGACCAGTCACTCCAGACTTCTGTAGCCTCTCTTCTCAAATCCACTCGATGCCTCCGTCCAGCTGAAAAGAATCATCTTCTATTTCAAAAAGGTATGTGATTGTAGAGTATGGGTAATATGCATGCATAACACGGGAGGGATGTCAGTGTGCACGAGGGATGAGTGTCTTTTGAAGGTGTGAGGAGAAATCCGTAGAGTCGTGGATTCATGGTAAGTTGAGTACACACACAGCACCAGAACCAACCTGATATGTAGAAGTATCATAATAAGATATTACTTTATATTACAAAAAAAAAGAAATTCACTGAAAAAATCAAAGGTTAAATTGGAGTAATACAGAGGTCTTCTAATGATATCAAAAACTAAATTCACCAGATACACTTACCTGACATAAGTATATCTTGCACTGCTTTGATGCACTGTGTATGATTACACATATCACATTAATGTTGACATCACACATCTATGGCGGGGCAAGTTATACTTATGCCCTGCATAGACTCGGTCAGTGTCATCAAGATGTCATCCTCAGTCAGCCTGATCTGGGGAATGGTTTGCAGGAGCCAAGGAGTTATCTAAGTGCGGACAGTTGGAAGATCCCACCCTTGACTCTGGGATTGATTGAAATGTGAAAGGAAGGTCTGTATCATGTATGAAACCTTGATATGTGAAAGGAATGTCTGTATCATGTATGAAACCTTGATATGCGAAAGGAAGGTCAGTATCATGTATGAAACCTTGATATGTGAAAGGAAGGTCTGTATCATGTCTGAAATCTTAATATGTGAAAGAAGGTCTGTATCATGTATGAAACCTTGAAAGAAATGTCTGCATCCTGGATGAAACCTTGATATGTGAAAGGAAGGTCTGTATCATGTATGAAACCTTGATATGTGAAAGGAAGGTCTCTATCCTGTATGAAACCTTGATACGTGAAAGGAAGGTCTGTATCATGTCTGAAATCTTAATATGTGAAAGGAAGGTCTGTATCATGTATGAAACCTTGAAAGAAAGGTCTGCATCCTGGATGAAACCTTGATATGTGAAAGGAAGGTCTGTATCATGTATGAAACCTTGATATGTGAAAGGAAGGTCCGTATCATGTATGAAACCTTGATATGTGAAAGGAAGGTCCGTATCATGTATGAAACCATGATATGTGAAAGGAAGGTCCGTATCATGTATGAAACCTTGATATGTGAAAAGAAGGTCTGTATCATGTATGAAACCTTGATATGTGAAAGGAAGGTCTGTATCATGTATGAAACCTTGATATGTGAAAGGAAGGTCTGTATCATGTATGAAACTTCGAAAGAAAGGTCTGTATCCTGTATGAAACCTTGTTATGTGAAAGGAAGGTTTGTATCATGTAAGAAACATTGATATGTGAAAGAAAGGTCTGTATCATGTATAGTGTGATCGTGGAGTCCAAGATGAATCTCAGGTTGCCTGCATGATCCGTGGGTGTCGGTGCGGTGCCCAGCGTGGTGGGCCACCAGAATTCGTTCCAGGTGGATGGGGATGGTCCCAGGATGAGGACTTCCGTCTTTTCCGAGTTCAGTTTCAGGCAGCTGAGCTTCATCCAGTTTGCGACGTCCCTCATTCCTTCCTGAAGGGTGGACTTGGCGGTGGCTGGGTCTTTGGTGAGGGAGAAGATCAGCTGGGGGTCGTGGGCGTAGGAGATGATGTTGAGGTTGTGTGCGCAGACGATGCGGCGAGGGGGCTCATGTAGACATTGAAGAGAGTCGTGCTGAGCAAGGAGCCTTGGGGTACGCCGCAGATGATCTCGGTGGACGTGGAGTGAAAGGGAGGGAGGCGGACTCTCTGGGTTCCGCCGGAGAGGAATGATGTGATTCAGTCCAGGCTCTTCCTTGGATCCCTGTGTTGTGGAGGCGAGATCTTAGGGTGCGGTGCAGACGGTATCGAAGGCGGCTGAGAGGTCAAGGAGGATGAGGGCGGCTGTTTCCCCGTTGTCGAGCAGGGTCCTGATTTCGTCGGTGGTTGCGATGAGGGCGGTCTCGGTGCTGTGATTGGTGCAGAATCCAGACTGGGATGGGTCGAAGGAGCCATTTGCCTCAAGGAAGGCGGTCAGTTGTTTGTTGACGGTCATCTCAATGACTTTCGCCGGGAAGGGAAGAAGGGAGATGGGCCGGAAGTTCTTGAGGTCCTTAGAGTCCGCTGTGGGTTTCTTCAGTAGAACATTGATCTCTGCATGTTTCCAGCTCTCTGAGAAGGAGGCGGTCGAGAAGGAGTTGTTGATGATGTTCCGGAGGTGGGGTGCAATGATGGCGTCTGCTTTGTTGAAGATGTGATGGGGGCATGGATCGGACGGTGAGCAGGAGTGGATAGTGTTCATGACGTGGGTGGTGTCTTGAATGCTGATGGGGTTCCAGGTGTTGAGGGTCGCGGTGGGGGGTGATGGTTCTGTGGCTGATGGCAGAGTCTGGGCGCCGAAGCTGTTGTGTATGTCAGCGATCTTGCGGTGAAAGAAGGTGGCGAGGGCGTCACAGAGGTCTTGCGATGGTGGGACGTCATTGGAGTTGGCGCTGGGGTTGAAGAGTTCTTTCACGATGCTGAAGAGGTCCTTGCTGTTGTGTACGTTGTTGTCCAGGCGCTCCTTGAAAGAAGTCCTCTTGGTGGTGCGGATCAGTTGGTGGTGTATGCGGGTGGCATTCTTGAGAGCTGCATGGTTTTTTCCCGTCAGTTTGTGGCCGCCGGTCTTCTCGAGGGTTCAGCAGGAATTCTTAGAGTCCTTCAGTTTGTCGGTGAACCAGGTGGCTATTCTGTTGCCGGGCTTGCCAGGAGGGTTCTTCAGTGGTGTGAGGGTGTTGGTGCAGTTGCTGATCCACTGTGTGAGGTTGCATGCGGCGGCGTTGGGGTCAGTGGTGTCGGATGGTGGGTTCTGGCTTAGTGACGTTTTGAGCTGGTCGGTGGTGATTTTTCTCCAGCTTCTGCAGGGGATCTGCTGCAGGTGGTGGTGGGATATAGTCTTCTTGAAGGTGAAGTGGATGCAGCTGTGGTCGGTCCAGTGGAGGCCGGGGGTGTGGCTGTAGGTGACGTGGTTGCAGGCGGAGAAGATGGGGTCAAGCGTGTGTCCGGCGTAATTGGTGGGGGTGATCACCAGTTGTTAGAGTTCGAGGTTGGCTAGGTTGTCGAGCAGGGTTGGTTGAAGTTCTCCAGGTGGAAGTTCAGGTCCCCTAAGAGGATGTAGTCTGCGGAGGCGAGGGCGTGCGGGCTGATGAAGTCGGCGATGGCTGAGGGTGTTCTTTGGGTGGGTGTGGATCTGGAAATGTAGGTGTTCGGCGGTGGTGAGGGTTTCCTTGGTGTTGGTTGAGACGCTGATGGTGTTCCTGTGGATGATGGCGATTCCTCCTCCGGTTTTGTTGGTGCAGTCTTTCCGGGTGATCTTGTAGCCGTCCGGGATGGCTATGGCGATGTCGGGGGCTGAGGAGGCGTTCATCCAGGTCTCCGTGAGGACTGTGATGTCTGGAGCTGTAGTGTCGAGGAGTTCCCAGAGTTCGACGGCGTGCTTGTGGACGGAGCGGGTGTTGAGCAGGATGAACTTGAGGTGGTTGTTTTTTACTGGTGCTAAAGGTGGGGTGAAGGTCTGGAGGCAGGTGAAGTTGCATTCTCGGCAGGAGAATGGTCTGTGGGTGCGCTTCGGGTGGCTAGGTAGCAGGTGGATGATCGGCCGGTGTTAAGGGCGTGGAGGGTTTGCGGTGTTGTATCTCAGTCGGGTTTCTTGGCTCCCGCGGGGGCCAGGGGTTCTGGTGCTGAGTGGGGTCTAGGCGCGGACAGGAGCAGATGGGCTTGCCTTAGGCTCACCTTCGGCGCACATCCACTGCGCGGCCACGCAGCTGCCTGCATTATGAGGGGATGAGGGAGGGAGGAGCAGCTAAGAAGGGGGGAGCGAAGACGAATCGGGTCACGGGGTGGCGGGCCATAAGGGACGCAGTGGCGGGAAACGCGGGGCGGCCGGGGGGGGGAGAGGTACAGAACAATGGCGGCGAAAAACAAGAAATGGGCACAGAAGGCAAACAAAAACACAGTGGCAACTATGGAGGGGCACAGAAGGCAGACAAAAACAGTGGCAAACACAGGCAGCAGATAACAGAGACAGGGGCAAACTAAAGGGCAGAGACTACGAAGAAGGGCAAGTACAGACAGTAACAGTAACAGATAAAAACGAACAAAAAAGATAAACGGCAGTGAAGACACACAAAATACTTACAGGCCCACCACTGGGCCACCAGGGATGAGGCGCAGGCAGGAGCCTGCGGGTGGAGGACCGCCTCGAACTCGCAGCAGCAGTGAGGCTCGGGGATACAGCACCAGCAGGGTGTGCTAACGCGGTGGGGGAGTGGCCCGGCCTGAACCAGGGACTTGGGTCGCTCTGCTACTTCGCGACAATGCAGTCACTCTTATGCTATTGTACAAGGGCTCATGTGTTGTAGACAGGATTGTTTGGGGCAGGAAGGAACACCTTCGGTATTTACCCCAAAGATTTTGTAATTCCGATTTTTCAGATTGTATTTTCATTGACGGCCCTTGAGAAAGTCCTATTTTCTTTCCATGGCCATTCAATAGGGGTTTTCCAAATCTAACTATATTCATTTGAAATTTGTAGATTTACTTTCATGGTTAATGCTTTATTGTCTTGATGATAACCGTCTAATTCTATAGAGGTCGAAACCCCGTCAAACCACTGAGGTGCCATATCTCAAATCAGAGTCAGGCATGGCACGGCCAAGCCCATCACTGAGAGAGGTTTGTTAAAATACCTTTCGGCCTCATGATCCAGGGCCTGGGATTATGTCTCAAACAAAAAGAACAAATGATGGGCAGAATGCTGAACAATGCAAACTTTCACCCCCAGTCACAAAGAACTGGGTTTAATCCATTGTTTTTTTGCTCACCAAGCCACCCCAGTTTGGACCTAGCCTTATGCAAATAGGTCTTGACTCTGTTCCTTATGGGAATAGTCCAGCCCGAACTGCCAAGCCAGGTCCTCCCTGGACTCGAAACAAGCATCCTGGGAACGGTATTGGGGCATCACCCTCTTCAGCCAGGATAGCTTGAATCCAGTCGGGCAGTGAGCACAGGACCCACATTTGGGCATACCCTTCCCACTTAGGACGATACAAACAAAAAGGAACTAATGATGGACGACAGGTAAACATTCATCCCCAGTCACAAAGATCTGAGTTTTTAATCCATCATTCTTTTGCTCGCCATCCCACCCCAGTTTGGACCCGGCCATGTGCAAATCAGTCTTGGCCCTTCTCCTCATGGAAACAGTCCAGCCTGAACTTTCAAGCCAGGTCCTTCCTGGACCGGAAACAAGCATCCTAGGACCGGTATTGGGGCATCACCCATTATCAGCCAGGCTAGCTTAAATCAGCACAGGACCCATGTCTAGGCATTCCTTTCCGACTGAAGTAAATGACTCAAATAGGGTCACTCGGGTCACTCGCGACCACCTCTCACCCATACACACAAATGAAGAGTCAGTCAGACAGTAGAGAATACAAACCAAGTTATTTATTAGTATAAAGCTCGAGCGGAGCCCAGTCTGACCAACCTCCTAGGATTGCTGTAGAGGAACTGACATTAGCAAGCATAAAGTTACATTATGTACATTCCAGAACCAATAAAGACACGCCCATTATGGAATTTTCTAAACAGATGCTGTTATACAGTGGAGTACAAAGCATAAGTTTCGATTCCGAGGAGAGGCACACATTATCCACTACCCAAGGTCGCTCTGCTTGTTCCCACTACTGGACAAGTGGGAGAAGGCCTTTATCTAATGGGAAAGAACATTGTATTCATGAAAGAAGCAAAGCTCGGCCTTGGAGAATTGAAACCTAGCAAGATAGTTTTCTCGAAAACAGCTAAGGAGTAGTTTCGATCGCAATACAAAATGGTGCCTAAAATACAAAATGGTGCCGCGATTGCTAACTTATATGAACAAAATCATTTCTATTCTAACAGACCCCCTGTTAGCATGAGCTAAAACAGTTTGTATTTAGAACAAAAAGCAAACAAATGTGAAGAACAGGAACACATGAATACATATACACATTCCATATTGTCTGCATTAGGAAGGGAATCTGTAAGAAGGAAAGAGGTTTCGAAAAAGCCCTCATCAATCTGGATGATGTTGTCTACCTCCTTTTGCATCATAATTGAAGCATTGGTATCATGGATCAATATTTTCCTTTTGGGAGTCAAAACAGTAATAGGAGCACCACCTAGGCAGACATTGATTGAGGACACAGCAGAACACCAATATCGAGACAAGATAAATCACCTTCTCTAAAATCCAGCCCCAGCCTCCAAAATGGAACCAATTCCAATTCCCACTCTCCATTCCCTTGATATTTTCATATTTGTTATCCCAACTATAAATTGGTTGCCAATTACAGCGCATGCACCACCACTCTTGGCCAAAATAAAATCAACTGCATGCCTGGTCAGTTCGGAATAGATCTGCATGCGTTCTAACTGAGTGGTGATGTCACGCAAAGCTGCCACAATGGTGTTGCATAATATTTGCAACTTACATCCAAAATATTCTTGAGCCTTTTCACCTCTAGCCATCGCTATTCCTAATGTGAAAATTGAAGACCAAATATAGCAAAATGTAATACCATTGCTATAGTTATTTATCTCTATATCTGTCACTCCATCACAGAACTCTTTTGCGAGAGTCCTTTTCACCCATTTCACCCAATTTTGGGCACGTCTGCAAGGCACACCCAAAGGTAATACCATTCCAAGGACCACATCTTCTGTACCATTATGAACATTGGAGTAAGTACCATTTGACAAAATAAAAAATCTTGGTTGTGCATAATCTGGCCTATTATAATTCACGGCAGAGTATCAAGAATTCCTCCCGATGGTACTTGAATCTTTCGGATGCACCAAAGGGAATGCCTGCTTATATAAGACCATCCCTGAACAATGTATATACAACGCAGTGTCAGTACTATTAATAATAGGACAAAAGACAGGGTAATAACCAGCTTTCGGGGAGACTGTCACTTCTTTGTAATGCCAACCCACCAATGTCATATTCTGTTCTTCCATATTGAAATTATCACAATACGTGATCACAGCCTGGGTAATCCTCCCCAGTTGGTTTGGGATGATACAGACACGGACCTAAACACCCAAAGCCAAACTCCCCTTTAACCTCAACAAACCCTGGTGGTTCAGTGTATGTATAGTTGACCAAAGACAAAGGATAAGCAGTCCATAGACTAGTGACAGAATCAGTGGGGTAACAAGCTGCTCCATTACCCAAAAATCTCTTATGTGCCTCCAAAAATATATTACTCAGAACCGGGGGGGCAAGATGGCAGACGCAATAGTGTCCGAGTGAGCAGCGCGGCGGAGGCTCCCGACCGGCTCCACAAGACACCGCAAGGCATCAAGATTAAAAGCGGAGTACAGCAGCAACTAAAGTATTAGCAGAGACTGACCTTATTCTTTGGATTCTTTGGAGGAATAATTCAAAAACTCACGGTTTTGCTCGGACAGCCGCCGGCTCTGGTATGCGGTTAGATCCGTGGAAGAGCTACTCGCGTTTCTTGCAAGCAGCGTGGCAGCAGCGGACTCACCCCTCCCCTTCCTCCACACCTGGTCAGAGCGTTCATCACGAAGCACCGAGGAGCAGAGAACGCCAGCAGCTACAGCGGTCACAATCGCAGTGGAAAAAGCTCCATCCCTGTGGACAGGCAATTGCACTAAAAAAAACAATACTGCAGTACAAAGGCAGCAGAAACCAAAGACAAGAGCAGCTACAGCGGCAACACAGGAGAACACTCAAACTACTGGGTAGACGATATCGACAGTGTTATCAGCAACTGGCGCAGTGAGTACAACTAGCACAGTTTCTGTTGGAGCCTCATGTGAGAGTGTCTCTCAAAATATGACTGAAATAGCTGCTCCCTGCAACAAAATTACCCCAGAAGTACTAATAGTAACAGATGCACAAAATTTGAATAAGGTGAATTCTGGGAGTTGTAGGCAAGGCGCAATTCCAAAAATACCAGGAATGTTCATAAAAAAATTTGGCAGTTCAACTAACCTCTCAAAAAGCCCTGATGTCATGAATTCAATCTCTGATAAAGTGCCTGTTATGGGTTCAGTTAGCAATAATATAAATACTTTGGTGAATGAAGAACTGAATCAACTTGAAGAGGTATCAGAACAAATGGGCTCAAGACCTCCTAATCTAGGGGAGGATTTGGAATCAATAGATTCTGCGGGAAAATTCAATTCCATGACAGACCTTTCTCAAGCCTTAGACTCGGATGGCACAGAGGAGCAGGAGTTGGAAAGAAGGGGCCAATCTCTGCAAGATTTTGAAAATTCGTTCTCTGATCCGGAACATAATGACCTAACTGACTCAGTAGATTCAGATCCAGAAGAATCTCCTAACAGACTAAGACAGGATGACAATGTACCCAATTCATCTAGCATAAATAAAGAAGGACCTGAAACACCTGAAATAACATTGGAAATTTTGTATCAGGTCATGTTACATCATAGGGAGGAGACAAGAACAGAGAACCTCCGTACTCAAGGGGCAGTAAGAAAACTGCAAAATAATCTGAGGAAAGTAATGAAGGTATCTAATGATACAGTGGCAAGAGTCGCAGAGACAGAAACCGGGATATCGCAAATAGAGGATTCAATGGTTCAGCAAAATTCGAAAATAAAGGCTATGGAGGGGCTAAAAGAAGATATCAACTGGAAGATGGTTGATTTGGAAAATAGATCACGCCGGAACAACCTTCGAGTCCTTGGAGTACCTGAAGGAAATGAAGGATCTAACCCCAGACAATACATGATAGACCTCTTTACAGAAGCCTTTCCTGAACTAAAACAATGGAGATGGGAGACGGAAATCCAGAGGGCTCATAGATTCCCTTTTCAAAAGAGTCGACAAGATATGGCCGCAAAACCTCGAGCTATCCTGATTTCATTGAATAACTTCCTAGCTAGGGAAGCCCTCTATGATCTGGCCAGACCAAATAGGAAACGCAAGGGCAAAGATATTTAATTTTTTGTGCGTCCTAACTTTTGTCACGCTACAGTTCAACTTCGCTGGCAATTACGCCAGCTTATACCCCAATTTCAGGCGAAAGGAGCACAGGCTTTTTGGTTGAATCCTGCAAAGCTTAAAATAATTCACAAAGAACGCACTTATTTTCTAATCTCAGAAGAGGCAGCCAAAGAGTTATTAACCTCGCTGTGAACAGGAAGGGAGGAAAGAAAAAGGTGGAATAAAAGGGGAGGGAAAAAGAAGAAAAAAAAAAGAAAAAATCAGTATTTCTGATATGGTGGCTGGGGGGGGCAAAAAAAAGGGGGAAAAAAGGGGGGTCTGTAAAATAAAGATAAAGATTTAACGCGTTAATTCAGAGAATGTGACTTATTAGAGATTTATTAGGTTATTTTGGTATTTGTACTAGAGTCCTTTCTCTATACTTTCTATACTTTCTTATCAGCATCAAATTTATTTTTTTTGTTTGTTGAAAATCTTTTCATGTTTATTACCTCTCTACAATGATTAGTACAAATGTATAAAAGATGTATATTCTATGTTGATAGCATAAGGATTTAAGATGTTGGGCTAATGGATTTTTGATTTGGTATGATAATTGAGTAGTAATAAACATGATGTGGAGCCCAAGGGTGAGAGCCTCTTAGCGCCCATCACAACATCAATGAGAGGGACTAACCAGTCCCTTTGCCCTGATAGTTTGGGGGAGGGAGAATGGGCGGGTGGGCTCAGGTTGAGCTCGGGGTGGGGTAGCTGGGTGGGTAAGGGGAAAAAAAGGGTTGCAAACAAAAACAGAAACTATCTAATGTTGTAGATATAGGAATCTTCCTTATTTTTTTGCTGAACTTATTTGTTGTTTAAGTTTTTTGAAAGATATGAGACACATAATGAGATCTGAGATGAACAGTGAAATCCATGCTCTCATTAGTATCATATATAGGTTGTATGTGGTAGTAGGAATAGAGAAAACATATCTATTAAATGAAAAAAATTGAGAATCTGTTCTTTCAACATATGTGGGATTAATAATAGAAAAAAGAGGGGAGTTGCTACTCAGATTATACAGGCTATGAAACTGGATATTTAATGTATACAAGAATCACATATTACATGGAATGATAGAAAAATGTATGAGGAGTTGGGGATGAAATTATTAGTTTGTACTTCACAAGGTACAACGACCAAAGGAGTGGCAATTCTAATCAGAAAAGGTCTGGGGATCCCAATCCGGAAAAAGGCTGATCAATATGGGAGATGGGCAATAGTAGAGTTAAAAATTGATAGCAAAATTTGGACTATATACTCAGTATATGCCCCAAATTCAGATGATCCAGAGATTCTAAACTTCCTAAATCTAGAATTAGCTAACTGGTCTCCATTACTAATACTTTGCGGGGATCTTAACCTTCATATAGATATAAAGATGAATGTACATAACATTTTACATTATTAAGGGATAAAAAAAAAATCTTTTAAATCTCTAAATACTCTGTTAATGGATCATGGGTTGTTTGATGTGGCTTATGAAAAAAATCTCTCGGTACCTGGATTCACATATTTTTCCTTTCCCCATAAAAAATCAGTACGCCTTGACTACTTTCTTATTAAAAAAATACTATTGTGCGACACCAAATTTGAGATTTACCCGCGAATAATTTCGGATCATAACCCAATTCTATTTGAAATCAGAATCAATTTAATGACTCCCCAGGTAAGGACTTGGACCTTTGACAGAAAATTATTAGTAGACCCCGAGTATGTAGATATTATGACTAAATGGATAAAAGAATTTTTTGATATAAATAGAGGAACGGCCTCGGTCCAAAATGTTTGGGAAGCTTTTAAAGCATGGATCAGAGGGGAGTCATTATCATATGTCATTAAAAAACAAATAATAATACGAGAAAGGATAGATCAAGGCTTTAAAAATGTATTATTATGGGAAAAAAAATTATCAACTGCAATTATTCAAAATCATCTAACTGTAGACATTGAAACGAATTTAGCAATCCATAAAGCTGCTTTATACGAATCTTTCGCCTCAAAATTGGCAGGAATAATAGCGACTCATAGATCCCAATTGTATGAGATGGCTGAGAATGCAGGGAAAATTTTGGCTAAAAGAACTAGACAAAAAGAGGTATACAATACAATAGATGCAATCAAAGATGAAATAAGACATATACCTAATAATCCTGAAGCAATTCTAGAAACTTTTCGACAATTTTACCAAAAACTATATAATTATAATGATGACTCCTATTCGTCACAGGAATGTATGAACTTTGCCAGAGCTAATACTCTACCACTCCTGACTCATGATCAAATGCTAGCCCTAGAGGCAGAAATCTCTTGGGAAGAAATCAAAAATGCATTAACATCTTTAGCATTAGGAAAAGCCACGGGGCCCGATGGCATCCCATTGGAATTTTATAGGGTTTTTAGAAATGTTATAAGACAAGATATACTTATCACTTTCCTCGAAGCACAGAGAGGTTCCCCACCGGACTCCTGGGCCCAGTCACTGATTTTGACATTTCTTAAAAAAGATAAAGATCCACTAAACCCCGCGTCATATAGACCAATATCTTTAATCAACACAGACAGTAAGATATATTCAAAAATATTAGCAACACGATTGTCAAAAATAATTGCAGCAATTGTATCCAGGTGGAAACATGGGTTTATTCCAAATAGGGATACAGCAGATCATGTACGGAGGGTTGTAGCTATTATGGACTGGGCTGAGGGAACTGAGACATCAATGGGGATCACCCTATTGGATGCTGAAAAAGCATTCGATAGGGTGACATGGCCCTATGGGATCTGCTGGCAATAAAGGGCTTTGGTCCGTGAATCATAACTGCTTTCAAAACTTTATATAGAAATCCAATGTCATCAGTTAAAATTGGGGCTATGAAATCAGACGTATTTCCTATTCAACGTGGAACACGTCAAGGCTGTCCATCCTCCCCACTCCTCTTTGCTATCTATATTGATATCTTTCTCAACCAACTAAACCAAGATGAACATATTGCTCCTGTGACCGTGGGTGGAATAAATTACAGAGCCCCTGCATACGCAGATGATTTAGTCGTACTCACTACGGATATTGAGAGGACGTTTCCTAGAATTGAAGTACTGGCAACTAATTTTGGTTCCTTTTCAGGATACAAATTAAATCTATCAAAGACGCAAATAATCTATGTGGGTCAAGACCCTCCGCTTCTTGATAATATAGTCTGTGAAGCAACATATTTGAGAATTAAATTAACTACTCCTATAATAAAAATTCCAGATCTTAATTTTGCCCCGATTTTGAGGAAAGCTAACTCAACATTGGAAAGAATAGACCATTTGCATCTATCCCTATACGGCAGAAATAATGTGCTAAAAATGTTAAT
Source organism: Lissotriton vulgaris (assembly GCF_964263255.1). NCBI lineage: Eukaryota > Metazoa > Chordata > Amphibia > Caudata > Salamandridae > Lissotriton > Lissotriton vulgaris. The sequence continues at coordinate 489,236 of NW_028251420.1, forward strand.
ATTGCCAAAATGTATATATTTATTTAGAACAATTCCTTTGGAATTCCCGCTTGAATATTTCAAACATCTTGAAAGAATGTCAGGAAGATTTTTATGGGGGTACAAGGGTATTAGAAGGGCATATAAAAAAATGATACTGCCAAGGGATAGAGGGGGATGGTCTGTTCCACATTTACTATTTTATTATCTCGCTACAATATTTCCGTGCATTGCACCATTAATTGTGGGCAAAAAAACTCCCATTTCAAATGCACACTCTCCCTCGATCTATGAATTAGTTCTAGGAGTGGATACTAATAATCAATTTCTAAGAATAATAGAACCAAGCTACTACAAAAAACAAAATTTAAGATCAAATCAGCAGCTTTTAAAGCATGGAGAACTATTAAAAAATTGGTGGGGATTTCAAAGATTACAAGATACACTCCCTTAAATTCTCCACACTGCTTTCCTCCCATATTTAGAGACGTGGTGATGAAAAGGTTGAATAATAGTGGTGTATATTATTTGAGTGATTTATACTCGGCTAATTCAAATACTGTAGTATCCTTTTCCGACCTACAACAGAAATGTAAAATTCCTTCACAAGACTACTTTAAATATCTACAGTTATCTAGTTTTTTTAAATTCATTAATGCTCAATGATTATCAAGGGTTAAAATCGATCTTGTTGATTGAGAGTCTGTTTGTTAAAAGAAAAATAGGATACTATTATAAACTTCTTATGACTTATCTATCAGATGATCTTTCTGGGATTCAGCATAAATGGGAAGAAAAGCTGAGTGTAGATGATTTGATGTTGAAGGAATCAATTATAATGGCTAATAATATTTTGATTACAGGACGATCAAGAACTCAGCACTATATGGCAATGTTTAACCTTTACCATACTCCGGAAAAGATCATGAAATGGGGGGGTACGACAGGTATAATGTGCAACATGTGTACGCATATGGGGGCAGATTCAATACATATGTTTTTCTCATGCATCAATTTACATGGGCTTATTCAACAATTACAACTTCTCATTGAAAGAATTATAGGAACATTGATAACTCTTACACCAGAACTGATTTTATTTGGACTATCATCAGATACATTAACAATTGAACAACAACATTTGATCTTCATTATATTAGCCAAATATCGAGCATGCATAACTCAGGAATGGATTAATTGAGTTCCACCATCGTTCTCTATGTGGAGAGCCCGCTTTTTAGCAAAGTTTAATTTTGAATCGGCTATATATGCAACTAAGGGAAGGAAGAAGAGACAATTAGGGATGAAAATTTGGGCTCCAGTACAACAATGGATCCAAAACAAATATATATATTCATTTGTGTAAACTTTTATAATATGGCAATGTTGTTGTGTTGTGATGATATATGTAACAAGTAATTGTGTTAATATCTGTGTGTTTGCAACCTGAAAAAAAAAAAATTAAAAAAAAAAACAGAACCATTCTCTTGCCTCTTTTCTGGGAAAAACTCTTACCATTTTCATGGGGAGGGGGTACACTACAAGCATTCTCTAACACTCACAAAATCTCACCGAGAATGCTCTTCAACAGAATAGCAACAATAACACACATGATCTTTCTTTTTCGGGTCCATGCTATTTTTAGCTGCTCTTCATTAGCTATTTTCCTACCAAAGGGATGAATAGTAATTGGAGCAAGAGAGATGTAATGGGGCTAATCACAATGAAACAGGAAATGGGCAAGGGTTCCCAGCGTCCGTCAGAGCCTCAATGGTGGGGCTATTGAACACTTTTCGATGGGGCTACGGGATCCCACATCGCTCTGAATAGTGCACCTCTCTCAAGGGAAGAACACCAAACGTATCCTCTATCCCTCGTTCTCCTGCTGCCCTTGAGTCTGTATTGTTTGTATTGGTATTGTATTGTATTTTCTAGACCGTTGTACCCTTTGTGCCCCTTTGCCTTCCGTGCCCCCTTCCTCTGCATTGCCACTGTGTCCTTTCCCCCCTTCTTTCTTCCTGTGCCACTTTTTCCCGCCGCTGCGTCCCTGCGACCCGCTTTGCCAGTCGCCGCCCGATCCTCCCTCCCACCCCCCTCATATGGAGGCTGCGCAGCGGCCGTGCGCCTGGCATGCTGAAGGCGCGCCTAAGGCAAGCCCGTCTGTGCCCGTCCGCGCATGGACCGCGCCCAGCGCCAGAACCACTGGCCCCAGCCGATGCCTGGGTACCCGACTGAGATACGACACCGCCACCCTCATCGCACTCAACACCGGACGACCTGCCGCCTGCCACCGTGCCACCCCGAGGCGCACCCATGGACCCTTCACCTGCCAAGCCTGAAAATTCACCTGCCTCTGAACCTGCACCCCGCCCACCAAACACAGCAACGACAACAACAACCACCTCAAGTGCATCCTCCGCAACACCCGCTCCGTCCACAAGCACGCCGTCGAACTCTGGGAACTCCTTGATACTACAGCACCAGACGACGCCTTCCTCACGGGAACCTGGATGAAAGCCTCCTCCGTCCCCGACATCGCCATAGCCATCCGGGACGGCTACAAAATCACCCGGAAGGACCGCGTCAACAAAACTGGAGGAGGAATCGCCATCATCTACAGAAACACCATCAGCATCACGACTAATGCCGAAGACACACTCTCCACCGCCGGGCTCACGGACACAATTCAGTGAAACCATCGCCGACTTCATCAGCCCACACGCCCTAGCCTCACCAGAGTGCATCCTCCTAGGGGACCTGAACTTCCACCTAGAGAAAAACAACGACAACAACACCACCAATCTGCTGGACAACCTCGCCAACCTCGGACTCAAGCAACTGGTGGGCACGCCCACCCACCTCGCCGGCCGCGCGCTCGACCCCATCTTCTGCGCCAGCAACCGCGTCTCCTTCAGCCACTCCACCAGACCACAATGGTCCGACCACAGCTTCATCCACTTCACCTTCAAGAAGACCACCTCCTACCACCAGACGCTACAGATCCCCCGCAGATGCTGGAGCAAAGTCACCACAGACCAGCTGACCACATCGCTGAGCCAGAATCAACCTGTCAACACCCCCGACACCAACGAAGCAGCACACAATCTCGCACAGTGGATCACCAACTGCTCTGACAACCTCGCTCATCTGAAGAAACCCCCAGGTAAGACGAGCAACAGAAAAACCACATAGTTCACAGATGCCCTCAAAAACACAAAGAAATCATGCCGAACCCTCGAAAAAGCTTGGCCCCACAAACGGACATCAGAAAACATGACAGCCCTCAAGAGCACCACCCGCGAATGCCACCAGATGATCCGCACCACCAAAAGGACATCGTTCAAAGAGCGGCTGGACATCAACCCCCACAACAGCAAGGAACTCTTCAGCATCGTCAAAGAGCTATCCAACCCCAGCGCCAGCAACAACTACATCACACCGTCGCAAGACCTCTGCAACTCCCTCGCCACATTCTTCCACCGCAAGATCGCAGATATACACGACAGCTTTGGACCCCAGACTCCGCCTCCAACCAACAAACCAACGACCCCCACCACCAGCCTCAGCGCATGGAGCCCCGTCAGCACTGAAGACATCACCCGCGTCATGAACACCATCCACTCCGGCTCCCCCTCTGACCCATGCCCTCATCATATCTTCAACAAAGCCGACACCATCATCACACCCCACGTCCGGAACATCATTAACAGCTCCTTCACGTCAGCCACCTTCTCTGGAAGCAGGAAACACGCAGAAATCAACGCCCTTCTGAAGAAACCAACAGCCAACAGCGGACCCCAAAGACCTCAAGAACTTCCACCCCATCTCTCTTCTCCCCTTCACGGCTAAAGTCATCTTGAAGACCATTAATAAACAGCTGACTGCATTCCTCGAAGAAAACAACTCGCTCGACCCATCTCAGTCTGGATTTCGAGCCAACCACAGCACCGAGACCGCCCTTATCGCAGCCACTGATGACATCAGGACCCTGATTGACAACGGAGAGACAGCCGCTCTCATCCTCCTGGACCTCTCGGCAGCCTTTGATACCATCTGCCACCGCACCCTAATAAGCCACCTCTACAACACTGGGATCCAAGGAAAGGCCCTGGACTGGATCACATCATTCTTCTCCGACAGAACCCAGAGAGTCCGCCTCCCTCCCTTCCGCTCCGAGGCCACCAAGATCATCTGCGGCGTACCCCAGGGCTCCTCACTCAACCCAACCCTCTTCAATATCTACATGAGCCCCCTTGCCACCATCGCATGCAAACACAGCATCAACATCATCTCCTACGCCGACGACACCCAACTGATACTCTCCCTCACCAAAGACCCTCTGACCGCCAAAGCCAACTTCCAGGACGGAATGAAAGATGTCGCAGAATGGATGAATCAAAGCCATCTGAAGCTCAACTCGGACAAGACAGAGGTCCTCATCCACGGACAATCCCCATCCGCCTGGGACAACCTCTGGTGGCCCACGATGCTGGGCACCGCACCGACACCCATGGACCACGCACGCAACCTGGGATTCATCCTGGACTCCTCCTTCATGATAACCAAGCAAGTCAACGCAGTCTCGTCCTCATGTTTCAACACCCTGTGCATGCTCCGAAAGATCTTCCGGTGGATCCCCACCGAAACCAGAAAGACGGTCACCCAGCCCATCGTCACCAGCCGGCTGGACTATGGGAACGCCCTACATGCAGGAACCACAGCCAAACTTCATAAACGCCTGCAACACATACAGAACGCCTCCGCGCGACTCATCCTTGACATCCCTCGCCACAGCCACTTATCCGCCCACCTGAGAAACCTGCACTGGCTCCCCGTCAGCAAGAGGATCACATTCAGGCTGCTTACCCATGCACACAAAGCGCTCCACAACTTGGGCCCCGAATACCTCAACAACCGCCTCTCGTTCTACACCCCCACCCGCCAGCTCCGCTCCACCAGCCTTGCCCTCGCCACCGTCCCACGGAGTCACAGAACCACCACCGGAGGAAGATCGTTCTCCTACCTGGCAGCCAAGACATGGAACTCCCTCCCTGCACACCTACGACTGACCCAGGACCATCTCACCTTCAGGAAACACCTCAAGTCCTGGTTATTTGAGCAATAGCGGCACCCCCCCCCCTCCCTTCAGCGCCTTGAGACCCTCACGAGTGAGTAGCGCACTCTAAAAATGTATTGATTGATTGATTGATTGATTGTTCATGTTGTATGTCTGAACAATGCACCAGTCCCGAAACTACAGCTGGTACCACAGGCAAGGTACACCATATTCTTTATCCTCGCAGTCCATCCCTACTAATCTGACTTCTCCTTTGGTGCACTGTTCCTCCGTCTGGGATGCAAATTGAACCTAGCCACTCCAGGCACAGAGGGATCAACAAAAAGGGGCTCAAACTCAGAAGGGCAAATGGGCTGTGGCTCAAGCACGGATGGGCCAGTAGAAAGGGGCTCCTGGATCGCCTTGACCTAAGGGAGCACTGCCTCATTCAACACTGTGTTATTTTCTCCCTCTGTTTGTGCCCATGTCAACCAGGCATCCGAGAAGGGAAAAAAGAGGGGCACTTTCTTAAACTTAGAGTCGCCGACTCCGTCACTCACCCACTTGTCGTAGGGCAACAGTAGAGGTGCCTTTTTACAAAGAGGGGTATGAATCCAGTGTTTTAAGCCGGACATCTTCACAGCACTCCTGGTGGCATGGAGCACCTGGACCGGTCTTCTCTGATAGAAGTTGGTCTGGTATATGTTGTTCACTAATTAAAGTGGGCATCTTGCACCAGTCCAACCGACCCTTATTGATGATAGGTTAAAGACAACCTTTGAAGAAAGCTATCCTAGTGGTAGTTGTGGAGAGCAGCCTTCAGGCTAAGTCATGAAGAAATGTAAAGCCGCTTGTTTTACCAGTCTATAATCTCTTGAATGACCAAATGAAAGGAGATCCACTGCAGGTATATATATAAAATATATGTATTTATTTCTAAACAGTCCCTACTAATCTCTTTATGAGATTAGAGGTCAAAGCACACAATTTACACTCACTAGATACACAGTAATAAGCACAATACACGATAGGCCCGGGGGGGGGGGGGGACTGAACCATATACTAAGCAAGTGGTATAAGGACCACGACTTGACTAGACACATTGCCTAGAGCACGTAGACTCGCTGGGACCCCACAGAACCACCCAAGGTAGTGACACAGGAGACCCATGGGGGACACATGCAGTGTAAACACAACCGAAAGTTGCGGTTGGAAAATTTAAGAATAAGGACACTGAGGAGGGGACTCTAAGCAAACCCTTTAGAACTAGGAAAGTTCTAAGGCCAGCACCCTTGACAGTAGCGGAGTTATTCTGCTGGCGTTACCCAGTGCCGGGATGCCCCTGGGTAACTGAGAGCGTTATAAATTTTATATAATAATTATTGTGTTACCTAACCCAGAGGAGCTGGGTGCATAGGGGTCAAGTGGTGTCGGAAACGCTCGTTGATTTCAATGGCGTCGTGCAAAGAAGTGCTGCTGCTAGGAAGAGGAGAAGTGTCTGGTGCGAACCTAGCCTGGATCGGAGATGGGAAGAACCTGAAATCAGAGAGGACAGAGTCTAGGACACTTGCCAGTGACCAGGGGCACTATAGGCGAATGCTCAACGCTGTTGGGTGCTTCAGGTATGAAGAAGAGAAGCTTGACTCTGCAGCCACGGGGACCAAGAGATATTGACTAACACCAGGATCCAGATGCGAGCTGTCCCACGAAGGATGTCGAGCGCTGGGGTGTCGGTGCTTGGATTGAACAACAAACCTTGGCAACAGCAACGGACGCAGGAAGAGTAAAGATGCTTCTGTGCGGACAATCAAGGTCCTGGGGACTACCCAAGCAATGGAGAGTCAGGGCACGTCTGAAACAACCAGGAAAGCTCACTGTAGTTTAAGGATTCCTTCTCAGGGACCCACAGGTCAACAGACCAGGGATCGCAAATTGACCTTGAGTGGAAACAGAAAGGGCTGGTTCACGGAACACTTGTGGAGTGCAGGCCGGCAATCTTCAATGGAATTGCTGATCAGGGTCAGGGCTACAAGTAACCCAAAACTCAGCCTAGGAGGTTGCCTCAAAGCTGATGCTTCTGCAAATCATTGTGGTGCCCAGGGGTTCGGGTTGCACGGTCTCGGGGAGGGATACGGGCCTTAGACTTCTTGTGGGCACTGATCGACCTCAGAGACCACAGGAACTCACCTCCTGTACTGCATAGTTCTTCAGAGTCCTCAGGAGCTTTGGAGATGCAGACCGGTCAGATGCGTCTTTGGTGCCTGCCAAGCAGGGGAGTAACTACTTTACTCAAAGGGAGATTCTTCAGTCATCTAGCGCAGTGTAGATCGTCAAAGTACTTGGTTTCTGTAGCAGAGTTTCCTCCAGGTAATATCTAAAGTTCTGTATTCAGGGGTTCCTATTTTATACCGAAGGAAGGGGTGGGACAGACTCTGGGGACCCACCTATAGGAGGGTCAGGACAGAGGGGTGGTTACACCCATGTCCTTTGTCCAGTTTCGTCCAGTTTCGTGCCAGAGCAGGGGCTGGTAGCGCCTATAACCGTTTTTCACTCATTTTGTCTATTTCCCTCTCTCTTTCCCTTTCTCCTTTCTTGATTCCTCCATCTTCATCTCTTTCACTCTTCCTCCTCCTTCTCACTATCTCTATCTCAGGCTTTCTTTATCCATTTCCTTCACTGTCTCGGGCTTCCTTTTTTTACATTCTGTCTCTAGTTCTCCGCCACTCTTTTTCTCCCACCAGTTTCTTCTACTTCTCTCTTCTTTTTTCTATTCCTCTCAGTCATTGTTTTTCTATCCTTTCCCACCTTGTGCCTATGGACAATATAACCAGGATTCAAAGAACACATTATGGCTGATTTACAAAAGTGTTTATGAGTAATGGGATTTATAATGGAATAATACTACAAGAGTAATATTTTACATACTTTCTTTTTCCTTACCTCTTTTTCACTATTACTCACACTCTCTTCCACTTCCCCCTCCATATCTCCATTGCTTGATCTATTTCTGCCTGTACCCCTCTTTCTCTTTCTCTTGCTTCCTCTTTCTATTTCTACTGTTTCTTTCTCTCCATCTGCATTTCACTAATTCCCTCTTCTCTCTCTCTGTTCCCTTTATCTTGCTCTGTGTTTTTCATGCTATCCTAGTCTTCCTCTCAACTCTTTGTCTCTTTCTCTGTCTCTGTCTGTCTCTCTCTCTCTATTCAGCTTCTCCCTCTGGCTCTCTTGTCCTCACATTTCTTTTTCCTTTTTTGACTCTTTGCCTGTAGCTCTCTTTCTTCTGAGTCCTCTTATTTAATCTCTGTCTCTCACCTTCTCTCTCTCTCTCTCTTTAAATCAGTCCCTCTTCTTTTTCCCCCACAGCAGTGATCCAGTGTGACCAACATAACAAACGAGGAGGAGCTGGTGGACAGGACTACACCTGTCCAAGAGACAAGCCTGGAACTGAAGATTCCTCTTCCTGGATGGGTGTATTGCCCTACTTGAGAGAGACGTTATGTCTCCACTCTGGTAAGTGAACTTAATTGAAAAGTTTGAAGCTTATTTGTTGATTTAAAAAAATACAGTACCAGAAATTAAACTTTAAGCACCTTAACAGGAGTTAGGTTAAAATATATTTTCTTGCCAGGCCTCCTGTCTTTTATATATAAAAAAAACCATTGAAATGCAAGCAGCGTCTGAAGAAAAGATCTCAGAGAAATTTGAGCTTGGTGGAAATCAACCAATCAATTAATCAATCAATCAATCAATCAACAAAATTTGTAAAGCGCGCTACTCACCCGCTAGGGTCTCAAGGCACTGGGAGGAGGAGGAGACGCTACTGCTTGAACAGCCAGGTCTTGAGTTGCTTCCTGAAGGAGAGATGGTCCTGGGTCAGCCGAAGGTGGGTGGGGAGGGAGTTCCATGTCTTGGCAGCCAGGTAGGAGAAGGATCTTCCTCCGGTGGTGGTTCTGCGGATTCGTGGGACAGAGGCGAGGGCGAGGCTGGCGGATCGAAACTGGCGGGTGGGTGTGTAGAGTGTGAGGCGGTGTAGGAGAGTAGGGTCTGCTATCCTATGGTCACCCCAAATTTTTGCTTTTTGCTTCACTGGTTTCTGACTTAATGTGGCTGTGGGCCTGCTAATCAGACCCACAGCCTGCTGTTCTCTCTCTAAATTACTGCCAATGCACTTTAGGTGCATTACGAATTGGAACTGGTTCACCTTATGAGCCCCTGTAGTAGTGTACCCTAGGTACCCAGGGCATAGGTGTATCCAAGGCCTACCAGGGGCTGCAGCATGTATTGTGCCACCCCTGGCCTTGCCTCCATATTTGACACACCTGGCTGATCACTCAGCTGGGGTAAGTTGGTGTAATCACCTCTTGCTTAGGTACGGTATGCCTGTGCCTAACCCTAAACTGGACACATATGTTCCTATCAGCCACTCCTATGGAAGGCCTCATCAATCCTGGAGGCAGAGTGCTTGGAAATATGTGAGATGGTGCTCTAGCATGAGCTGAGCCTGTCTGCAGCTGTCGGGAACCACTCCCTAAGCTGTTCCGGGATATTGCCATACCATATACTCTTAAGTGCATTATAATCCTCGCGGTTAAATGCTATCTTTGGTTTGGCTTTATCAAAACATGTCGAGTAAGGTGTCATACGAATTGGAATACTATCCCCTCGCCAGTTCTGGCGACGGGGATAGCATTCCATCCTTCTAGAGGGACACGACATGTGTGTAGCCTTAAACCCCGGTTAAAGTTAACCAGAGCCTCAGCATCACAAAATGGATGCTGCCACCACAGACACGAGTCTGGCCTCCTGCTGCTGACCGAAACTCGGCAGATGGTGGCCTGGACAAAGGGTTTCCTGCCTTGGGAGGTGCGAGCACCACCCCAGACAGGGTTTTGTGTATTGGGTAGGACAGGGCTGAATAGAATCAGACATGCCCGGGGCACACAAGGTGTCCCCGTGCATAGGCCAGTCCAAACCGGTCCTGGGACTTTCCAGACCCAGGCTTGGCGCGGAACTGGACAAAGGAAAGGGGGTGTAACCACCCCCCTTCCTGGTTCCTCCCAGAGGAGGGACCTAGTAGGTGATCCACCCCTCAGATTGGGAATAAGAGTGGGAGCAGTGCCATTGCACAGCAGATCATCCTGAATCAACTTAAAACTAAGAAGACGACTGGACTTCGACATTCTGCTGCACATAAGACTGAAGAAGAATCTCCCTTGTGGCCTAGGAGTGGCCACCCTGTGAACACAGGTACCAACCAGCAACTCGACGTCTGCTTTGCCGCCGCCTCCCGCCGGAGCCTGAGCCCAGAGCCCAACAAAAACCAGACTCCCAGACCTCTCAAAGCCCGATCCACAGTCCCTGCTAAGAAGGGACCTGTGGAGGCACCGAGTGACGTGGGACCGGACCTCTTGGAAGAAACTTGAAAAGCTGACTGCGCAGCTTCTGAGGCATCCTCGACGTTGTGCTTTGGGGACTGAGAACCCCCACCACCGAGCAGCCCTTGCACTGAAGATCAGCCCTCCAGCATCTCCACGATCTGCGTGGGGCCCTTTTGCATTGTGCCACTCGACGCACCATCCCGGCCACTAGCCACGTGGTCAGCGGCCATCTTGGCGACCAAACCAATGATTTATACAGCAGGTCTGGTTGCTCCAGACCTACCCAAGCTCCTGTAAAAAGGAGCACTCGCTCTGACCTTGTTGGTCCGAGTGTTAAGCATCTTTCAACTTCTGCGTGGCTTGCATTTGCCAAGGCCTGTTTGCTCCGATCAGGTCGCCGACACCGCCAACAGCGAAAAGCCTGCGTGGGACAGCTCGTGATTGACTCCTGGACGTCCTCGACCCCGGGTGTCTACGTGGCTGCAGAGAGAAGCTACCCAACAACGCCTGTTTGCACCCGACATGGCCTGGTTCCAATCTGGTTCCACGGTAGTCACTGGCTAGTGACTTTGAACACTGTCCCCTCTGCTTTCAGGTCTTCACAACTACAGATCCACCCTTGGATCCCCCGGAACTCTTCACCTCGAGCCGCCTGCAGCATCTTCAGCTCCAAGCACCATCGACCAGCGTGACGAAACCCGACACTACTTCGACCCTGTGCACCCGCTTCCTGTGGGTGAGGTAACTCAGCTCCGCCGGTGCTCCTGCACTGGTACACATCTCAAGGGCCTGTGTTTTAAGTTTCAGCTCCCTAGGTCACTCGGAAGGTTCCTAGCTTTCTAACTTAGTACTTTTTACGCACCATAAACTTTGCATTGGAAAGTGCGTGCACTTTGAACACTGCACCCGAGTCCCGTGGGCCTTTCCCGACTTAATCATTGCCAGTCTCGAATAGCTCCAGCGATTCCCAAGTCCCTAGGCCTGTTCCCTTTCCTATTGGTATCTCTTATACCACTTTCTTAGTATATGGTTTAGGTGGCCCCTAGGGCTCATCCATATTGTGCAACTTTTGTGTATTTTAAACTGTCTTGTGATTTAACGCTTGTGCTTCTGTGCTCATAAAGAGTCCAGGGGATTTTATAGTTAATAAATTAATATATATTTTCAATATATATCTGTGTGGTGTCCCTTTCATTTGGTATTCAAGGGGGTTGTGTATGGTATAACAGCTGGCTTCACATGCCTTTCAGAGTTCAGCCTAAGACTGCTTTGTCCACGTTACCACTAGGATAACTGGTCTACATGGTTGAATTACAACCATCATCATAAGGGTTGCTTGGCATGGTACAAAGTGATCACTAAGAATTAGTGAGCATTATATACCAGGCCAACTTCTCACAGGCGGCTGTTGAGGTATTTGGGGCCCGTGTTGTGAAGAGCCTTGTGTGCGTGGGTGAGGAGCCTGAATATGATCCTCTTGCTGACGGGGAGCCAGTGCAGGTCTCTCAGATGGGCAGAGATGTGGTCGTGGCGGGGGATGTCCAGGATGTGTCGTGCAGAAGCGTTCTGTATGCGCTGGAGTCTTTTCTGGAGTTTGGCTGTGGTTCCCGCGTAGAGGGCGTTCCCGTAGTATAGTCGGCTGGTGATGAGGGCCTGGGTGACCGTCTTCCTGTTATCGGTGGGGATCCACCAGAAGATCTTACGAAGCATGCTCAGGGTGTTGAAACAAGATGACGAGACGGCGTTGACTTGTTTGGCCATTGTGAGCGAGGAGTCTAGGATGAAGCCCAGGTTGCGTGCATGGTCCATTGTCTTGGGGGCGGAGCAGGAGTCATCCCAGGCAGAGGGGAAGGTCCCAGGATGAGAACTTCTGTCTTGTCTGAGTTCAGTTTCAGACGGCTGAGCTTCATCCATTCTGCGACGTCTTTCATTCCTTCCTGGAGGCTCGTTCTGGCGGTGGTGGGGTCATTGGTGAGGGAGAGTATCAGCTGGGTGTCGTCAGCGTAGGAGATGATGTTGAGGTTGTGTTGGCGTACGATGGCTGCAAGGGGGCTCATGTAGACATTGAAGAGGGTGGGGCTGAGCGAGGATCCTTGCGGAACGCCGCAGATGTCTTTGGTGGCCGCGGAACGGAACGGGGGAGGCGGACTCTCTGGGTTCTTACGGCAAGGAACGAGATGATCCACTCCAAGGCCATTCCTTGGATTCCGGTGTTGCTCAGGCGCTGTACTAGGGTGCGGTGGCATACGGTGTCAAAGGCTGCAGAGAGGTCTTGGAGGATGAGGGCGGCTGTTTCCCCTTTGTCGAGCAGGGACCTGATATCATCGGTAGCTGCGATGAGGGCTGTCTCGGTGCTGTGGTTTGCTCGAATCCCGGACAGCGAGAGGTCGAGGGATCTGTTTGTCTCGAGGAAGGTGGAGAGTTGTTTGTTGACGGTCTTCTCGATGACTTTGGCAGGAAAAGGGAGAAGCGAGATGGGGCGGAAGTTCTTGAGGTCCGTGGGGTACGCGGTGGGTTTCTTAAGGAGGGCGCTGAGCTCGGCATGTTTCCAGCTCTCCGGGAAGGTGGCGGATGCGAAGTAGCAGTTAATGATGTCCCGGAGATGGGGTGCGATGATGGTTTCTGCTTTGTTGAAGATGTGGTGTGGACAGGGGTAGTTTGGGGAGCCGGAGCGGGTGGTGTTCATCATGCGGGTGGTGTCTTCGGTGCTGATAGGGGTCCAGGTGCAGAGGGTAGTGGTGGGGGGCGCTGGTTCGGTGGTTGGGTGTGTGGACTGTGCGCCGAAGCTGTTGTGTATGTCGGCAATCTTGCGGAGAAAGAACGAGGTGAGTGAGTCGCAGAGGTTTTGCGAGGGTGTTATGTCATTGTTTCCAGCGCTGGGGTTGGAGAGCTCTTTAACGTGCTGAAGAATTCCTTGCTGTTGTGGGTGTTGTTGTCCAATCGTTCTTCGTTCTTTGAATGTTGTCCTCTTGGTGGTGCGGATCAGCTGGTGGTGTTTGCGGGTGGCGTCCTTGAGGGCTGACATGTTTTCGGTTGTCTGGTCCTGGCGCCATGCCTTCTCGAGGGTGCGGCAGGTTTTCTTGGAGTTTATGAGGTCGTTGGTGAACCACGAGGCCCTCTTGCTGCCAGGTCTGCTGGTAGGGTTCTTCAGTGGTGCAAGGTCATCGGCGCAGTTGGTGAGCCACTGAGTGAGGTTGGGGGCTGCTTCGTTGGAGTCCTTCGTGTTGGTGGGAGGGTTCTGGCTGATAGAGTTGGTGAGCTGGTCGGTGGTGATCTTGCTCCAGCTTCTGCAGGAAAACCTGTTGCGGGTGGTGGTGGGTCATGGTTCTTTCGAAGTTGAAGTGGACGCAGTTGTGATCTGTCCAGTTTAGTCCGGTGGCGTGGCCGAAGGAGATGTGTTTGCTGGAGGAGAAGATGGGGTCTAGCATGTGGCCGGCGTAGTGGGTGGGGTTGTTCACCAGTTGCTTGAGTCCGAGGTTGGCGAGGTTGTCCAGTAGGGCTGCGGTGTTGCTGTCAATGTTGTTCTCCAGGTGGAAGTTGAGGTCCCCTAGGAGGATGTAGTCTGAGGAGGTTAGGGCGTGCTGGCTGATGAAGTCTGCGATGGCTTCGCTGAATTGGGTGCGTGGTCCCAGGGGTCTGTAGATGAGAGTACCCCTGAGGGTGATCTTGGGGTCGGTGTGTATCTGGAAGTGAAGGTGCTCGGCGGCGGTGAGGGTGTCGTCGGAGTTGGTCGTGATGCGGATGGTGTTTCTGTGGATGATGGCGATGCCTCCTCCGGTTTGGTTGATGCGGTCCCTCTGGGTGATCTTGTAGCCATCCGGGATGGCTATGGCGATGTCGGGGGCTGAGGAGGTGTTCATCCATGTTTCTGTGAGGAAGGCGACGTCTGGTGAGGTTGTGTCGAGGAGGTTCCAGAGTTCGACGGCGTGTCTGTGGATGGAGCGGGTGTTGAGCAGGATGCACTTGAGATGATTGTTGCTGGTGTCTGGCTTGGCGGGTGCGGTGCAGGTTCGGAGGCAGGTGAATTTGCAGGTTTGGCAGGTGAAGGGTCCATGGGTGCGTTTCGGGTTAGCTTGGTAGCAGGCGGGGTTCCGGCCAGCGTTGAGTGCGTGGATGGTGGTGGCGTCGTAGGTCCGTCGGGTGGGCTGGCATCGTCTAGGGCCAGGGGTCCGAGCGCTGGGCGCGGTCCAGGCGTGGACGGGTGCAGACGGGCTTTCCTTTGGCGCGCCCGCTGTGCGGGCGCTGCGGTATCTCCATAAGAGGGAGGGGGAGGAGGGGTCAGCTGGGAGGCGGGAGGGCAGGTGAGCCCATGGGCACGGGGGGCGGGGCCACCCCGGGGTCAGCAGCAGGAAAAACTGGGGAGCAGCGGAGCAGGGTGAGGGGTTACATGGGCTACAGGCACACAGTGGGGGTACAGAAAGAAAAGGCGGGGAACAGGCACAGGCACACTGGCAAGGCGGGTGGATGAGGCAAAACAACAATGGGAGAGGTAGGGAGATTCAAGGACACTCTCTCAGTCCCCGATTAGATACAAATAAACAAAAACAGAGAGGTCAGATCGGTCTCAAAAAGCCACAGAGACGGAGCGAGATAGATAAGAATCACACACACACTTTGGGTGGATAGGAAAGCCCTCACACACCGACCTAGTCAGTGTCATGCTTCATCACCGGGCCCCACCAAAGAGGCCAAGTGCCTCTTCGGTGTGCTGCGACGCCAGAAAGACTGCGGAGCTGGTTATGTGAGAAGGGCGTGCTGTGAGGGTAGATAAAATTAAAAGTGCCTAAAAGGGTATCAGTAAAAAAAGTTTAATGAGTGATCCCTAAGACACGAGTGAAGAGTATTATGTGTCTGAATTTATCTGCCAAGGTTTAAGGATTGGTTAAATTCAGAAAAAATACTTAAGTCAGTCAACATGTTTCTGCCATATGGGTGGTTTCAATTTACCAAGGCATTCATCAGGACTAAACCCCGGCGGTATGGACTCTCTAATCGTCCACCCTGACCTGGGGACGTGAAAGTGAAAATCTTAAAAAGGTGAAAAAAGTGCTTAGAAAAGGTGGAAGAGCGGGTCGCTCATTCCGAAAAATGCTCCAAATTATGGAGTATCTCAGCACCTGTAAAGTGAAATACACATACAAACACAAAAAGACATACACACAATTAATATAAGCCTTTGCGTTTGATCATAGTGCTCCATCGTTTGTGGCATAAATAGTGTTCCCAAAGTAGACACTAGTTTTAACACCCTCCAAGTAGCCCTGTGGGGATGATAACGTTAACTCTGGGAAGTGAAGTGGTAAGGGTGTCTTTAAAAACTAAAGCAGTGGATAGAAGGGTTAAAAACAAGATGTATGTACTCCTTATGAAGGGATCAATGGACCAAAGGTCTGTGACCCCCTAAGATGGTAACTTAGACTTATATCTCACTTTAAAACAGGGCGCTACTTGCACCATGGGTTTTGGGAGGGGGGTTGGAGCATGCCTGGCACATCCTGTAAAAGAAAGGGTTTGCTTTAAATCCCCGTAAAACGGGTGTACACTTAGCTCGTTTCTGTAGAATGCCAGCGATCCTGTAGCTGAAGTGCACTCACGCCCTCAATGCTCTCAGCCCGCTGTGAACCTGGGTATCGCCTCAAAACCGGACCCCGACTATGGAGAGCGGGGCCGGTAACGGAGTCTTAAAGCATTCGTGCTGCACGTCGCGCTCTTCCGGGTGGGCGTGTCTGTAGGAGAGTAGGGTCTGCAATCCTATGATCACCCAGATTTTTTGCTTTTGTTTCACTGGTTTACGACTTTCTCTGGCTGTGGGCCTGCCAATCAGACCCACAGCCTGGCTTTTCTCTTTCTAAATTACGATATGTACCCTAGGTGCATTTACCAATTGGTACTGGGCCACCTTATCAGACCCCGTAACGCAGGGCATAGGTGTACCCAGGGCCGCCAGGGGCTGCAGCATGTATTATGCCACCCCTGGCTGGCCTCCTAAATTTGACACAACTGGCTGCATGACAGCTGGGGCGAAGTCATGTAATCACACTTTGCTTTAGATATAGTAGCCCTATATCTAACCATACCATGGACACCCGAGTTCCTATCAGTCACTCCTATGGCAGGCCTTGACAATCCTGAAGGCAGAGTGCGTGGGCTCGTGTGAACTAGGTTCTGGCCCGAGCCGAGCCCGGTTGCAGCTTGCGGAATCAAGACCCAATGGCTGTTCCATGATAACGCGTACCACATCAGTAACTTCGGTGTCGCGTTATCAAGACATGTCGAGTAAGGTGTCATACGAATCGGGATGCTGCCCCCTCACCAATTCTGGCGACGAGGTTAGCATTCCGCCCTTCTAGAGGGACACGACATGTACGTAACTGTGAACCCCGGTTAAAGTTAACTAAAGCCTCAGCTCCACAAAATGGATGCTGCCACCACAGACACGAGTCTGACCTCCTGCTGCTGGGAGTCCTTCCAGCGAGGAGAGCTTGGACAAAGGGTTTCCTGTCGAGGGCGGTGTTCGCACCGTCCCAGACAGGGTTTGTGTATTCTGGGTAGGTAGGGCTTTTGCGAGAAGGTGACTGCGGAGTGGCACCCCGGTGCTCACTACGCATCTGCCGGTCAGAACCAGTTCTAGGGGCGCCAGCCCTGGCCTGGGGAAAGTCCGGCAGGGGAGAGGGGTGTAACTACCCCCCTTCCTGGTCCCACCCTTAGGGCAGGACCTAGTCATGTACCCACCCCTTTCTTTAGAATAAAGGCCGGAGCGGGGACCCTTCCAAATTAGATCATCTTTGAATCAAGAACTACTTTCTACGAAAGGACACTCAAGACTCTTCTCAAGATTTCTCCCTTGTGACTAAGGAGTAGTCACCCTGCATCAGCGGGCACCACCTAAGAACTCTGCGGTTTGCTGCAAGTCCTTCCTCAAGGATCCGACGGCCCAGCTCGACGAGAACCGGCTTCCCTGGCACCTCTGACCTCTACCCACGTCATCAGCTCAGCTGTGATCTGTGGGTGCGACGAGACCTCGAGGGACCGGCCATCATCAGAACCTGCACGCTCTTAACCAGCACGACCATCGAAGCAATTCTCTGGTGAGTGCTCTGGGGTCCGAGAAGCCCCGACCCTGAGCCGCTCCAGCACCGAAGTGCAGTCTCCCAGCATCTCCACGATCTGCGTGGGGCCCTTCTGCTCGCTGCTCAGCACGTTGTCTGGTCACTAGCCGCTGGCTTGTGCCCTTCTGTGACGACATCCGACAATCAATACTGCTGGTCTGGTTGCTCCAGACTGGCCCTTGCTTCCATCTTTGCGAGAAGCACCCCGGACCCTCCTGGTCCACTCAAGACGCCATCTTAGGCCCACCACGTGGCCCTGAGATCTGCCAAGGCTTGTTGCCCCATCCTGGGCCCAGCGACGCCGACAGCATCATCCTTCGTGGGACAGCTCGCACCTCCACCGTGGTCGCCGACAACGCCTCCTGGTCCGTGAGACTGCAGAGCCTAGCGTCGCCCACTCACCTGGTCGAGGTGACGGCCAACCGGTGCCTTCCTGGTACCCTCTGACTACTGGCTAGTAGTACGAACTTGGTCCCCTCTGCTTTCAGGTATCATCAATCTCTGATCCAGGCTTGGATCTCTACGAACTATTTATCACTGGTCGCCGGCCAGCAACTCCTTTTCTTCCTGCTCCTGGCTCGTCAGCGAAGACCCCGACGCCTGTAAGACTTGTGCAGCCGCAGCCCTCGTGGCTAGGTAACTCGGCATTTCGGTGCCTGCATAGCCTCTTTACTCTAGGGTCCCGAGTCCCTCGCTTCCGACTTGCCTTATCGGGTCCGCCCGAGACCTTAAACTTTCCGTGTCCTCGGACACTTGTTTTAATTGTGCACTTGAAGTATTTTCCTAAGAGATTTGGTTTGTGCTTAGTACCCTGTCCTCATAAAGAGCACAGGGCTGTTGTGAATCTTAATAAATATCCTGTTTATTTTCATAACACTTGTGTGGTGTCCTTTCACTTGGTGTTCAAGGGGTACATGTGTGGTAAACAGCTGGCTTAACACGCCCTCTCGAGTCTTTAGCCTTAGACTGCTCGTATCCACGCTACTAGGATAGCTGGTCTATAGGTTGACTTACAACCAAACACCATAAGGGTCGTTGGAACGATACATAGCGGTCGCTAGAATAGCGAACGTTGCATATCGGGCCAACTTCTCACAGTGTCCAGCCAAACCGAGGCTTGGAACGCACCCGCCCAGTGTGGAGAGGCACGGCCGGAATCCAAATAGAGGCTTGGAAAAGTGAGCCAATAGGGAGCCTGACCGGCGCCGATGCCGGTGTGAAGCTTTTTTGGGCTCATGCACAGACGGCGTTAACTTACTGGAATGTGCTTAAATCTCCAAAAGATTGCAACGCCAGTGAGGCAATCTGTGGTTGCATGCAGATAGTGCAAAGGATTGATCAATACAGGTCGTTATGCTGAGTGCACACTAATAGTAAGAGTGGTATGAAAAGGCACTAGTGTAGTAACGGTAAGGGGTGAGGAGGCATGTTAATGCTATGTAGTCAGGCAAAAACGATTAAACCTTTCGCCGTATTAATTTGTATTGAGGGCAACATTGCACCTAGAATGGGGTATTGTTGCAGAGGGGCACAGAGACCCAACAGTACAAGAATAGGTAATGTCTCATTCTGTGTCATAAAGGAGTTTGAAAGATCAAATGCTATCCACACCTGGATGGTTATGTTGGAATGAACACAGAAGGAAATCCTGTGTGGATGGTCATGTTGGTTGCTAGGCGCATATACACATGTAACACACATACAGGTAACTTAGACAATACAGAAATTGGTTATTAAAGTCATTGTGGATTCAAAGGTATTCTGCTCAAGATAGCACAGTATTCCACGGGATGTCATCGTTTAGGCCGTTGGTATTAGTGCCTAAGCGATACACCCAGCGCTGCTCTTTTTCAAAGAGTCTGCTTGTTATATTTGTTGTGCCGTTGACTACCTCGATTACGGTCCACCTCATATCATTGGGTGTATGGTTACTGTCCAAAAAGTGACGGCTCAGCTTGGTTGTTACTTTTTTACACCTGACATTGCTCCGGTGTTCACAAATACGCTGTTTGACCTTGCGTGTTGTCATGCCAACATAGCGAAGTTGGCAGGGGCAGGTGATCAGATAAACCACATTCATTGAGTTACAGTTTGTGTGTTCTTTCTGTGTCCATACCCTCCATACTTCCAGCGACAGTGTTTTTGTTGCTTCCGTTAGATGGCAGACGCTGCAGTCAGAGCAGGGGTAATGCCCGGTGATTCTTGGCAGACCCCATGCTGCAGTTACTGTGGGCATAACGTGAGGTGGCTTTTCTTTTGGGCGAGTGTGGGCCAAGGCATCTTTCAGACTCCGTCCTTTTTTAAAAGAGAAGAGAGGTTTCTCCCAGTTCTCTTTGCAGGATGTTAAAATGTTACAGTGTTTATTGATAGTTTTTTTCATCAGATTGGAAAGGCTGTTATATGTGGTTACACATGTAAGGGATATTGAGTCAGGGTTATTGATCTTTTCTTCCTGACTCGTGCAGATCCGGTTGCTCCCCTCTGTCCTCCTGGGTATCGTAGCGCTACTCCTACGCTGCTTGTGCTCTGTGCATTCTTCCAGCTGTATTCTCATTGCGCCGCATAGTGTCTTAGACGTGCTTTGACCTTACCGCTGCTTTGCTGCTTTGTTATTCATTGCACTGTGCTCAATTTCATAGCGCTGCTTTATACTTTTAATGTGCTGTGTTCATAGCGCTACTTTGTGACCCCTCACAGCGTCCACCACTCAGCCATTTCATTTGTAAATTAACTGTTTTAGTAATAGCGCTCCACTGCTCGTCCCAACCTCTCCCTGCATTAAGTTGTTGTTATTGCTGCAGCCATTTGCTTGTTGTGACGTCCAAGCCCGTCCCTCCAATCACGCTCCCGCCTCCCAGCTGAGCCTGCCTCGCCCCTCCCCCCCACTATCCACTTATGACAGAAGCATTTGCGCGCAGCATTCACGCGCAGCGACCGCGCCCCAATCGCGCCGAAGGTGCGCCAAAGGTAAGTCCGTCTACGCCCGTCCGGGCCTGGACCGCGCCCAGCGCCAGACCCCCTGGCCCTCGTTCCACCCACCCCACCCGCATTACATACGACGCCACCGCCCACCTAGCCCTTAACCCCGGCCGTCCCCCCAACTGCGTCCAAGCCGCTCCTGGTCACACCCATGGACCCTTCTCCTGCAACTCCTGCACGTTCGACGGCACCAAGACCAACACCTCATCCACAAACACAAAACAGATATCTGACACCAACCACCTACAATGCATCCTGCTCAACACCCGCTCAGACCACAGGCACGCCATCGACCTCTGGAATCTACTAGACACCATCTCACCGGACGTCGCCTTCCTAACAGAAACATGGATGAACGCCTCCTCAGCCCCAGACATCACTATTGCCATCCCGGAAGGCTACAAGATCATCCGTAAGGACCGCACCGACCAAACTGGAGAAGGCATCGCTATCGTCCATAAGAATTCCATCCGCATCTCAACCAGTTCAGACGTCAACCTTGCCAACACCGAACACCTTCACTTCCAGATCCACACCAACCACGAGACCACACTCAGAGGCACCCTCCTCTACCGACCTCCAGGACCCCGTGCACAATTCAGTGACGACATCACTGATTTTATCACCCCACACGCCCTCCCCTCCGAGGAATACATTCTACTGGGAGACCTCTGGACAACCTTGCTAACCTCGGACTCAGACAACTTGTCACTTCCCCCACCCACATTGCAGGTCACACACTCGACCCTATCTTCACCTCCAGCAAACATGTCTCCTTCAGTCACACCACAGCTCTCCATTGGACGGACCACAGCTGCGTTCACTGTATCTACAATAAGACCACAACCCACAACCATCCTCAACCTACTCTGCGAAGAAAGTGGAACAAAATCACCATCGACCAGATCTCCTCATCGCTTCTCCAAAACCCCCCTGCCCACTCCTCAAACCCCGACCAAGCAGCCATTAACCTCACCCAATGGCTATCCAACAGCTCCGACATCCTAGCACCGTTGAAAAAACGTCAAATCAAACAAGGCAGCAAAAACGCCCCCTGGTTCAACGATGATCTTAAGAAATCTAAGAAACTCTGTCGTTCCCTCGAGAAGGTCTGGAAAAAAGACCCAAACACCAGCATTAAGGACGCCTTCAAAAACGCCACCCGCATACACCACCAACTTATCCGGTCTGCCAAGAAAGCCGCATTCAAAGATCGACTAGACAACAACGCCCACAACAGCAAGGAGTTATTCAACATCGTCAAAGAGTTTACCAACCCCACTGCCAACTCCAATGACATCACCCCTTCCCAAGCCCTCTGAGACTCCCTAGCTTCATTCTTCCACAACAAAATCGCAGACATCCATAACAGCTTCGACAACCAACCCGGAGACCAACCCACCCATCCTTCTGCCACACCTTCACCCCCCCTGAACATCCTTAATGACTGGAACACAATCTCCACTGAGGACACCATCTGCCTGATGAACTCCATCCACTCAGGATCCCCCACAGACCCATGCCCTCACCACATCTTCAACAAAGCAGACTCCATCATAGCACCACACCTCCGAGACGTCATCAACTGCTCCCTCAACTCCGCCACCTTCCCGGAAAGCTGGAAACACGCAGAACTCAGCGCCCTTCTGAAAAAACCCACAGCTGACCCCACCGAACTCAAAAACTACCGCCCCATCTCACTACTTCCATTCCCGGCCAAAGTCATCGAGAAAGCTGTCAACAACCAGCTCGCCGCCTTCCTCGATACCAACAAATCCCTCGACTCCTCACAGTCCGGCTTCCGAGCCAAACACAGCACTGAGACCGCACTCATCGCAGCAACAGACGACATTCGAACTCTACTGGACAATGGAGACACAGTCGCCCTCATCCTCCTCGACCTCTCCG
Source organism: Lissotriton vulgaris (assembly GCF_964263255.1). Classification (NCBI taxonomy): domain Eukaryota; kingdom Metazoa; phylum Chordata; class Amphibia; order Caudata; family Salamandridae; genus Lissotriton; species Lissotriton vulgaris. Next base: position 511,645 of record NW_028251420.1, read on the forward strand.
CAGCCTTCGACACAGTCTGTCATAGCATCCTACTACAGCACCTCAATAACATCGGAATCCAAGGAAAAGCACTGGAATGGATCACATCGTTCCTCACCGGAAGATCCCAGAGAGTCCGCCTCCCACCATTCAAGTCAGAGGCCACTGAAGTCATCTGCGGCGTGCCACAAGGATCTTCACTCAGCCCCACCCTCTTCAATGTATACATGAGCCCCCTCGCGGCCATCGCACGCCAACACAACCTCAACATCATCTCCTACGCTGACGACACTAAGCTGATCCTATCACTCACCAGAGACCCTAACACTGCCAAAACCAACCTACATGAAGGAATGAAAGAAGTAGCCGAGTGGATGAAGCACAGCCGTCTGAAACTGAACTCAGACAAAACAGAAGTCCTTATCCTGGGTACCTCCCCCTCCGCCTGGGATGACTCTTGGTGGCCAGAGGCCCTTGGAAAAGCACCCATCCCGACGGACCACGCACGTAACCTGGGCGTCATCCTGGACTCCTCACTCTCTATGAACAGACAAGTCAACGCCGTTTCATCATCTTGCTTCAACATTCTTCGCATGCTCAAAAAAACATTTCGCTGGATCCCCACCGAAACCAGAAAAACGGTCACCCACGCACTGGTTACAAGCCGACTGGACTACGGAAACACCCTATACGCCGGCACCACCGCAAAACTTCAGAAAAAACTCCAACGCATCCAGAACGCTTCAGCCAGACGCATACTAGACATCCCGCGTAAAGACCACATCTCTGGTCACCTGAAAAACCTCCACTGGCTCCCCGTCAATAAGAGAATTACTTTCCGCCTCCTAACCCACGCGCACAAAGCACTTTACGAACTTGGACCCGAATGCCTCAACTCACGTCTTTCCTTCTACACCCCCTCCCGCCAGCTACGATCCTCCAACCAAGCCCTTGCCACTGTACCTCGCATCAACAAAACCACCATGGGAGGTAGATCCTTCTCCTACCTGGCAGCTAAAACCTGAAACTCACTTCCCACTCACCTTCGCCTCACTCAGAACCACCTAGCATTCAGAAAACAACTTAAAACTTGGATATTCGACAAGTAATTCCCCTCCGTTCTTCAAGCGCCTTGAGACCCTCTGGGTAGGTAGCGCGCTATATAAATCATTTTGACTTGACTTGACTTCCAAGAGCGCCTCTCTTGGCTGATTTCTTGCTCTTTTGAATCCCTTGTTCAGGATAGGCTCTGGGTAGCCTCTATCTCTAAGTTTTTCTGCAAGACTAGAGGACTGTTCTTTGAAATCTGAAAGAGTGCTGCAGTTTCTCCTTAGTCTGAGATATTGCCCATAAGGAAGATTCTCTTTCAGAGGGCGAGGGTGGAAGCTGCTAAATTCAAGAAGATTGTTTTTAGCTGTAGGCTTATGGTGGGTTTTGGTTGTAAGTCCAGTTCCGTTCACAGAGATCACCACATCGAGGAAGACAATATCTGTTCTACTTTTGGTATTGGTGAACCTTAGGTTATGGTCTAGGGTATTGATCCATACCAGAAAAGTTTCCAGGTCACTGTCACTACCTGTCCAAAGGAGCAGGATGTCGTCTATGTAGCGCTTCCATAAAAGCATTGACGACGAAAAAACTGCGGTTGGTGGCAGGATGTATTTGGCCTCGAAATCAGCTACAAAGAGCCCGGCCAAACTAGGAGCAAAAGTGCTGCCCATAGATGTTCCTGAGCACTGGAGGAATAGCTTGTCTTTGAAGGAAAAAAAGTTCTCTTTTAGGGCTATGGTGGCACACTCAATGATAAAAGCCTTGGGTGTCTGGTAATCCCATTCGATAGAGTCTAATGATTTTCCCAGGACTTCGATGGTATCGTTCTGTGGGATGCTCGTGTAGAGGCTTTCTACATCAAGAGTCACTAGGGTGACTGAGTTCTCTGTGAACGTAACCTCTGATAGTAGTCGTAAGAGGCTCTTGGTGTCTTTGAGGTAAGTAGGAGTTGATTGTACTAGTGGTTTTAGGAAATAGTCACAGAACAGTGACAGGGGCTCCAAGAGAGAGCCAATCCCTGACACGATGGGACGCCCGGGAGGTGGCAACCGGTTTTTATGCATCTTAGGCAATGTGTAGAAGTATGGTATGACATTGCTTGTGTTATTCAAAAAATCTGCTTCGTTTTTAGACAAGTGACCTCGTTCCTCCGCCTGTCTAACTAAGGTTGTGATCTTTCTGGTAAGGTCTGCAGTAGGGTCTGTTGTGAGTGGGGTATAGTTTCTGATGTCCCCAAGCAGGTCATTGCAAGTCTTCTCGTAGTCTATAGTATTTTGAATGACAATACATCCACCTTTGTCTGCCGGCTTGATGGTTATTGAGGTGTCATTCTGCAGTTGTTGTAGCGCTTTGTATTCAGCAGTGCTGAAATTCCCAAATGTCTTGGGGTTCTGACAAGATTCAAGATCTTTAAATACAGCCTGCTCAGAGGCGGTGATGGCCGCAGGCACGGTGTATGGGGGAGGGGTGAAAGTGGAACTCGGTCTTAGTCCTGTGTCACCTTTCCTGGTTGCTTCAGTTGGGTCTGCTTTGCCTTCAAAGAATGCTTTTAATTTTAATTTCCGAAAGAAGCCACCAAGTTCGCAGTGCAGCTTGAACTTGTCAGGTCTCGCTGTTGGAACAAAGCCTAAGCCTTTTTCGAGCACCTGAATTTCGTTAGGGGTTAGTACCCTTACAGACAGGTTAGTCACTAGGCTCATACCCCGCTCGTTCCCGGCTGTTGGTTACTGCGGGTGTGATTCGCTACAGAGTCGTCCTCTTCCCAGGATACTCTGTTGTTGCCTCTCCTTTTGCCTCGGCCGCTCTCTAAAAAAGGCTGTCTATACTGATTATGGAAGTTTGCAGGGGGCATAAAGCCCGGGTTCCAGCCAATGAAGGGATATTGTGGCTGTTGATAAGCATAGGGGTGAGGGCCCATCCCCATTTGTGGTGGATGCCATTGTTGATGGTGGCCCTGATTGCCTTGCCTGCCCCTGTTATTCCTGTTGCCACGGTTCCCTCTTCTCTTTGTTTGTCTGAATGAGCTATTGCTTGACCCACTACTGTTAGAGGAGTCATCATCTGAATAATCAGATTTGCTAGCATTGCGTGCTGGTGGAGTGAAGGTTGCAGCAGAGATGGGGTACACGTTTTCAAAGTCAAATTTCTTTTGATATTTTTGGAGTTTGGTTGCTTTTGACTGCATCAGGTTGTCTTTATACTCATTAAGTTCCTTATTGAGTTCATCCAACCGTTTCTTATACCCAGTGATTGTTGTCTTAAAGTGGGACTCAGTCTCTCTAATTTCCACCATTAGTGCTACAGGCACACGGGGGGTACAGAAAGAAAAGGCGGGGAGCAGGCACAGGCACACTGGCAAGGCGGGTGGATGAGGCAGCTGCAGGCGGCAGACAGGAGGGTTGAGGTCACAGGCAGGCAGGTAGAGGTCGGTGGCTGGCTGAGGAGGCGCTGCAGCGGTGGAGAAGCGACCTTCCCGGAGAGTCAAGGGTCGCTGTCTCTGTCGTGCAGCGGCCCCCTTTAACTGGGGTCAGCTGGGAGGTGGGAGGGCAGGTGAGCCAATGGGCACGGGGGGGGCAAGGCCGCAGGGGGGTCAGCGGCAGGAAAAACGGGGGAGCAGCGGAGCAGGGTGAGGGGTTACAGGGGCTACAGGCACACGGGGGTACTGGAGTTCTGGACTTTTTGGTTCCGTCCAGAGGTGTCAGGGTACAACACCCAAAGACCCCGGAGTCCCACCTGCCTTGGTGCACAAATGAACAGAAACACGGGCTTCTCGATGGTGGCGTCAAAGACCAAAGGTTTATTACTGCAGGGACACAGAAGTCATAGATACTACACACGGGCAGTAACCAGGAGCCTGTTCGATTTGTACAAAGTGGGTTGCTCCTTATATACTAAAAATTGTGCTCTAGGCAAATATTTCACATGTCGGTACATTCCCAAACCTTTGTGTCTCTAAACAATAAATATTTGGCGTTTACGCAGGAACTGTCGATAATATCTGATACCAAACATCACGAAGAGGGGTTCCCACCAGTCCATCACAATCCCTTGTCAATATTGTATTCAAGAGCCGGACCGCCTCATCGTAAAGTTCGTTACCTCCCCCTAATAAAGGCCCAGAAGGAAAGGAGCAGAGCCAGGTGCAGAAGATAGAAAAGCGGGATAAGAGATGTTTGTGGGTTGTAAATGGGCAAGGCTACCGGCTTCGGCCGCCTAATCATGATCAGGTACAATGGACACGAAGACCAGTTTGGCAGGACTGGCCTCGGGCAGAGGAGGCAGCCTTTGTCGAGTCATGCAGCTACAGCGTGATCTGGTTTAAGGTGCACGTGTCATGTAAGAGGTGAATCTCCGGCTAAAGCTACGTGTCCTTAATCAAAGTGGAGTGAATGAAGTGATCAGAGGCTATTGCATATGTGAGGGCAAGGAAACACAAAATGGCGGCCACGATCTAAGATGGATGCCGTGTGTATATCGGAAATGTGTCAGTGGAAGGAGTGCTCTTGCTCGTAGCGTAGCGGAAACACTAGGATATACTAAATGGATCATTTGCGGTTCACTGATACCATTTTTATGTAATTCCGACGAACTTGTAAACACGGGTTCAAGTCGTCACGGAACCGTCACGGAACCTCAGACCCTCCTTTTGCCCTTACATAGGCAATTACTCAATCTATGTCTGAATCTAGTTCTATGCTCATCAGGTCAGTGACTTGCTGTTGTATCATCATCCTTTCTCGTGTCTTTTCTCCAAACGCAGGTGGTTTTCCGAGACAAGTTGCAGCACAAAGACTACACAGAGCAGGACCACACTGGATAATCAGACAACATGAGAATAGGAATACTAAGATGACACCAATGACCATTAGAACCTTCCATCCCCACGCTGAGATCAGAGTCCAAACCCACTCCATGAAGGACCAGTTTCCCTTGTCTACATGTATGGAGTCCGAAATCTTGTGCAACTTAGAGATCGCCTCGTAAACTGTTGGAGCATTATTAGGAATAAAGACACAGCAGCTCGATTGGATCATTCTGCATACCCCACCTCGATCTGCAAGTATAACATCTAGAACCATACGGTTCTGCAATGTCATGAGCCTATCCGCCTGAAGCTCAGCTGTCAGATTGCTAAGGGCACCAGCAGTTTCGGTAATAGTAGATTCAACTACCCGTGTTAGCTGACGTATGTTTCTACTATTGGCCATAGGCCCCCAGAACGGAAGGAAGCCTTTGAAGAAGTCTCCAGCTTCCTGACCAGCGGTATCTTCCTTGCTGAAAACACCTCTTGCTACTCTTGTTCTGTGGTAATCCGGTGAAGCAGTGTATGTCGGAGGCAACAATCGAGCAATATAACATGATCCTGAGAAGTCGGCAGGCAACCATGTATAAGCTCTGTCTCGACAAATGAAATAGGTACCTCTAGCAGTGAGGAAGGCAGGGGAAGAGTTAGCCGGAAACACATAAGTCTCTACGCACTCACTCCTCCCTAGCTGAGCTCTCGGATTTCTCCCATTACCTTGCAGACAGACCTGACCTCGGTGAGGTACGACCCAGATTGGAGTTGAGCTTTTACGCTTGCTTTCTCCTAAACTAAGGCGATACTCTGAAGTATTCCAACTTAAATATACTCGCAATTCGTCTCTAGGGTAAGATGGAGTATTATTGACGTCCTTGACCATGTCAATAATTCCCTGGACTAAGGCTTTGTTGGCAGAGTTATATTTAGTGGAACGTGGTGGACGTGGAGGATAGGTTTCAAGGGCATAAGCAAAGATGGTTTGGAAGGCCTGAAATGATCCATTATAGCTGTAAGGCAAAACCAAATAGGGAATACCTTTATCCATAGTGTGAGGTATCAAGCCACACACCCAGCAGTCTGTAGTGTTAACTACCAGTTGGTGTTGGTGCAAGAGCTGTACAAAAGTGTTGTTGGTGAATTCTGAGCGTCGGGTTTGCTCATGTTCTGGAAACGAGTGAAAAGAGTGTATAGAAGAAACAGTAGAAATAGCTGGATCAAGGGGAGGCACTGTAGAAACTGGCACAAAAATCAAATTTATGCTAAAGACAATTCCACCCACCAATGTTGCTAAAACAATCAAAAATGTAATGGCACATTGCATCAAGAAACATTTGCTGTGAAGAATTCTATTAAGTTTGTTTCTGCGAACGTAAATCACATTTTCTCGTTGCAGCGCAGGAAGTTCCATCTTCTACAATCCGCTCGCGACCACTGATGATGTGTACGTAGATGAAAATGCCTCTGTCAGCCCTGGGAGTTCCCAGAACTAACAGAAAGATCGACCTTGTGTCAGACCCCTGCAAATTCAAACTAGGCACACAGCCACGACCCTACGGCTACCCAGACGGCAAGGCAATTTTTTTAAAAACAATAAACAATAGCAAACTTCCTGGCTGAAAAGCAAAAGTTCAATATATATATGTATATATCAAAATCACAATATGCAGTTGCCTGCTTTATTAGTTCTTTTATGGCTTCTAAGATTGTATCTCTTCTTTGCTGGTACTGTTTGATCGGAAAATAGTGTATCACTAGCAGCTGTTGCAGAGTTTAAGTTCGCAGATAGCAAAGTTTCTTCTGATGCTGGAGTCAAATGTTCAATGTTCAAAGCAGTCTTTTCAGGAGGAGAGTCACGTTTCAAAGTGTCAGTAATCAAATCGGCATCGCTGAAAGGGACAAATTTCGGAGTTATTTCAGATTCGGAGGCACCAATTCCCTTCTTCACCCAGTCGTCGTAGGGCAGCGGCAGTGGAACACGCTTTACGTGAGAAGCGTGGATCCAGTGCTTGCGGCCAGCAACACGTACAGCTGTCCTCGTCGCCAGCAGGACCTGGAAGGGGCCGATGTAGCGAGGCTGAAGATTCTTTGTCCTCGCAAAATTTCTGACCACCACGTGGTCGCCGGGTTTCAGCTGATGCCCTGGACTCTCCGGAGGTTTTGGCAAAGCATCAAAGACCTGTTGATGAATAAGACTTAATTTAGCAGTCAAGTCGTAAAGGTAGTCTATTAACATAGGATATTCAATGGAGCAAAACCTTTTAGGCCTTGGCACACCCCAGATATTTGCTGGGCGGCCGAACACAATCTCATATGGAGAAAGCCCTATTCTAGAATGCACTGTTGCTCTCGTTGATAACAAGGCCAAAGGAAGTGCGTCTGGCCAAGCCAAACCTGTGGATGCTTGTATTTTGGCTATTTTAAGCTTGAGGGTGCCATTGTAACCCTCGACTAAACCAGCAGACTGGGGATGGTTTGCACTATGGAATTTTTGTTTCAATCCTAGACCAGCACACACACTCTGCATAACTTTCCCTATAAACTCACTTCCGTTATCTGACCATACAATCCGTGGCATTCCGTACCTAGGGAAAAATTCTTTTAGAAGAATTTTGGCAGTTGATAGAGCAGTGTTGTCCTTTAGTGGGTATGCTTCTATCCACCTGGAAAAAGCACAAACTACCACCAGGACGTATTTTAAATTGTTGCAGCGTTCCATGTGAATGAAGTCTAACTGAATCACTTCAAAGGGACAGGAAGGAGGAGCAAAATGACCAGCTGGAGTTGGAGTTCCCTTGCCAGGATTATGCATCAAGCACACCATACAATTTTTCACCACTCTCTCTGCACACTTACTGATTCCCTCATTCTTCCAGACCGGAGCCAACATCTTACATATCCCTTTAGAACTTATGTGCGCCACTCCATGCGCCATCGTCACTACTGCAAGCACATACGCATCAGGCAACATCCAACGCTGCTGTTCTGTCAAATCGATCCAACATCCATTCGAGTCCAATTTGCCCGTACTTTCTCTCCATACACGTTTCTCTTCCTCAGTCGCTTCTTTCTGAATCTCTTTCACACTTTCCATAGTGTCCTCACACATTCCAGACTCAGCAATCCATCTTGCAGACGTAGCAACATACATTCTACTCATCATGTCTCTAGCTGTTTGTTTAGCGGTTTCATCGGCAAAGGCATTCCCACGACCAACATCATCCGTGATTGCTTTATGAGCACTGCACTTTACAATCGCAACTTCAGTCGGTAAGGTTAGAGATTCCAACAAGTCGTTAACTAGCTGACCATGTTGAATCTTAGTCCCATGGGACGTAATGAAACCCCTTTCTCTCCACAATCGGCCAAAACTATGGGCCACGCCAAATGCGTACTGACTATCTGTAAACACATTCACTCTCTTTCCCTCAGCTAAAACACACGCTCTCGTAAGAGCTATTAATTCTGCAGCTTGGGCAGAATTCTGACTCACTCTTGCAGTCTCCACAATCGTCTTCAAAGTCGTTACCGCGTAGGCAGCAGTCACGTCACCATTCTCCAATTTAAAACATGACCCGTCCACATACAGCGTACCCTCCGGGTCGGATAGAGGAGTATCCCTCAAATCGATGCGACCTTTTGTCTCTTCCTCCGTTTTAAAATAACAGTCATGTGGCTCAGAATCACTCGACTCTTGATCAGTCGGCAACAATGTTGCTGGATTCAATACATTGCATCTTTTGATCTGAATATGACTCGCTAATAACGTCAGCTCGTAACCAGATAATCTCGCACTAGTAAGGTGTTGTGTCTTCGTTCGGTTCATGAGTGTATCCACTGCATGAGGAACCATGACCACTAGCATATTGTTCATCACCAAACCAGCAGATTGTCGAATGGAAGCCGCAGCTGCCGCTGTAGCTCTCAAACAACTAGGCAATGCTCTAGCTACCGGATCTAGTGTTGATGAGAAATACGCACAAGGGCGTTGTTTATCACCAAATTTCTGTGTCAGAACACTCAACGCGCAACCTTCTCTTTCGTGAACGTAGAGCGTGAATGGCTTGCTATAATCAGGTGTACCCAATACAGGAGCTGAACACAGTGCTTTTCGTAACTCAATAAAACTCTCTTGACATTCATCAGACCATGGCACCGGACTCGGAACATTTTTCCCAGTCAAAGCTACCAATGGTTTCGCTAAAAGTGAAAAATTTGGAATCCACTGCCTACAGTAAGAGGTAATACCTAGAAAGGCACGTACTTCCCTCTGTGTGCGTGGAACACTCATCTGCGTAATTGCTTTTATTCTTTCTGGGGTCAACTTCCTTCCCTCCTTTGATAAGAGGTGACCTAGGTAGGTTACTTCTTGGCAGCAATATTGCATTTTGGAAGGGGACACCTTATGATTCAAATTAGACAAATGATGCAATAGTGAAATTGTAGCTGCTTTGCAAGTTTCCTTGTCATCGGCAGCCACTAAAAGATCGTCTACGTACTGTACTAGGGCAGAGCCTGGAGGAAGGACAAAAGAATCTAGCTGACTTTTTAAAGCTTGACTGTAAATGGATGGACTTTCACAGTAGCCTTGTGGAGCGCGTTTAAATCTGAAACTGCGACCTCCTAAACAGAAGCCGAAAATATCCCTACTTTCTTCAGCTATCGGAATGCTGAAAAAGGCATTCTTCAAGTCGATGACTGAGAACCAATTGGCTGTAGCAGGAATCAATGTTAACAAGGCAGTAATGTCTGGCACTACAGGAAACTGCGGAATTACAATCTTATTAACTTCTCTAAGGTCTATGACAAACCTATAAACTGGAGACTTTGTAGGATCAGTTCGTTTCAAGATCGGTAATACAGGACTGTTACAGACATTTCCTCGAGTTTCTTCAACCACACCTTTCTTAATCAAATCTTGCACAATCAATAAGAGTGCACGCTCACCTTCACTCGATATTTTATATTGAGGAATTCTTGGAAATTTTACATTCGCTTTCAAAGTTACTACATACGGTGGAATTTCTAGTAGACCTACATCATTGGGACCAGTCGCCCAAAGAGAATCAGGGAGTGAACGTAGCTCCGGCGGGAGTGCGTCCATTGACAAGTACATCGGAGAGGTGATATTTTTGCCCAGTGTAAGCTGTACTCCTTCCGGAGAACAGTACAATGTCGCATATAGTCGTTTTAACAAATCTAAACCAAGCAGATTTTCATTACAACCTGTCGTCAAAATCAGGGGTGCTTTCAATTGACACGGTCCAACAGAAATAGACAAAGGACCAGATATCGGGTTGTACACAGGGGCGCCTGAAAAACCTACGGAAACATTTGTTGAGCCAGACAAAGGTGCGCCAGGGAGTTTCGCATGCATGATAGAACTTTTTGCGGCACCAGTATCCAACAGAAACGGTTCGACTACACCTGATGTTGCTACTGCGACATAAGGCCCACTCTGATCCACTGGAACTGATACTACTCCCTCTCTCTGTCCATGGCTGTCCTAGTACCCATTTTGTTGGAATCCCTCATCAACTTCACAATAATCCTCAACAAGATATTGCTGAGATCTATTCTGTTGAGCTGACTGTACATTTCGTTGATCAAAGTGATTAGAAGGACGATCATTCGTTTGCGGAGGCATAGCACCTCGCCCTCGACCTCTAGAATTCTGCGCATAACCACCACGACCTCTCTGAGCTGCTGCTGCATTATTTTGTGCTAAGATCGGACATTCATTTTTATAGTGACCCTCTTTCTTGCAGTACGCGCACTGATTCCACTGATATTGAGGCCTTGATGTACTATAATCTGTCCTTTGATATGAGTTTTGCTGCGTATTAGTCTGATTCGTACGAGGCGGATACGCCTGCTGCAAAAGAACTTTAGTTTTTAAATCTTTCGTTTTCTTCTCTGATTTCTCCTTTTCCTCTTTATCCCTATTTTCGTAGTACTGGGCAGTCGCAAGTATTTGCGCTGTCGTAGATACAGCCCACGCACTTTCTGAGTCTTTCAATTTATTGCATAATTCAGGTAACAAATTATGCACAAATTTATCGACAAACAATCTCTGTCCTCCTTCAGTGCTCATATCCTGACCACTATGGTCTACAAAAGTCTCTTCGAATCTCGTGAAGAAGTCCGAGACACTTTCGTCTTTCTTCTGTCTACACGCTGACAACTTGTCCCAATTAACACGCAATGCTGGCATCAAAGTCTTCATTAGATCAATTATTCTACCTGGCAGATTAGCAATCAAAGGTTCGGGTTTCGCACCACCTATTTGTTGAGCATCTGCTGTAGTGATAGCTGCCCAATCACCACCTAAAGCAGCCTGATGATCCTCTCTACGAATTTTAGCCCACACTGGTTGCGGAACTACATTACCAAACAACATATCAATGTCGGCTAAGTTCATTATACAAGCCTCAACTGTCTGTGTCAATTCCTTGTAATATCCAGCTGGATTCTTACGTGGATCTGGCAAGGCCTGTTTCACTGCTAACACTTCTGCTCGCTTCCATGGAATGTGTATCCACACTCTTTGGAACTGTGCTGGAGCAGCTGCAATACCTGCAACCGCATCAGCTTGCACGGCTTCGCGCCAAATTGGAGGAACCTCCCTCATAGGATATTGGCGACTTAGCTTCACTTTTCCTTTTTCTAAATCTCTCGGCGAACGAAGAGATGGATCATTCCTAAAACTCAAAATAAGTTCCATCGCTTCCTGTATTTTATCACCCACTATCATTCCTGCAGCAAACTCTTTTTGAACCTTAATTAAATCTTCCAAATCTGATTCGACATCGTCTTCTTCTATTTCCTCACGTAACAACGAGCACATCTCGTCGAAGACGTATCGTTGCGTTGGTTCCTTCCACTGCATAAATGTATCTAATACATCTCTCGTATTATATCTTCTAACTTTCGTAATCCATCTGAGAGCCGTGGAGTCTAAAACTCCCCGTTCTTCAGTACTTGGTAGCTGACTCCGTCTCTGAACAGAGTCAGGAGTAGGAGTCTTAATCAAGGTTTTATATATAGGAGACAGCATATTAGTAACGGAATCAGTGATTCTTCGACGAACAGAAAGTGGAGTTAGTACACTCGCAGACATAGAGAATGCAGTAGAGGTAGGAATAGATGACGAAACAGTAGGAGTATCGAGGAAAATAGTTTGAGGAACAGTAGGTACAGTGGTAGGTATAGGAACTGGCAGTGTGGGAAGAGGAGGAGCTGTAGGAACATTTACATTCACCACAGGAAGTATAGGAACTTGATTCTGAGGAACAGGAGCAGGAACACCAGGTTGTCCAGCAACCGGCAATTGAACATTCGGGATGAGTGGAGCCGTAGCACCTTGTGCATACGGTGGAGGTGAACGTAACAGATAAGACAACAGAGGATCGTTTTCGGAATCCTCCAGTATCTTAGCCATTTTCGATGGCAAGGCAGGATAGCACTTGTCAATCGCTAAGTTATGCTCTCTAATGGCTACATCTATGGCCTTCTCACACTCGTTAGCCTGCAACTGTTTAGTCGCTTGCTCTAGAGTTAATTCTTCTTGTTCTTTTTGCTCTTTCTTCAACCTTTTCATTTCTCTCTGTTTGGATTCTTTCCGCCAATAACGAAAAGAGTCAAACATTGCCGGCCGGGCTTTCTTCCTAAACAATTTCGCTTCTAAGTTGTCGAGAATCTCTTGTTCAAAACTACCATGCAGTGGCCAACTAAGGACACCATCCTTCTTACAATAACGGACCCATATCTCATTATAAGTTATAGGACCCACACCATACTTACAGTATAAATCATATAGGGGAGTCCCAATCGGAGGAACCAGACAAGAGTCCTCTAATTGTGAGTCACTGTTGCAACTAAAACAAGACAACATTTTCCGACTTACCATTTTCAGTCCGGAACACAAAACAAACAAACACAAAACAAATTTGTGCACTTGAACCAAGAACTTAGGCCTACCAAAAACGAACTGATGTATCGATACCCAAACTGAACCAAATAGATTATCGTAACTAGAACAACCAAAGATAATCTTACAAAACCAAACCAAACCAAGAACCGATCAAGGATTTTTAACAATCCTCACAAAAGTAACCAGCTAGCTATCACTAAATACTTAACTGAGTCACTGAAGACGTCACCAGGGAGAAACCCGTCACGTTTCGCCGTACTAAGGACTGCACCACTTCGGGTCCAAGACAGGGCGACGGTCAAGGCAACGGCCCACTGCAGCCGTCCTGAACGGGAACCCTCGTGGAAGAGAACTTCAGGGCCACTTTTGCGATATGCCGGGATCGATGAAGTGGGGCGCCTCCCTCAGGAATCTTCACACGAAGCTTCTCGAACTCTTCAGGCTTTTGGACCGGTACCGAATGACGTCGCCCCACGTTGGGCGCCAATTGGAGTTCTGGACTTTTTGGTTCCGTCCAGAGGTGTCAGGGTACAACACCCAAAGACCCCGGAGTCCCACCTGCCTTGGTGCACAAATGAACAGAAACACGGGCTTCTCGATGGTGGCGTCAAAGACCAAAGGTTTATTACTGCAGGGACACAGAAGTCATAGATACTACACACGGGCAGTAACCAGGAGCCTGTTCGATTTGTACAAAGTGGGTTGCTCCTTATATACTAAAAATTGTGCTCTAGGCAAATATTTCACATGTCGGTACATTCCCAAACCTTTGTGTCTCTAAACAATAAATATTTGGCGTTTACGCAGGAACTGTCGATAATATCTGATACCAAACATCACGAAGAGGGGTTCCCACCAGTCCATCACAATCCCTTGTCAATATTGTATTCAAGAGCCGGACCGCCTCATCGTAAAGTTCGTTACCTCCCCCTAATAAAGGCCCAGAAGGAAAGGAGCAGAGCCAGGTGCAGAAGATAGAAAAGCGGGATAAGAGATGTTTGTGGGTTGTAAATGGGCAAGGCTACCGGCTTCGGCCGCCTAATCATGATCAGGTACAATGGACACGAAGACCAGTTTGGCAGGACTGGCCTCGGGCAGAGGAGGCAGCCTTTGTCGAGTCATGCAGCTACAGCGTGATCTGGTTTAAGGTGCACGTGTCATGTAAGAGGTGAATCTCCGGCTAAAGCTACGTGTCCTTAATCAAAGTGGAGTGAATGAAGTGATCAGAGGCTATTGCATATGTGAGGGCAAGGAAACACAAAATGGCGGCCACGATCTAAGATGGATGCCGTGTGTATATCGGAAATGTGTCAGTGGAAGGAGTGCTCTTGCTCGTAGCGTAGCGGAAACACTAGGATATACTAAATGGATCATTTGCGGTTCACTGATACCATTTTTATGTAATTCCGACGAACTTGTAAACACGGGTTCAAGTCGTCACGGAACCGTCACGGAACCTCAGTACAGAAAGAAAAGGCAGGGAGCAGGCACAGGCACACTGGCAAGGCGGGTGGATGAGGCAGCAGCAGGCGGCAGACAGGAGGGTCGAGGTCGCAGGCAGGCAGAGGTTGGTGGCAGGCTGAGGAGGCGCTGCAGCGGTGGAGAAGCGACCTAGCCCGAACTACCCGGAGGAAAAGAAAAAATGTAATACAGAAATTGAAATAATCCAGCCTAACATAAAGCAGATAACCACCCCCGGACCAGGTATTGAGTAGGAACAGAGGGTGTTGGTTCCTTTCCTGGAACATCATGGGCTGGCAAGTAAGATTGATAATCCTGGATGGTTGGTACTTGTGAAAAGTTTCGATATGTACGTCTCCAGGAAACTTGGGCCATCGAGAACAATTCCATCGTCCACAGGAACACTCTCCGGGTCTAGACCAACACAGACGACACCCTCAGCACCGCTGAATACCTGCACTTCCAGATCCACACCGACCCCAACACCACCCTCAGAGAAACCCTCATCTACAGACCCCCCGGACCCCGACCACAGTTCAGCGACTCCATCGCCGACTTTGTCAGCACACACACCCTCGCCTCCACGGACTACATCCTCCTCGGGGACCTGAACTTCCACTTCAAGAACAGCAATGACACCAACTCCACCACCCTGAATGACAACCTAGCCAACCTTGGACTCAGACAACTCATCACAACACCCATCCATTCCGCCGGTCACACGCTTGACCTCATCTTCTCCGTCTCCTTCAACCACACCACCGAACTCCACTGGACCGACCATCGCTGCATCCACTTCACCTTCAATAAACCCACCGCACCCAACAGATGCCTCAATGCTGCTGGAGCAAAGTCACCGAAGACCAGCTAACAACCAGCCTCGCCAAGAGCCCACAAGCCCACCCCACCGACCCGACACCGCCGCCTGCAACCTCAGACTGTAGATCAACGACTGCGCCAACACCCTCGCCCCTATCAAGAAACCCTCCAATAGTCACACCAACAAAAAAGCCAGCAGGTTCACTGAAGACCTCCGGGCCTCCAAGCAAACCTGCTAAAAGCTGCAGAAGAACTGGCTCCATGAACGAACACCGGACAGCCACGCAGCCCGCAGGGACGCCACCCGCAGACACCATCACCTCATCAGATCCGCCAAAAGGACCTGCTTCAAAGACCGTCTAGACAACAACGCGCACAACAGCAAAGAGCTCTTCAACATCGTGAAGGAACTCTCCAACTCCAGCTCCAACAGCAACGACATCCCACCCTCGCAAGACCTGTGCGACTCGCTGGCCACCTTCTTCCACCGCAAGATCGCAAACATCCATGACAGCTTCAACGCCACGATCACCCTGACAACCACTGAGACCTCCGCCCCCACGACCACCATCCGCACAAACCGCCTGCTCTCCTGGACCAACATCAACGACGGCGACACCATCAAGATCATGAACACCATCCACTCCAGATCTCCGTCAGACCCATACCCACACCACATCTTCAACAATTCCAGCACAGCCATTGCATTCCATCTCCGGAAAGTCATCAACACCTCCTTCGAGACAGCAACCTTCCCGGAGAGCTGAAAGCACGCCGAAATCAACGCCTTACTCAAGAAACCCAAGGCGGACCTGAAGAACTTCCAGCCCATCTCACTGCTCCCATTCCCAGCAAAGGTCATTGTGAAGACCGTCAATGAACAACTGACCCGCTACCTCGAGGAGAACAACATCCTGGACCCTTCCCAGTCCGGGTTCCGCAGCAACTACAGCACCAAGACTGCCCTCATCGCCGCCACCGATGACATCAAGTCCCTGCTGGACAACAGAGAAATGGCAGCCGTCGTCCTCCTGGACCTGCCAGCCGCCTTTGACACGGTCTGCCACTACACACTACGAACACGCCTCCACAATGCCGGGATCCAAGAGAAGGCCCTGGACTTCCACCTCCTACCTCTCTGGCAGAACACAGAGCGTCCGCCTTCCCCCCTTCTGCTCAAAAGCCACCGAGATCATTTGCATCATACCCTGGGGCTCATCTCTCAACCCAGCTCTGTTTAACATCTACATGGCACCACTCGCCCATGTCACCCGTCGACGCGACCTCAACATCATCTCCTACGCCGATGACACCCAGCTGATCCTCTCCCTCACCAAGGACGGCCACACCGCCAAAACCAACCTTCACGAAGGAATGAAGGCCTTTGCTGAATGGATGAGGAACAGCAGGCTGAAGTTGAACTCGGACAAGACTGATGTCCTCATCCTCGGATCCACCCCTTCGGTCTGGGACGACTCCTGGTGGCCGACCACACTGGGAACCGCCCCAACACCCACCGACCACGCACGCAACCTATGGGTCATCCTCAACTCCACCCTCTACATGACTAAACAGGTCAACGCCGTCTCCTCCTCCTGCTTCAACACCCTCTGCATGCTCCGCAGGATCTGCAAGTGGATCCCCACTGAAACAAGAAGAACAGTCACCCAGGCCCTCGTCAACAGCAGAATGGACTATAGAAATGCCCTCTACGCAGGAGCCTCGGCCAAACTCCTGAGACGGCTCCAACACATCCAGAATGCCTCTGCACATCTGACCCTCTACATCCCTTGCCGCAGCCACATCGCACCCCACCTGAGAGACCGGCAGTGGCTCCTGGTCAACAAGAGGATAACCTTCAAGCTCCTCACCCACGCACACAAGGCACTCCACAACACCGGGCCAACGTACCTCAACAGACGGCTCAGCTTCTACACCCCCACCCGCCAGCTCAGCTCCGCCAACCTTGGCCTCGCCACAGCCCACTGCTTTTGAAGTGCGACCTCCGTCGGCAGATCGTTCTCCCACCTCGCCACCAAGACCTGGAACACCCTCCCCAGCCACCTATGGCAGACCCAATGTAAATGTAAATGTGTTTCGATTTCTATAGCGCAACACTTTAACCCAGGGGTCTCAAGGCGCTTGCATAGGGAACCCGTCCTGGTATTCCCCTGGTAGATACCCCGGCTGGGTATCCACAAGGTGAAAGCCAGGCATCCTGCCGCGAGGGGCCGTAGTGGAGATTAAGCAAGCTATTGCCCAGAGTCGCAGAGTGTGACCCCGTGAGTCGAGTAGGCACTGGAGCGAGAATTATCGACTCCGTGGATTTTGAGCCCGAGAGCCGCCGAGGCGGGGAATCGAACCCTGGTCCACGGCCGATCTCAGCTTCCGGGTCTGCCGCCTCTAACCACTGAGCCACACTTCTCCACTGACCTGCTGACCTTCAGAAAACTCCTCAAGACCTGGCTTTTCGAGCAGTAGCAACATTCCCCACCCCAGCGCCTTGAGACCCTCACGGGTGAGTAGTGCGCTTTACAAATGATATGATTGATTGATTGATTGACCACCTGGATGGCTACAAAACCATTTTCGTCCCAGCAATTCCATCCCTGTCAGAGAGCTATGGGCGGCTCACTACCTTTGTCTCGTTAACTGTCCTTGACATATCTGTTACTGCACTTTATGACTCATCCAATGTACATGTGATGTTGCTGTCTAGTGGCAGGAGCAGACTCATTTTGGTACATTTTTATAATGCAGGAATTACACACGAGGATGAGCGTAACATAATGCAGCTGGGGTCAGTATTGAGGGGTGGCATCTTGATAAGTCAGAACTGGCATTATATCTTCTTAACAGGGGATTTTAACATCCACCTGTGTTGGGACTTCAGACAAGGAGGAGTGGAAGCCATGGGTTGTACACGACAATCAGGCCGGCATATGGAACACACCCCTTAGGGCACTGAGCTCAACTCAATTCTGCTTGAATTTGATTCAATATCAGTCTTGAATAAGTTGCCTCCGGGGAAAGCAGATATCACTCCCACTGTCATTGGGAGAGGTTGTGACACCTTTATAGATTTTACCTTTGTATCGACCCCTTTCTTTTTCTTGGTTACATATTTTTCTTTCCAGACAAATTAATTTAGTGACCATAATCCCATTTGTGTTGCAACAGGATGGTTGGTCCCTAGTACACAGATGCAACGAGGTGGGCAGGGGGGTTCCGATCAAAGTGGTTAAGGTGGGGAGGGGTCTAAAATCGGGGTGTATAGCACCAGAGTTACTTCATAAGTCTCTCGCAAACCAGTGTTGTAGGGAGTATGCCACCCACCTTGACATCGAGGCAAGTGCCTCGGACATCTTGGGTGCATTTGGAACCATGTCCACTGTTATACGGAGGCTATTATGGGACCCGGGCGGGGGCCGCGAGTCAATAGGCCCAAGATGGTTTGATTCTACGTGTTCCCAGGCTTTCATGAAGCTGGGACAGGCAATGAGCGATAAGCCCTGAGATATGTTGGTGGTTAAAGGTTACCATAGAGCATACAAGGCTGTGTTAGCAACTCACAAGTCCATCCTGAAGGAGGAGGCCTGGTCTAACTTAGTGGAGGCAAGCACATTGTGTAACAGCTCTAAGTTCTTGGCTATCATCAATTGCCCACTCCTTTCAGAAGATAATGTTCATCTACTGGACTCCCATATCACGGAAGATGATTGGGTTCATCATTTTGAGGGTATTTTTCAGCTGGACACTAATTGAGGGGCAGGAAAGGGTGGAAGGTAAGGCGGATCTAGTCTTTACCACCCAAGAGGTAAGAGCTGGTATACTAGGTCTGACTAAAAGTAAGGCCCCTGGGTCAGACGGGATCCTGCCTGATCCCTACTTTGCCCATGTAGAAATATGGGCGCCCACCCCCACAGCTGTCATTAATGCTTCAGTTCGGGTTGGCCGCCCTGACTCCTCAGCTTTATCAACTATATTCCCGGTACTTAAAAAGGGTGATCTGGACCACACCTCATGCTACAGGCCCATTTCCATCCTTGACTCTGTGGTGGAGGTGGTGGCCCGCACGATTCTTGACAGACTGGTATCCTGGGCGGATGAAAGTAATTTTCTATCCGAGATTCAATACGGCTTCCACCCTGGTCATTCCACTGTGTAGCAGAGTCTAAACTTATATCTTGTCCTGAATAAGTACACAGTGGCTGGCGGCTGCCCCATATATCTAACCTGCATGGACCTGTCTTAAGCCTTTGACTGAGTGAATAGGTCCAAGTTATGGCAGTTGATGTCATCCATCGACATTGACAATAACATTATTTGTTTCTTGAGGGATCTTCACTGAGATTCTAGGGCATTAGTCCGTTACTCAAAGGACTTGAAAGTGTCCCGCCAGTTTAACCACAGAGGGGGGTGCGCCAGGAGTGTATCCTCTCACCCTTCCTTTTTAACTTACACATCAATTCCCTATAGAAGGCCCCCGTACAAAAAAAGCAGATAGTCCCCAGGTAGGCAAGCGTAGCCTGCCTGTCCTCCTATACGTGGACAACGCGCAGTCCTCCTGGCGAGGACAGCAAGAGGCTTACAACTTCTCCTCTCTTTCGCCCCATTTGTGGAGGAGCTGGACCTGTCCGTGGGCCCCGGAAAGGCTGAGGCAAAGCAGCCTGCTTTTAAATTAGGATACTCATCAATACCCAAGACAAATGTTTTCTTCTACTTGGGAGTAGTGTTTGCTGACTCCTTTTGTTGGTGTCCCTCACTTAAATGTAAGAAAGGGGATCTAGTTAAAGCCTCCACAACCGTTTTTAACTTTTTTAGCAGAGTGGGAGGGAAGCCAATAGGGGCCCTCTTGATGTTCTACCAAGCAAAATGTATCTCAAAGGTTAGTTATGGGAGTGAGATATGGGGACACATCGATCTTGATGCTGGGCAAAGCACTGAAAACTCCTTCTTCCGAAGAGTTCTTTCTGTTCCGCAAAGTACTCCATCTTATGTTATTCATGAGGAACTGGGGATGCCCTTCCTTTCTGATGATCTGGCCTTTCGTCTTTGTGGCTCAAGATCTGGGCTAAACAAGAGAACACACTTAGTAAAGACGTCCTACGGGATTGTCTTTCTCTTGATCATGTCTCACCTCTCCGATGGCTTCAGTACAAAAGAGTTGGCCTCGCCAGGCTGGGAAGAGCAGATCTTTTTATGAACCCTGAGGGTATTTGTGAAAGGGACCTCGTTTGGGCCATGGGGGGTTTTTTAAGGACACATCATTGTGAAAGAGAGGGAAAAGAGCTGTGTAAGCCCAGTACTGAAAACTGTGCCTACCACAGAGCCTTATCTTTTACGGCTTAAAAGTATCTACAATCATTTTTTATTGATGAGGTTCCAGCTTGACCTCTTTTATTAGTTATTGGCATACCCCGATGGCTCCCACAGTGGTCAGTGCCTCATGCCCTGTGGCTGCGACAGAGAGTCTCCTCACGACAAGATGTACTTTTTAATGTTTTGTACTTTTTATGCTCTTTCTAGACAGCCATTTATCATTCCTATTCTTAAAAAAATGGGTTTTAGAAGGGTGAGACCAGTTTTTATCTTTTTACAACTTCTTTCTAGTGATACCGTTTTGTATACTCTTAACTTTTTATGGGTTGCCGTCAGACTCAGGTCAAGTGGTAATTAAAATCTGTATTGTAAGTCATGTATTTTTACTCTGTGTTTTGATTACCTGGATTCTATTATATTTGCCAATTTGTAACCTGAATAATGGTATATTGAAGTTTGTATGACTTTTATGGTTTATCTTTAAAGCCAAATAAACTTTCTTGATGCTGAAACAGATAACATGGTACAAAAGGGGGTGGTAATGGACGGAGCATCTGAACCAATCAAACACTCACACCCAGTCAAAAGATCTGGGTTTAATCCATCACCGTTCTTTAGCCCACTCTGCCACCCCAGTTCAGACATGGCTCTATGCAAATCAGTCTGACCCTGTGCCTCATGGGAACAGTCCAGCCCGAACTGCCAAGCCATGCCTTCCCTGTATCGGAAACAAGCTTCCGAGGACCGGTTTCTGGCATTCCAGCCGTCTTCAGCCTGGCTTGCTTGAATCCAGTGGCAAAGTGAGCAAGGGACTCACGTCTGAGCATACCCTGCCACACTTATTGCGGCCAAAAGCGGTACAAAAGGGGGTGGTAATGGACAGAGCATCTGAACCATTCAAACACTCACACCGAGTCAAAAGATCAGGGTTTAATACATCACCGTTCTTTAGCCCACTCTGCCACCCCAGTTCATACATGGCTATATGCAAATCAGTCTAACCCTGTGCCTCATGGGAACAGTCCAGCCCGAACTGCCAAGCCATGCCTTCCCTGGACCGGAAACAAGCTTCCGAGGACCGGTTTCTGGCATTCCAGCCGTCTTCAGCCCGGCTTGCTTGAATCCAGTGGCAAAGTGAGCAAGGGACTCACGTCTGAGCATACCCTGCCACACTTATGGCGGCTAAAAGTGGTACAAAAAGGGGTGGTAATGGACGGAGCATCTGAACCAATCAAACACTCACACCCAGTCAAAAGATCTGGGTTTAATCCATCACCGTTCTTTAGCCCACTCTGCCACCCCAGTTCAGACATGGCTATATGCAAATCAGTCTGACCCTGTGCCTCATGGGAGCAGTCCAGCCCGAACTGCCAAGCCATGCCTTCCCTGGTTGGAAACAAGCTTCCGAGGACCGGTTTCTGGCATTCCAGCCGTCTTCAGCCCGGCTTGCTTGAATCCAGTGGCAAAGTGAGCAAGGGACTCACGTCTGAGCATACCCTGCCACACTTATGGCGGCCAAAAGCGGTACAAAAGGGGGTGATAATGGACGGAGCATCTAAACCAATAAAACACTCACACCCAGTCAAAGGATCTGGGTTTAATCCATCACCGTTCTTTAGCCCACTCTGCCACCCCAGTTAAGACATGACTATATGCAAATCAGTCTGACCCTTTGCCTCATGGGAACTGTCCAGCCCGAACTGCCAAGCCATGCCTTCCCTGGACCGAAAACAAGCTTCCAAGGACCGGTTTCTGGCATTCCAGCCATCTTCAGCCCGGCTTGCTTGAATCCAGTGGCAAAGTGAGCAAGGGACTCACATCTGAGCATACCCTGCCACACTTATGGTGGCCAAAAGCGGTACAAAAGGGGGTGGTAATGGACGGAGCATCTGAACCAATCAAACACTCACACCCAGTCAAAAGATCTGGGTTTAATCCATCACCGTTCTTTAGCCCACTCTGCCACCCCAGTTCAGACATGGCTATATGCAAATCAGTCTGACCCTGTGCCTCATGGGAACAGTCAATCAATCAATCAATCATCGCATTTATATAGCGCACAACTTACCCAGTGGGTCTCAAGGCGCTGGGGGAGGGGAATCTCCTACTGCTCGAACAACCAGGTCTTGAGTTGCTTCCTGAAGGCGAGGTGGTCCTGGGTCAGGCGGAGGTGGGTGGGGAGGGAGTTCCATGTCTTGGCGGCGAGGTAGGAGAAGGACCGTGCCCCTGTGGTGGCTCTACGGATGCGGGGGACGGCGGCAAGGGCGTGGCTGGTCAATCGAAGCTGGCGTTTGGGAGCGTAGAAGTTGAGGCGGCTGTTGAGGTATCCTGGGCCTTGGCTGTGTAGGGCTTTGTGTGCGTGGATGAGGAGACGGAAGGTGATTCTCTTTATGACCGGGAGCCAGTGCACGTCTCTCAGGTGTCCGGAGATGTGGCTGCGGCGGGGGATGTCCAGGATGAGTCGTGCTGAGGCGTTCTGGATCCGCTGGCGTCTCTTCTGGAGTTTGGCGGTGGTTCCGGCGTAGAGGGTGTTGCCTTAGTCCAGACGGCTGGTGACGAGGGCCTGGGTGACCGTCTTCCTGGTATCGGTGGGGATCCACCGGAAGATCTTACGTAGCATGCGCAGGATGTTGAAGCACGACGAGGAGACGGCGTTGACTTGTCTGGTCATGGAGAGGGAGGAGTCCAGGATGAAGCCCAGGTTGGTGCGTGGTCTGTTGGTTTGGGTGTGCTGCCTAAGGTGGGGGGCCACCAGGAGTTGTCCCAAGCGGCGGGTGAGGATCCCAGGATGAGGACTTCCGTCTTATCTGAGTTCAGTTTCAGGCGGCTGTTCTTCATCCATTCGGCTACCTCTTTCATCCCTTCGTGAAGGTTGGCTCTGGCGGTGGCGGGGTCGTTGGTAAGGGAGAGGATCAGCTGGGTGTCGTCGGCGTAGGAGATGATGTTGAGGTTGTGCAGGCGTGCGATGTCTGCGAGGGGGCTCATAAAGATGTTGAAGAGGGTTGGACTGAGCGAGGAGCCTTGAGGGACGCCGCAGACCACCTGGATGGCTACAAAACCATTTTCGGCCCAGCAATTCCATCCCTGTCAGAGAGCTAAGGGCGACTCACTACCTTTGTCTTGTTAGCTGTCCTTGACAGCTCTGTTACTGCACTTTATGACTCATCCAATGTACATGTGATGTTGCTGTCTAGTGGCAGGAGCAGACTTATTTTGGTACATTTTTATAATGCAGGAATTACACACGAGGATGAGCATAACATAATGCAGCTGGGGTCAGTATTGAGGGGTGGCATCTTGATAAGTCAGAACTGGCATTATATCTTCTTAACAGGGGATTTTAACATCCACCTGTGTTGGGACTTCAGACAAGGAGGAGTGGAAGCCATGGGTTGTACACGGCAATAGGGCCGGCATATGGAACACACCCCTCAGGGCACTGAGCTCAACTCAATTCTGCTTGAATTTGATTCAATATCAGTCATGAATATGTTGCCTCCAGAAAAAGCAGATCACTCCCACTGTCATTGGGAGACTTTGTGAGACCTTTATAGATTTTTCCTTTGTATCGACCCCTTTTTTTTCTTGGTTACATATTTTTCTTTCCAGACAAATTAATTTAGTGACCATAATCCCATTTGTGTTGCAACAGGATGGTTGGTCCCTAGTACACAGATGCAATGAGGTGGGTGGGGGGAGTCCCGATCAAAGTGGTTAAGGTGGGGAGGGGTCTAAAATCGGGGTGTATAGCACCAGAGTTACTTCATAAGTCTCTCGCAAACTAGTGATGTAGTGAGTTTGCCATCCATCTTGATGTCGAGGCAAATGCCTCAGACATCTTGGGTGCATTTGGAACCATGCCCACTGTTATACGGATATTTACAACAAGGGGTGGTGAGGGACAGAGTCTCTGAATTAAGCAGAAAGCTCTCACCCAGTCAAGAGATCAGGGCTAGATCCAACACCGTTTTTTAGCTCACTGCACCATCCCAGTTTCAGAACCTGGATGTATGCAAATTAGTCTGTTCCTGTCCCAGTGCATGATGGGAACAGGGCAAACCAAACTACAAAAGCCAATTCTTACACTGGGAAGGAAACAAGCTCCCGGGGACCGGTTTCTGGCATTGCAGCCGTCTTCGGCCCGGTTTGCTTGAATCCTGATGGTGCAATGAGCAAGGGACTCATGTCTGAGTATACCCTTCCACACTTAGGGTGGACAAAAATATTTACAACAAGGGGTGGTGAGGGACAGAGTCTCTGAATTAAGCAGAAAACTCTCACCCAGTCAAGAGATCAGGGCTAGATCCAACACCGTTTTTTAGCTCACTGCACCATCCCAGTTTCAGAACCTGGCTGTATGCAAATTAGTCTGTTCCTGTCCCAGTGCATGATGGGAACAGGGCAAACCAAACTACAAAAGCCAATTCTTACACTGGGAAGGAAACAAGCTCCCGGGGACCGGTTTCTGGCATTGCAGCCGTCTTCGGCCCGGTTTGCTTGAATCCTGATGGTGCAATGAGCAAGGGACTCATGTCTGAGTATACCCTTCCACACTTAGGGTGGACAAAAATATTTACAACAAGGGGTGGTGAGGGACAGAGTCTCTGAATTAAGCAGAAAACTCTCACCCAGTCAAGAGATCAGGGCTAGATCCAACACCGTTTTTTAGCTCACTGCACCATCCCAGTTTCAGAACCTGGCTGTATGCAAATTAGTCTGTTCCTGTCCCAGTGCATGATGGGAACAGGGCAAACCAAACTACAAAAGCCAATTCTTACACTGGGAAGGAAACAAGCTCCCGGGGACCGGTTTCTGGCATTGCAGCCGTCTTCGGCCCGGTTTGCTTGAATCCTGATGGTGCAATGAGCAAGGGACTCATGTCTGAGTATACCCTTCCACACTTAGGGTGGACAAAAATATTTACAACAAGGGGTGGTGAGGGACAGAGTCTCTGAATTAAGCAGAAAACTCTCACCCAGTCAAGAGATCAGGGCTAGATCCAACACCGTTTTTTAGCTCACTGCACCATCCCAGTTTCAGAACCTGGCTGTATGCAAATTAGTCTGTTCCTGTCCCAGTGCATGATGGGAACAGGGCAAACGGCTGAAATGCCAGAAACCGGTCCCCGGTAGCTTGTTTCCTTCCCAGTGTAAGAATTGGCTTTTGTAGTTTGGTTTGCCCTGTTCCCATCATGCACTGGGACAGGAACAGACTAATTTGCATACATCCAGGTTCTGAAACTGGGATGGTGCAGTGAGCTAAAAAACGGTGTTGGATCTAGCCCTGATCTCTTGACTGGGTGAGAGCTTTCTGCTTAATTCAGAGACTCTGTCCCTCACCACCCCTTGTTGTAAATATTTTTGTCCACCCTAAGCGTGGAAGGGTATTCTCAGATGTGAGACCCTTGCTCATTGCACCATCAGGATTCAAGCAAACCGGGCCGAAGACGGCTGTAATGCCAGAAACCGGTCCCCGGGAGCTTGTTTCCTTCCCAGTGTAAGAATTGGCTTTTGTAGTTTGGTTTGCCCTGTTCCCATCATGCACTGGGACAGGAACAGACTAATTTGCATACATCCAGGTTCTGAAACTGGGATGGTGCAGTGAGCTAAAAAACGGTGTTGGATCTAGCCCTGATCTCTTGACTGGGTGAGAGCTTTCTGCTTAATTCAGAGACTCTGTCCCTCACCACCCCTTGTTGTAAATATTTTTGTCCACCCTAAGCGTGGAAGGGTATTCTCAGATGTGAGACCCTTGCTCATTGCACCATCAGGATTCAAGCAAACCGGGCCGAAGACGGCTGTAATGCCAGAAACCGGTCCCCGGGAGCTTGTTTCCTTCCCAGTGTAAGAATTGGCTTTTGTAGTTTGGTTTGCCCTGTTCCCATCATGCACTGGGACAGGAACAGACTAATTTGCATACATCCAGGTTCTGAAACTGGGATGGTGCAGTGAGCTAAAAAACGGTGTTGGATCTAGCCCTGATCTCTTGACTGGGTGAGAGCTTTCTGCTTAATTCAGAGACTCTGTCCCTCACCACCCCTTGTTGTAAACACTGTTATACGGAGGCTATTATGGGCCCCGGACGGGGGACGCGAGTCAATAGGCCCAAGATGGTTTGATTCTGCGTGTTCCCAGGCTTTCATGAAGCTGAGACAGGCAATGAGCGATAAGCCCTGAAATATGTTGGTGGTTAAAGTTCTCTGCAGAGCATACAAGGCTGTGTTAGCAACTCAAAAGTCCATCCTGAAGGAGGAGGCCTGGTCTAACTTAGTGGAGGCAAGCACATTGTGTAACAGCTCTAAGTTCTGGGCTATCATCAATTGCCCACTCCTTTCAGAAGATAATGTTCATCTACTGGACTCCCATATCACGGAAGATGATTGGGTTCATCATTTTGAGGGTATTTTTCAGCTGGACACTAATTGGGGGGCAGGAAAGGGTGGAAGGTAAGGCGGATCTAGTCTTTACCACCCAAGAGGTAAGAGCTGGTATACTAGGTCTGACTAAAAGTAAGGCCCCTGGGTCAGACGGGATCCTGCCTGTCCTCTACTTTGCCCATGTAGAAATATGGGCGGCCACCCCCACAGCTGTCATTAATGCTTCAGTTCGGGTTGGCCGCCCTGGCTCCTCAGCTTTATCAACTATATTCCCGGTACTTAAAAAGGGTGATCTGGACCACACCTCATGCTACAGGCCCATTTCCATCCTTGACTCTGTGGTGGAGGTGGTGGCCCGCACGATTCTTGACAGACTGGTATCCTGGGCGGATGAAAGTAATTTTCTATCCGAGATTCAATACGGCTTCCACCCTGGTCATTCTACTGTGTAGCAGAGTCTGAACTTATATCTTGTCCTGAATAAGTACACAGTGGCTGGCGGCTGCCCCATATATCTAACCTGCATGGACCTGTCTTAAGCCTTTGACTGAGTGAATAGGTCCAAGTTATGGCAGTTGATGTCATCCATCGACATTGACAATAACATTATTTGTTTCTTGAGGGATCTTCACTGAGATTCTAGGGCATTAGTCCGTTACTCAAAGGACTTGAAAGTGTCCCGCCAGTTTAACCACAGAGGGGGGTGCGCCAGGAGTGTATCCTCTCACCCTTCCTTTTTAACTTACACGTCAATTCCCTATAGAAGGCCCCCGTACAAAAAAAGCAGATAGTCCCCAGGTAGGCAAGCGTAGCCTGCCTGTCCTCCTATACGTGGACGACGCGCAGTCCTCCTGGCGAGGACAGCAAGAGGCTTACAACTTCTCCTCTCTTTCGCCCCATTTGTGGAGGAGCTGGACCTGTCCGTGGGCCCCGGAAAGGCTGAGGCAAAGCAGCCTGCTTTTAAATTAGGATACTCATCAATACCCAAGACAAATGTTTTCTTCTACTTGGGAGTAGTGTTTGCTGACTCCTTTTGTTGGTGTCCCTCACTTAAATGTAAGAAAGGGGATCTAGTTAAAGCCTCCACAACCGTTTTTAACTTTGTAAGCAGAGTGGGAGGGAAGCCAATAGGGGCCCTCTTGATGTTCTACCAAGCAAAATGTATCTCAAAGGTTAGTTATGGGAGTGAGATATGGGGACACATCGATCTTGATGCTGAGCAAAGCACTGAAAACTCCTTCTTCCGAAGAGTTCTTTCTGTTCCGCAAAGTACTCCATCTTATGTTATTCATGAGGAACTGGGGATGTCCTTCCTTTCTGATGATCTGGCCTTTCGTCTTTGTGGCTCAAGATCTGGGCTAAACAAGAGAACACACTTAGTAAAGACGTCCTACGGGATTGTCTTTCTCTTGATCATGTCTCACCTCTCCGATGGCTTCAGTACAAAAGAGTTGGCCTCGCCAGGATGGGAAGAGCAGATCTTTTTATGAACCCTGAGGGTATTTGTGAAAGGGACCTCGTTTGGGCCATGGGGTTTTTTTTAAGGACACATCATTGTGAAAGAGAGGGAAAAGAGCTGTGTAAGCGGCAAACGGAACCTCCTGAGGCACAGCCGGGAGCAGTTAGAACTTTGCGCAGCTCTTCATTTTAAAAGTGCATTTCTGTGTTTTTAACCTGCACCCACCTTCACTTCCTGACACACGAGTACAGTGTGCAGGTACCCTTCTGCAGCAAAAACGAGCGCTAGAAACGGGCGAAAATCGCCGATCCACTTCTCCCGCCATTGTCCTCGTTGCGACAGGGACACGCCCACTTCGAGGCCACGCCCCCTGCAAGACCTACAAATAGCGCGCTGATCACTAGCGCGGCAGATTAATCACGGAACCTCCTGAGGCACAGCCGGGAGCAGTTAGAACTTTGCGCAGCTCTTCATTTTAAAAGTGCATTTCTGTGTTTTTAACCTGCACCCACCTTCACTTCCTGACACACGAGTACAGTGTGCAGGTACCCTTCTGCAGCAAAAACGAGCGCTAGAAACGGGCGAAAATCGCCGATCCACTTCTCCCGCCACTGTCCTCGTTGCGACAGGGACACGCCCACTTCGAGGCCACGCCCCCTGCAAGACCTACAAATAGCGCGCTGATCACTAGCGCGGCAGATTAATCACGGAACCTCCTGAGGCACAGCCGGGAGCAGTTAGAACTTTGCGCAGCTCTTCATTTTAAAAGTGCATTTCTGTGTTTTTAACCTGCACCCACCTTCACTTCCTGACACACGAGTACAGTGTGCAGGTACCCTTCTGCAGCAAAAACGAGCGCTAGAAACGGGCGAAAATCGCCGATCCACTTCTCCCGCCATTGTCCTCGTTGCGACAGGGACACGCCCACTTCGAGGCCACGCCCCCTGCAAGACCTACAAATAGCGCGCTGATCACTAGCGCGGCAGATTAATCACGGAACCTCCTGAGGCACAGCCGGGAGAAGTTAGAACTTTGCGCAGCTCTTCATTTTAAAAGTGCATTTCTGTGTTTTTAACCTGCACCCACCTTCACTTCCTGACACACGAGTACAGTGTGCAGGTACCCTTCTGCAGCAAAAACGAGCGCTAGAAACGGGCGAAAATCGCCGATCCACTTCTCCCGCCACTGTCCTCGTTGCGACAGGGACACGCCCACTTCGAGGCCACGCCCCCTGCAAGACCTACAAATAGCGCGCTGATCACTAGCGCGGCAGATTAATCACGGAACCTCCTGAGGCACAGCCGGGAGCAGTTAGAACTTTGCGCAGCTCTTCATTTTAAAAGTGCATTTCTGTGTTTTTAACCTGCACCCACCTTCACTTCCTGACACACGAGTACAGTGTGCAGGTGCCCTTCTGCAGCAAAAACGAGCGCTAGAAACGGGCGAAAATCG
Source organism: Lissotriton vulgaris (assembly GCF_964263255.1). Lineage (NCBI taxonomy): Eukaryota > Metazoa > Chordata > Amphibia > Caudata > Salamandridae > Lissotriton > Lissotriton vulgaris. The sequence goes on from NW_028251420.1 coordinate 541,295, forward strand.
CCGATCCACTTCTCCCGCCACTGTCCTCGTTGCGACAGGGACACGCCCACTTCGAGGCCACGCCCCCTGCAAGACCTACAAATAGCGCGCTGATCACTAGCGCGGCAGATTAATCACGGAACCTCCTGAGGCACAGCCGGGAGCAGTTAGAACTTTGCGCAGCTCTTCATTTTAAAAGTGCATTTCTGTGTTTTTAACCTGCACCCACCTTCACTTCCTGACACACGAGTACAGTGTGCAGGTACCCTTCTGCAGCAAAAACGAGCGCTAGAAACGGGCGAAAATCGGCGATCCACTTCTCCCGCCATTGTCCTCGTTGCGACAGGGACACGCCCACTTCGAGGCCACGCCCCCTGCAAGACCTACAAATAGCGCGCTGATCACTAGCGCGGCAGATTAATCACGGAACCTCCTGAGGCACAGCCGGGAGAAGTTAGAACTTTGCGCAGCTCTTCATTTTAAAAGTGCATTTCTGTGTTTTTAACCTGCACCCACCTTCACTTCCTGACACACGAGTACAGTGTGCAGGTACCCTTCTGCAGCAAAAACGAGCGCTAGAAACGGGCGAAAATCGCCGATCCACTTCTCCCGCCACTGTCCTCGTTGCGACAGGGACACGCCCACTTCGAGGCCACGCCCCCTGCAAGACCTACAAATAGCGCGCTGATCACTAGCGCGGCAGATTAATCACGGAACCTCCTGAGGCACAGCCGGGAGCAGTTAGAACTTTGCGCAGCTCTTCATTTTAAAAGTGCATTTCTGTGTTTTTAACCTGCACCCACCTTCACTTCCTGACACACGAGTACAGTGTGCAGGTACCCTTCTGCAGCAAAAACGAGCGCTAGAAACGGGCGAAAATCGCCGATCCACTTCTCCCGCCATTGTCCTCGTTGCGACAGGGACACGCCCACTTCGAGGCCACGCCCCCTGCAAGACCTACAAATAGCGCGCTGATCACTAGCGCGGCAGATTAATCACGGAACCTCCTGAGGCACAGCCGGGAGCAGTTAGAACTTTGCGCAGCTCTTCATTTTAAAAGTGCATTTCTGTGTTTTTAACCTGCACCCACCTTCACTTCCTGACACACGAGTACAGTGTGCAGGTACCCTTCTGCAGCAAAAACGAGCGCTAGAAACGGGCGAAAATCGCCGATCCACTTCTCCCGCCACTGTCCTCGTTGCGACAGGGACACGCCCACTTCGAGGCCACGCCCCCTGCAAGACCTACAAATAGCGCGCTGATCACTAGCGCGGCAGATTAATCACGGAACCTCCTGAGGCACAGCCGGGAGCAGTTAGAACTTTGCGCAGCTCTTCATTTTAAAAGTGCATTTCTGTGTTTTTAACCTGCACCCACCTTCACTTCCTGACACACGAGTACAGTGTGCAGGTACCCTTCTGCAGCAAAAACGAGCGCTAGAAACGGGCGAAAATCGCCGATCCACTTCTCCCGCCACTGTCCTCGTTGCGACAGGGACACGCCCACTTCGAGGCCACGCCCCCTGCAAGACCTACAAATAGCGCGCTGATCACTAGCGCGGCAGATTAATCACGGAACCTCCTGAGGCACAGCCGGGAGCAGTTAGAACTTTGCGCAGCTCTTCATTTTAAAAGTGCATTTCTGTGTTTTTAACCTGCACCCACCTTCACTTCCTGACACACGAGTACAGTGTGCAGGTACCCTTCTGCAGCAAAAACGAGCGCTAGAAACGGGCGAAAATCGCCGATCCACTTCTCCCGCCATTGTCCTCGTTGCGACAGGGACACGCCCACTTCGAGGCCACGCCCCCTGCAAGACCTACAAATAGCGCGCTGATCACTAGCGCGGCAGATTAATCACGGAACCTCCTGAGGCACAGCCGGGAGCAGTTAGAACTTTGCGCAGCTCTTCATTTTAAAAGTGCATTTCTGTGTTTTTAACCTGCACCCACCTTCACTTCCTGACACACGAGTACAGTGTGCAGGTACCCTTCTGCAGCAAAAACGAGCGCTAGAAACGGGCGAAAATCGCCGATCCACTTCTCCCGCCACTGTCCTCGTTGCGACAGGGACACGCCCACTTCGAGGCCACGCCCCCTGCAAGACCTACAAATAGCGCGCTGATCACTAGCGCGGCAGATTAATCACGGAACCTCCTGAGGCACAGCCGGGAGCAGTTAGAACTTTGCGCAGCTCTTCATTTTAAAAGTGCATTTCTGTGTTTTTAACCTGCACCCACCTTCACTTCCTGACACACGAGTACAGTGTGCAGGTGCCCTTCTGCAGCAAAAACGAGCGCTAGAAACGGGCGAAAATCGCCGATCCACTTCTCCCGCCACTGTCCTCGTTGCGACAGGGACACGCCCACTTCGAGGCCACGCCCCCTGCAAGACCTACAAATAGCGCGCTGATCACTAGCGCGGCAGATTAATCACGGAACCTCCTGAGGCACAGCCGGGAGCAGTTAGAACTTTGCGCAGCTCTTCATTTTAAAAGTGCATTTCTGTGTTTTTAACCTGCACCCACCTTCACTTCCTGACACACGAGTACAGTGTGCAGGTACCCTTCTGCAGCAAAAACGAGCGCTAGAAACGGGCGAAAATCGGCGATCCACTTCTCCCGCCATTGTCCTCGTTGCGACAGGGACACGCCCACTTCGAGGCCACGCCCCCTGCAAGACCTACAAATAGCGCGCTGATCACTAGCGCGGCAGATTAATCACGGAACCTCCTGAGGCACAGCCGGGAGAAGTTAGAACTTTGCGCAGCTCTTCATTTTAAAAGTGCATTTCTGTGTTTTTAACCTGCACCCACCTTCACTTCCTGACACACGAGTACAGTGTGCAGGTACCCTTCTGCAGCAAAAACGAGCGCTAGAAACGGGCGAAAATCGCCGATCCACTTCTCCCGCCACTGTCCTCGTTGCGACAGGGACACGCCCACTTCGAGGCCACGCCCCCTGCAAGACCTACAAATAGCGCGCTGATCACTAGCGCGGCAGATTAATCACGGAACCTCCTGAGGCACAGCCGGGAGCAGTTAGAACTTTGCGCAGCTCTTCATTTTAAAAGTGCATTTCTGTGTTTTTAACCTGCACCCACCTTCACTTCCTGACACACGAGTACAGTGTGCAGGTACCCTTCTGCAGCAAAAACGAGCGCTAGAAACGGGCGAAAATCGCCGATCCACTTCTCCCGCCATTGTCCTCGTTGCGACAGGGACACGCCCACTTCGAGGCCACGCCCCCTGCAAGACCTACAAATAGCGCGCTGATCACTAGCGCGGCAGATTAATCACGGAACCTCCTGAGGCACAGCCGGGAGCAGTTAGAACTTTGCGCAGCTCTTCATTTTAAAAGTGCATTTCTGTGTTTTTAACCTGCACCCACCTTCACTTCCTGACACACGAGTACAGTGTGCAGGTACCCTTCTGCAGCAAAAACGAGCGCTAGAAACGGGCGAAAATCGCCGATCCACTTCTCCCGCCACTGTCCTCGTTGCGACAGGGACACGCCCACTTCGAGGCCACGCCCCCTGCAAGACCTACAAATAGCGCGCTGATCACTAGCGCGGCAGATTAATCACGGAACCTCCTGAGGCACAGCCGGGAGCAGTTAGAACTTTGCGCAGCTCTTCATTTTAAAAGTGCATTTCTGTGTTTTTAACCTGCACCCACCTTCACTTCCTGACACACGAGTACAGTGTGCAGGTACCCTTCTGCAGCAAAAACGAGCGCTAGAAACGGGCGAAAATCGCCGATCCACTTCTCCCGCCACTGTCCTCGTTGCGACAGGGACACGCCCACTTCGAGGCCACGCCCCCTGCAAGACCTACAAATAGCGCGCTGATCACTAGCGCGGCAGATTAATCACGGAACCTCCTGAGGCACAGCCGGGAGCAGTTAGAACTTTGCGCAGCTCTTCATTTTAAAAGTGCATTTCTGTGTTTTTAACCTGCACCCACCTTCACTTCCTGACACACGAGTACAGTGTGCAGGTACCCTTCTGCAGCAAAAACGAGCGCTAGAAACGGGCGAAAATCGCCGATCCACTTCTCCCGCCATTGTCCTCGTTGCGACAGGGACACGCCCACTTCGAGGCCACGCCCCCTGCAAGACCTACAAATAGCGCGCTGATCACTAGCGCTGCAGATTAATCACGGAACCTCCTGAGGCACAGCCGGGAGCAGTTAGAACTTTGCGCAGCTCTTCATTTTAAAAGTGCATTTCTGTGTTTTTAACCTGCACCCACCTTCACTTCCTGACACACGAGTACAGTGTGCAGGTACCCTTCTGCAGCAAAAACGAGCGCTAGAAACGGGCGAAAATCGCCGATCCACTTCTCCCGCCACTGTCCTCGTTGCGACAGGGACACGCCCACTTCGAGGCCACGCCCCCTGCAAGACCTACAAATAGCGCGCTGATCACTAGCGCGGCAGATTAATCACGGAACCTCCTGAGGCACAGCCGGGAGCAGTTAGAACTTTGCGCAGCTCTTCATTTTAAAAGTGCATTTCTGTGTTTTTAACCTGCACCCACCTTCACTTCCTGACACACGAGTACAGTGTGCAGGTACCCTTCTGCAGCAAAAACGAGCGCTAGAAACGGGCGAAAATCGCCGATCCACTTCTCCCGCCATTGTCCTCGTTGCGACAGGGACACGCCCACTTCGAGGCCACGCCCCCTGCAAGACCTACAAATAGCGCGCTGATCACTAGCGCGGCAGATTAATCACGGAACCTCCTGAGGCACAGCCGGGAGCAGTTAGAACTTTGCGCAGCTCTTCATTTTAAAAGTGCATTTCTGTGTTTTTAACCTGCACCCACCTTCACTTCCTGACACACGAGTACAGTGTGCAGGTACCCTTCTGCAGCAAAAACGAGCGCTAGAAACGGGCGAAAATCGCCGATCCACTTCTCCCGCCATTGTCCTCGTTGCGACAGGGACACGCCCACTTCGAGGCCACGCTCCCTCACTTTATACATGTGTATCTACCGGAAGCGCAGCGGACGAGCGCAGCGGGCGCGCCGATTGCGCGCCAAAGGCGCGCTTAAGGCAAGCTCGTCTGCGCTCGTCCGCGATCATGACGCGACCGGGGCCGGTTCCCCTGCCCGATTCACCAGCACTACCCCCACAATCCATTCTCGGACCATGTTGCTTTCTCTGAGACCCCCTCCCTGCCCCACCTGCCTCTGGTCTATCCCGGACGCCCAGAGCCACATTTACGTATGTGAAACCTGCCAGTTCTCACTACCCTCTCTGGACTCAACTCTTGGCCCGGCCCTCGCTCGGTGCTCTGCTTCCTCCCATGGAGCCGACCCTTCTCTTTCCCTCAGAGCGGCACTGATTAACTGCAGGTCTCTGAATAAACATGCTATTGACATCTGGCAGTCCCTCCAGGACAACAACTGGGATTTGCTTTTCTTAACTGAAACCTGGTTGAATGAGACCACTAACCCCACCATTACTCTTGCCTTGCCGGACGGCTACAGCATCGCCTGCGCCAATAGACCAAACGGTAAACAGGGGGGTGGTGTTGCCTTAATCCACAAATCCAAATGGACGGCTTCCTTCCCTACATATGACCCTATTGACTGCATAGAGGGTCTACCTTTTACTATCCATTTTTCCTCGTCCATCTCCTGCTCTGGAATACTTATCTACCGCCCTCCCCATTCCAACCTCTCCTACCTGCCGGCCTTGATGGATTACATCATCCAGCTTAGCACTCGCTACACCAACTTCACTGCTTTAGGAGATTTTAACCTTCACGTAAACGATGAATCATGCTCACATAGCAATAATTTTATTTCTACACTGGCGACCTGCAATCTAGAGCAAAAAATAGATTCCCCCACTCACTAAGCGGGACATACCCTTGACCTGATTTGTTCCAACCTACCTAGCATTCTGGTAGCCTCTCCCATCCCGGTCACCTGGTCAGATCACTTTCTCATCTCTTTTGAGATCATCATCTCCCGCTCCATCAGACCTACCATCGCCCCCAAAGCATCAGGCAGAAACTGGAGTCGTATCACCCTTGAAACGCTCCAGGAACACCAGAATAATTTTCTACCCTCCCCATCATCTGATCCGGATGGTGGTATTGACCATTTCGACGCCTGGATCGGCCAAGCCCTAGAGGCTATGGCCCCTCTCAAACCCATCAAAACCTACAGGGCCACTCCATCCGCACCCTGGTACTCTGACATGCTTCGCCAGAAAAAGGCTTCATGCAAAGCCCTCGAACGCTCCTGGAGGCAGAACTATTCCCTCGACAGTAAAATCACCTATAAAACAGCTCTAAAAGAATACCGCAGAATGATTGAGGATCATAAAAGGGACTTCCTGGCTTCCAGAATTAAACATGCCAGTAACGGCGCCAGGGAGATTTTCAACATAGTCAGATCCTTTACGGACCCCAGCGCTCTGACTCGAACTCAACCAGCCTCCCAGTCTCTGTGTGATAAACTTTCACAATTCTTTGAGGAAAAAATCCAGGCTATTTACTCTTCCTTTCCCATCAGCAGTAGTGCAGGGTCGGGTGAGGAATCTACTACGTACCCGCTACAGTCACCCTCATTGCTAGAGTTTGCAGATATCTCTGAGGCTGACACACTGGTAGAATTACTCAACTGTAAATCTGGCTCCCCCAAGGACCCTTTGCCAGCCAAACAATATAAAAAACTGGCACCCCTGCTCAACCCATTCCTTAACCATATCTGGAACGAATCCCTGAGAACGGGCATTTTTTCCGCAAAATGGAAGCATGCGTCTCTAGTCCCCATCCTTAAGAAACCTGATCTTGACCCAGATAACCCTAGTAACTACAGGCCCATCTCTCTCCTGCCTGCCCCAGCTAAGATCCTGGAAAAACTGGTGCACGCCCAGCTTGAATTTGAATTTGAATTTAAAATTACTTATAAAGCGCACGTTCGCCAGCGGCTTCATGGCGCTACAACAAACAGAAACAGGGTGGGCTAGCCCATGTAGAATAAATAATTCAGATTGTGGGGGGACTAATTTAATTAAAGGCTTTAGAAAACAAAAGGGTCTTAAGTTGCTTTCTGAACTGGTAGTAGAGAGTCAGGGTCCTAAGCTCAGGGGGGAGAGAATTCCAGAGGAGTGGGGCAAGGGTCGCAAATTTCGAACCGCCCCATTTCTTCCTCCGGAAACGTGGGACCGTAAGAAGAGCCAACTATATTGAATCCCATGGGCTCCTGCATGACTCTCAGCACGGCTTTCGATCGGGCCACAGCACGGAGTCGGCCCTTGTTGAAATGGCTAACTCGGTGAGATGGACGCTGGATCGAGGGTCGAGGGCGGTGTTAGTGCTGCTGGATCTCTCAGCAGCATTTTACACCGTCTCTCATAAGATCCTGCTGAGAAGGCTGGGAGACCTGGGTATTGGCGGTACAGTGTTGAGATGGCTCTCTTCCTACCTGGGTGACCGTACTCAGCAGGTATACACCCCTCCCTACACCTCCACCGCTAGACCACTTAAATGGGGAGTTCCACAGGGCTCCTCCCTGAGCCCGCTCTTGTTCAATGTTTACTTTTCCCCCTTGGCTAAACTGATTGCGCAAACTGGGATTAAATCCACCTCCTACGCTGACGACATTCAGTTACTCTTCACCTTTGATACCCCCACTGCCTCTGCCTTCGACCCATTGAAAAACTGTCTAAGAGACATCTCTAGCTGGATGGACTCCAATTCCCTCCGACTCAACGCTGGAAAGACAGAGATTCTGTTTTTTAACTCATCATCCCCTCTTGATTCTAATTTATGGTGGCCGGATGATCTCAGCCATGCCCCCACGCCTAAAGACTCGGTGAGAAACCTGGGAGTGCGCTGGGATAATCATCTCAGTTTCAACGCCCAGGTTCAAACAGTAGCAGCATCCTGTTTTGCTAAGATCAAGACAATTAGACGGCTCATCAACTACCTGCCGATGGACTGCCGTAAGACTGTGGTACAAGCCCTGATAATATCTCACCTGGACTATGCCAACGCACTATATCTTGGCATCACAGTAGGCCTATGCCACAAGTTACAGACTGTCCAGAATGCTGCTGCTCGGCTGGTGGAGAGAATTCCTGCCAGACATCACATCTCCCCACACCTCCGTAAACTCCACTGGCTCCCCATTTCCAAGAGATGTATTTTTAAGGCCATGACCCTGGCTTTCCGGGCCTCCAAGGGCAAAGGCTCGGCCCATCTGAAAAGCACTCTGAGACCGTATGTCAACACCAGGACATTACGCTCAAATTCCCTACTTCTGCTGGAAACCCCTAGATTTAAACGTACTCGCGCCGGAGGGAAAACATTCGAGGTCTGTGCCACTCGGTGTTGGAATGACCTCCCGGTTGCATTACGAGCCTGTCAAACCGAATTAGCATTCCGAAAGTCCCTGAAAACACATCTCTTCCCCATATAATGCCCCATTGGTGCCTAGCCTCTAAGTTCCATGATTTATCAGCGCCGGGACGCCCCGTTGGGGCAGCTGTTGCGCTTTACAAAATACACAAATAAATAATAAATAAGCCCAGTACTGAAAACTGTGCCTACCACAGAGCCTTATCTTTTACGGCTTAAAAGTATCTACAATCATTTTTTATTGATGAGGTTCCAGCTTGACCTCTTTTATTAGTTATTGGATACCCCGATGGCTCTCACAGTGGTCAGTGCCTCATGCCCTGTGGCTGCGACAGAGAGTCTCCTCACGACAAGATGTACTTTTTAATGTTTTGTACTTTTTATGCTCTTTCTAGACAGCCATTTATCATTCCTATTCTTAAAAAAACGGGTTTTAGAAGGGTGAGACCAGTTTTTATCTTTTTACAACTTCTTTCTAGTGATACCGTTTTGTATACTCTTAACTTTTTATGGGTTGCCGTCAGACTCAGGTCAAGTGGTAATTAAAATCTGTATTGTAAGTCATGTATTTTTACTCTGTGTTTTGATTACCTGGATTCTATTATATTTGCCAATTTGTAACCTGAATAATGGTATATTGAAGTTTGTATGACTTTTATGGTTTATCTTTAAAGCCAAATAAACTTTCTTGATGCTGAAACAGATAACATGGTACAAAAGGGGGTGGTAATGGACGGAGCATCTGAACCAATCAAACACTCACACCCAGTCAAAAGATCTGGGTTTAATCCATCACCGTTCTTTAGCCCACTCTGCCACCCCAGTTCAGACATGGCTCTATGCAAATCAGTCTGACCCTGTGCCTCATGGGAACAGTCCAGCCCGAACTGCCAAGCCATGCCTTCCCTGTACCGGAAACAAGCTTCCGAGGACCGGTTTCTGGCATTCCAGCCGTCTTCAGCCTGGCTTGCTTGAATCCAGTGGCAAAGTGAGCAAGGGACTCACGTCTGAGCATACCCTGCCACACTTATTGCGGCCAAAAGCGGTACAAAAGGGGGTGGTAATGGACAGAGCATCTGAACCATACAAACACTCACACCGAGTCAAAAGATCAGGGTTTAATACATCACCGTTCTTTAGCCCACTCTGCCACCCCAGTTCAGACATGGCTATATGCAAATCAGTCTAACCCTGTGCCTCATGGGAACAGTCCAGCCCGAACTGCCAAGCCATGCCTTCCCTGGACCGGAAACAAGCTTCCGAGGACCGGTTTCTGGCATTCCAGCCGTCTTCAGCCCGGCTTGCTTGAATCCAGTGGCAAAGTGAGCAAGGGACTCACGTCTGAGCATACCCTGCCACACTTATGGCGGCTAAAAGTGGTACAAAAAGGGGTGGTAATGGACGGAGCATCTGAACCAATCAAACACTCACACCCAGTCAAAAGATCTGGGTTTAATCCATCACCGTTCTTTAGCCCACTCTGCCACCCCAGTTCAGACATGGCTATATGCAAATCAGTCTGACCCTGTGCCTCATGGGAACAGTCCAGCCCGAACTGCCAAGCCATGCCTTCCCTGGTTGGAAACAAGCTTCCGAGGACCGGTTTCTGGCATTCCAGCCGTCTTCAGCCCGGCTTGCTTGAATCCAGTGGCAAAGTGAGCAAGGGACTCACGTCTGAGCATACCCTGCCACACTTATGGCGGCCAAAAGCGGTACAAAAGGGGGTGATAATGGACGGAGCATCTAAACCAATCAAACACTCACACCCAGTCAAAGGATCTGGGTTTAATCCATCACCGTTCTTTAGCCCACTCTGCCACCCCAGTTAAGACATGGCTATATGCAAATCAGTCTGACCCTTTGCCTCATGGGAACAGTCCAGCCCGAACTGCCAAGCCATGCCTTCCCTGGACCGAAAACAAGCTTCCAAGGACCGGTTTCTGGCATTCCAGCCATCTTCAGCCCGGCTTGCTTGAATCCAGTGGCAAAGTGAGCAAGGGACTCACATCTGAGCATACCCTGCCACACTTATGGTGGCCAAAAGCGGTACAAAAGGGGGTGGTAATGGACGGAGCATCTGAACCAATCAAACACTCACACCCAGTCAAAAGATCTGGGTTTAATCCATCACCGTTCTTTAGCCCACTCTGCCACCCCAGTTCAGGCATGGCTATATGCAAATCAGTCTGACCCTGTGCCTCATGGGAACAGTCAATCAATCAATCAATCATCGCATTTATATAGCGCACTACTTACCCAGTGGGTCTCAAGGCGCTGGGGGAGGGGGATCTCCTACTGCTCGAACAACCAGGTCTTGAGTTGCTTCCTGAAGGCGAGGTGGTCCTGGGTCAGGCGGAGGTGGGTGGGGAGGGAGTTCCATGTCTTGGCGGCGAGGTAGGAGAAGGACCGTCCCCCTGTGGTGGCTCTACGGATGCGGGGGACGGCGGCAAGGGCGTGGCTGGTCAATCGAAGCTGGCGTTTGGGAGCGTAGAAGTTGAGGCGGCTGTTGAGGTATCCTGGGCCTTGGCTGTGTAGGGCTTTGTGTGCGTGAGGGAGGAGACGGAAGGTGAATCTCTTGTTGACCGGGAGCCAGTGCACGTCTCTCAGGTGTCCGGAGATGTGTCTGCGGCGGGGGATGTCCAGGATGAGTCGTGCTGAGGCGTTCTGGATCCGCTGGCGTCTCTTCTGGAGTTTGGCGGTGGTTCCGGCGTAGAGGGTGTTGCCTTAGTCCAGACGGCTGGTGACGAGGGCCTGGGTGACCGTCTTCCTGGTATCGGTGGGGATCCACCGGAAGATCTTACGTAGCATGCGCAGGATGTTGAAGCACAACGAGGAGACGGCGTTGACTTGTCTGGTCATGGAGAGGGAGGAGTCCAGGATGAAGCCCAGGTTGGTGCGTGGTCTGTTGGTTTGGGTGTGCTGCCTAGGGCGGGGGGCCACCAGGAGTTGTCCCAAGCGGCGGGTGAGGATCCCAGGTTGAGGACTTCCGTCTTATCTGAGTTCAGTTTCAGGCGGCTGTTCTTCATCCATTCGGCTACCTCTTTCATCCCTTCGTGAAGGTTGGCTCTGGCGGTGGCGGGGTCGTTGGTAAGGGAGAGGATCAGCTGGGTGTCGTCGGCGTAGGAGATGATGTTGAGGTTGTGCTGGCGTGCGATGTCTACGAGGGGGCTCATGTAGATGTTGAAGAGGTTTGGACTGAGCGAGGAGCCTTGAGGGACGCCGCAGACCACCTGGATGGCTACAAAACCATTTTTGTCCCAGCAATTCCATCCCTGTCAGAGAGCTATGGGCGGCTCACTACCTTTGTCTCGGTAACTGTCCTTGACATCTCTGTTACTGCACTTTATGACTCATCCAATGTACATGTGATGTTGCTGTCTAGTGGCAGGAGCAGACTTATTTTGGTACATTTTTATAATGCAGGAATTACACACGAGGATGAGCATAACATAATGCAGCTGGGGTCAGTATTGAGGGGTGGCATCTTGATAAGTCAGAACTGGCATTATATCTTCTTAACAGGGGATTTTAACATCCACCTGTGTTGGGACTTCAGACAAGGAGGAGTGGAAGCCATGGGTTGTACACGGCAATAGGGCCGGCATATGGAACACACCCCTCAGGGCACTGAGCTCAACTCAATTCTGCTTGAATTTGATTCAATATCAGTCATGAATAAGTTGCCTCCAGAAAAAGCAGATCACTCCCACTGTCATTGGGAGACTTGTGAGACCTTTATAGATTTTTCCTTTGTATCGACCCCTTTTTTTCCTTGGTTATATATTTTTCTTTCCAGACAAATTAATTTAGTGACCATAATCCCATTTGTGTTGCAACAGGATGGTTGGTCCCTAGTACACAGATGCAATGAGGTGGGTGGGGGGAGTCCCGATCAAAGTAGTTAAGGTGGGGAGGGGTCTAAAATCGGGGTGTATAGCACCAGAGTTACTTCATAAGTCTCTCGCAAACTAGTGATGTAGTGAGTTTGCCACCCATCTTGATGTCGAGGCAAATGCCTCAGACATCTTGGTTGCATTTGGAACCATGCCCACTGTTATACGAAGGCTATTATGGGCCCCGGAGGGGGGCCACGAGTCAATAGGCCCAAGATGGTTTGATTCTGCGTGTTCCCAGGCTTTCATGAAGCTGGGACAGGCAATGAGCGATAAGCCCTGAGATATGTTGGTGGTTAAAGTTCTCTGCAGAGCATACAAGGCTGTGTTAGCAACTCACAAGTCCATCCTGAAGGAGGAGGCCTGGTCTAACTTAGTGGAGGCAAGCACATTGTGTAACAGCTCTAAGTTCTTGGCTATCATCAATTGCCCACTCCTTTCAGAAGATAATGTTCATCTGCTGGACGCCCATATCACGGAAGATGATTGGGTTCATCATTCTGAGGGTATTTTTCAGCTGGACACTAATTGAGGGGCAGGAAAGGGTGGAAGGTAAGGCGGATCTAGTCTTTACCACCCAAGAGGTAAGAGCTGGTATACTAGGTCTGACTAAAAGTAAGGCCCCTGGGTCAGACGGGATCCTGCCTGTCCTCTACTTTGCCCATGTAGAAATATGGGCGCCCACCCCCACAGCTGTCATTAATGCTTCAGTTCGGGTTGGCTGCCCTGACTCCTCAGTTTTATCAACTATATTCCCAGTACTTAAAAAGGGTGATCTGGACCACACCTCATGCTACAGGCCCATTTCCATCCTTGACTCTGTGATGGAGGTGGTGGCCCGCACGATTCTTGACAGACTGGTATCCTGGGCGGATGAAAGTAATTTTCTATCCGAGATTCAATATGGCTTCCACCCTGGTCATTCCACTGTGTAGCAGAGTCTAAACTTATATCTTGTCCTGAATAAGTACACAGTGGCTGGCGTCTGCCCCATATATCTAGCCTGCATGGACCTGTCTTAAGCCTTTGACTGAGTGAATAGGTCCAAATTATGGCAGTTGATGTCATCCATCGACATTGACAATAACATTATTTGTTTCTTGAGGGATCTTCACTGAGATTCTAGGGCATTAGTCCGTTTCTAAAAGGACTTGAAAGTGTCCCGCCACTTTAACCACAGAGGGGGGTGCGCCAGGAGTGTATCCTCTCACCCTTCCTTTTTAACTTATAAGTCAATTCCCTATAGAAGGCCCCCGTACAAAAAAAGCAGGTAGTCCCCAGGTAGGCAAGCGTAGCCTGCCTGTCCTCCTATATGTGGACGACGCAGTCCTCCTGGCGAGGACAGCAAGAGGCTTAATCAATCAATCAATCATCGTATTTATATAGCGCACTACTTACCCAGAGGGTCTCAAGGCGCTGAGGGGGGGGATCCGCTACTGCTCAAACAGCCAGGCTTTGAGTTGCTTCCTGAAGGCGAGGTGGTCCTGGGTCAGGCGGAGGTGGGTGGGGAGGGAGTTCCATGTCTTGGCGGCGAGGTAGGAGAAGGACCATCCCCCTGTGGTGGCTCTGCGGATGCGGGGGACGGCGGCGAGGGCGTGGCTGGTCGAGCGAAGCTGGCGTTTGGGCGCGTAGAAGTTGAGGCGGCTGTTGAGGTATCCTGGGCCTTGGCTGTGTAGGGCTTTGTGTGCGTGGGTGAGGAGACGGAAGGTGATTCTCTTGTTGACCGGGAGCCAATGCAGATCTCTCAGGTGTCCGGAGATGTGGCTGCGACGGGGGATGTCCAGGATGAGTCGTGCTGAGACGTTCTGGATCCGCTGGAGTCTCTTCTGGAGTTTGGCGGTGGTTCCGGCGTAGAGGGTGTTGCCGTAGTCCAGACGGCTGGTGACGAGGGCCTGGGTGACCGTCTTCCTGGTCTCGGTGGGGATCCACCGGAAGATCTTACGTAGCATGCGCAGGATGTTGAAGCACGACGAGGAGACGGCGTTGACTTGTCTGGTCATGGAGAAGTAGGAGTCCAGGATGAAGCCCAGGTTGCGTGCGTGGTCTGTTGGTTTGGGTGCGCTGCCTAGGGCGTGGGGCCACCAGGAGTTGTCCCAAGCGGTGGGTGAGGATCCCAGGATGAGGACTTCCGTCTTATCTGAGTTCAGTTTCAGGCGGCTGTTCTTCATCCATTTGGCTACCTCTTTCATCCCTTCATGAAGGTTGGCTCTGGCGGGGTCGTTGGTAAGGGAGAGGATCAGCTGGGTGTCTTCGGCATAGGAGATGATGTTGAGGTTGTGCTGGCGTGCGATGTCTGCGAGGGGGCTCATGTAGATGTTGAAGAGGGTTGGACTGAGCGAGGAGCCGTGAGGGACGCCGCAGATGACTTCGGTGGCTTCAGATCTGAACGGGGGGAGGCGGACTCTCTGTGTCCTTCCGGCGAGGAAGGAGATGATCCACTCCAGTGCCTTCTCCTGGACTCCAACGTTGCTGAGGCGTTGTACTAGGGTATGATGGCAGACAGTGTCGAAGGCCGCGGAGAGGTCGAGGAGGATGAGGGCCGCTGTTTCTCCATTGTCGAGCAGCGCTCGGATGTCATCGGTGACTGCGATCAGGGCGGTCTCGGTGCTGTGGTTGGCCCGGAAGCCAGACTGCGAGGGGTCGAGGGAGCCGTTCGTCTCGAGGAAGGCGGCCAGCTGCTTGTTGACGGTCTTTTCGATGACTTTTGCAGGAAACGGGAGCAGCGAGATGGGGCGGTAGTTCTTGAGGTCGGTGGGGTCAGCCGATGGCTTCTTGAGCAGAGCGCTGAGTTCGGCGTGCTTCCAGCTCTCCGGGAAGGTAGCGGTGTAGAAGGAGGTGTTGATGATGTCCCGCAGGTGGGGTGCGATGATAGCATCGGCCTTGTTGAAGACGTGGTGAGGGCAGGGGTCGGTTGGAGATCCGGAGTTGATGGAGTTCATCGTGCGGATGGTGTCTTCGGTGCTGATCGGAATCCAGGCGTGGAAGGTGGTGGTGGGGGGCGGTGGTTCGGTCGTGGTGTTCGACGGTTGAGTGCTGAAGCTGTTGTGTATGTCCGCGATCTTGTTGTGGAAGTGGGCGGCGAGGGAGTTGCAGAGGTCTTGCGAAGGGGTTATGTCGTTGTTTCCGGCGTTGGGGTTGGAGAGCTCTTTGACGATGTTGAAGAGTTCTTTGCTGTTGTGTGCGTTGTTGTCCAGTCGTTCCTTGAATGCAGTTTTCTTGGTGGCGCGGATGAGTTGGTGGTGTTTCAGGGTGGCCGGCTTGAGGGTAGTCATGTTGTCCGGTGTTGGGTCTATGCGCCAGGATCTCTCGAGGGCTCGGCAGTTCTTCTTGGAGCTCTTGAGTTCGTCGGTGAACCATGGGGCTTTCTTGCATCTGCTGGTCGGGGTCCTCAGGGGGGCGAGCTCGTCTGCGCAGTCGTTGATCCACTTCGTGAGGTTGGTGGCCGCCTGGCTAGGGTTCGTTGTGCTGGTGGGAGGGTTCCTGCTCAGGGAGGACGCGAGCTGGTCGGCTGTGATCTTGTTCCAGTTCCTGCGTGTAGCCTGTTGCTGGTGGTGGTGGATCGTGGTCCTTGCGAAGCTGATCTGGACGCAGCTGTGGTCCGTCCAGTGGAGTCCGGTGGCGTGGCTGAAGGCGATGTCCTTGCTGGATGAGAAGACGGGGTCGAGTGTGTGTCCGGCGTAGTGGGTGGGGGTGGTCACCAGTTGCTTGAGTCCCAGGTTGGCGAGGTTGTCCAGCAGGGTGGTGATGTTGCGGTCGTTGGTGTTCTCCAGGTGGAAGTTGAGGTCCCAGAGGAGGATGTAGTCAGGGAAGCGGAGGGCGTGCGGGCTGATGAAGTCGGCGATGTCTTCGCTGAATTGTGAGCGTTGTCCAGGGGGTCTGTAGATGAGGGTGCCTCTGAGGGTGGTCTTGGGGTTGATGTGGACTTGGAAGTGCAGGTGCTCGGTGGTAGCGAGGGTGTCATCGGTGTTGGTCGTGATGCGGATGGTATTCCTGTGGACGATGGCGATGCCTCCTCCTGTCTGGTTGATGCGGTCCCTTTGGATGATCTTATAGCCGTCTGGGATGGCGATGGCGATGTCAGGCGCGGAGGAGGCGTTCATACAGGTTTCCCTGAAGAAGGCGACGTCTGGGGCTGTGGTGTCGAGCAGGGTCCAGATCTCGATGGCATGCCTGTGCACGGAGCGGGTGTTGAGCAGGATGCGTCTCAGGTGGCTGCTGCTGTTGCTCATCGGGGCTTGGGCACTGCTGGAGTGGTGCAGGTCCGGATGCAGGAGAACTTGCAGGCGTTGCAGCAGAAGGGTCCGTGGGTGCGTCTCGGGGTGGCTCGGTAGCAACCCAGGGATCAGCCGGCGTTGAGTGCGTTGAGGGTGGCGGGGGCCAGGGGTCCTGGCGCTGGGCGCGGTCCAGTCGCGGACGGGCGCAGACGGGCTTACCTTTGGCGCGCCTTCGGCGCACAATCGGCGCGCCCGCTGCGCGTGACCGCTGCGCGTTCGCCCGTTCGCCATATATGGCGAAGTGCGAGGGAGGGCGGAGCAGCTGGGAGGCGGGAGCGGGGAGGGCACAGAAAGAAAAGGGGGCGTGGTTAAGCGACGGAGGCGGGAAGCGGGGCGGGAGGACATCGGGGCTACAGGGGGACAGGCAATGAAGAAACAAAACAATGCAAGCAAATACAGTGACAGTCAGGGCAAAGGGGCACACAACGGGAAAGAAACGGGGCACAGGATCCTAAAGGTAAACAACAGCGGACACAGCCCAGGAAGTCCCGACCGCAGGAGACCACGCCGCTCGGTGGCAGGGGGCGTGGTCACACTGCGGCGGCAGGGTCAGCGAGGCAGGCGGGTGGCGGGAGGCACACCAACAGCTGGTGGCCGTGCGACGCAGGGGTGTCCTAAGCTAGGTCACCTTACAACTTCTCCTCTCTTTCGCCCCATTTGTGGAGGAGCTGGACCTGTCCGTGGGCCCCGGAAAGGCTGAGGAAAAGCAGTCCACTTTTAAATTAGGATACTCATTAATACCCAAGACAAATGTTTTCTTCTACTTGGGAGTAGTGTTTGCTGACTCCTTTTGTTGGTGTCCCTCACTTAAATGTAAGAAAGGGGATCTAGTTAAAGCCTCCACAACCGTTTTTAACTTTGTAAGCAGAGTGGGAGGGAAGCCAATAGGGGCCCTCTTGATGTTCTACCAAGCAAAATGTATCTCAAAGGTTAGTTATGTGAGTGAGATATGGGGCCACATCGATCTTGATGCTGAGCAAAGCACTGAAAACTCCTTCTTCCGAAGAGTTCTTTCTGTTCCGCAAAGTACTCCATCTTATGTTATTCATGAGGAACTGGGGATGTCCTTCCTTTCTGATGATCTGGCCTTTCGTCTTTGTGGCTCAAGATCTGGGCTAAACAAGAGAACACACTTAGTAAAGACGTCCTACGGGATTGTCTTTCTCTTGATCATGTCTCACCTCTCCGATGGCTTCAGTACATAAGAGTTGGTCTCATCAGGCTAGGAAGAGCAGATCTTTTTATGAGCCCTGAGGGTATTTATGAAAGGGACCTCGTTTGGGCCATGGAGGGTTTTTTAAGGACACATCATTGTGAAAGAGAGGGAAAGGAGCTCTGTAAGCCCAGTACTGAAAACTGTGCCTACCACAGAGCCTTATCTTTTACGGCTTTAAAGTATCTACAATCATTTTTTATTGATGAGTTTCCGGCTTGACCTCTTTTATTTCTTATTGGCATACCCCGATGGCTCTCACAGTGGTCAGTGCCTCATGCCGTGTGGCTGCGACAGAGAGTCTCCTCAGGACATGATACACTTTTTAATGTTTTGTACTTTTTATGCTCTTTCTAGACAGCTGTTTATCATTTCTATTCTTAAAAAAACGGGTTTTAGGAGGGTGAGACCAGTTTTTATCTTTTTACAACTTCTTTCTAGTGATACCGTTTTGTGTACTCTTAACTTTTTATGGGTTGCCGCCTGACTCAGGTCAAGTGGTAATTAACATCTGTATTGTAAATCATGTATTTTTACTCTGTGTTTTGATTACCTGGAATTTATTATATTTGTCAATTTGTAACCTGAATAATGGTATATTGAAGTTTGTATGACTTTTATGGTTTATCTTTAAAGCCAAATAAACTTTCTTGATGCTGAAACAGATAACATGGTACCAAAGGGGGTGGTAATGGACGGAGCATCTGAACCAATCAAACACTCACACCCAGTCAAAAGATCTGGGTTCAATCCATCACTGTTCTTTAGCCCACTCTGCCACCCCAGTTCAGACATGGCTATATGCAAATCAGTCTAACCCTGTGCCTCATGGGAACAGTCCAGCCCGAACTGCCAAGCCATGCCTTCCCTGGACCGGAAACAAGCTTCCGAGGACCGGGATCTGGCCTTCCAGCCGTCTTCAGCCCGGCTTGCTTGAATCCAGTGGCAAAGTGAGCAAGGGACTAAAGTCTGAGCATACCCTGCCACACTTATGGCGGCCAAAAGTGGTACAAAAGGGGGTGGTAATGGACGGAGCATCTAAACCAATCAAACACTCACACCCAGTCAAAAGATCTGGGTTTAATCCATCACCGTTCTTTAGCCCACTCTGCCACCCCAGTTCAGACATGGCTATATGCAAATCAGTCTGACCCTGTGCCTCATGGGAACAGTCCAGCCCGAACTGCCAAGCCATGCCTTCCCTGGACCGGAAACAAGCTTCCGAGGACCGGGATCTGCCCTTCCAGCCGTCTTCAGCCCGGCTTGCTTGAATCCAGTGGCAAAGTGAGCAAGGGACTCACGTCTGAGCATACCCTGCCACACTTATGGCGGCCAAAAGTGGTACAAAAGGGGGTGGTAATGGACGGAGCATCTAAACCAATCAAACACTCACACCCAGTCAAAAGATCTGGGTTTAATCCATCACCGTTCTTTAGCCCACTCTGCCACCCCAGTTCAGACATGGCTAAATGCAAATCAGTCTGACCCTGTGCCTCATAGGAACAGTCAATCAATCAATCAATCATCGCATTTATATAGCGCACTACTTACCCAGTGGGTCTCAAGGTGCTGGCGGAGGGGGAACTGCTACTGCACGAACAACCAGGTCTTGAGTTTCTTCATGAAGGCGAGGTGGTCCTGGGTCAGGCGGAGGTGGGTGGGGAGGGAGTTCCATGTCTTGGCGGCGAGGTAGGAGAAGGACCGTCCCCCTGTGGTGGCTCTACGGATGCGGGGGACGGCGGCGAGGGCGTGGCTGGTCGATCGAAGCTGGCGTTTGGGAGCGTAGAAGTTGAGGCGGCAGTTGAGGTATCCTGGGCCTTGGCTGTGTAAGGCTTTGTGTGCGTGGGTGAGGAGACGGAAGGTGATTCTCTTGTTGACCGGGAGCCAGTGCACGTCTCTCAGGTGTCCGGAGATGTGGCTGCGGCGGGGGATGTCCAGGATGAGTCGTGCTGAGGCGTTCTGGATCCACTGGAGTCTCTTCTGGAGTTTGGCGGTGGTTCCAGCGTAGAGGGTGTTGCCGTTGTCCAGACGGCTGGTGACGAGGGCCTGGGTGACCTTCTTCCTGGTATCGGTGGGGATCCACCAGAAGATCTTACGTAGCATGCGCAGGATGTTGAAGCACGACGAGGAGACGGCGTTGACTTGTCTGGTCATGGAGAGGGAGGAGTCCAGGATGAAGCCCAGGTTGCGTGCGTGGTCTGTTGGTTTGGGTGCGCTGCCTAGGGCGTGGGGCCACCAGGAGTTGTCCCAAGCGGTGGGTGAGGATCCCAGGATGAGGACTTCCGTCTTATCTGAGTTCAGTTTCAGGCGGCTGTTCTTCATCCATTTGGCTACCTCTTTCATCCCTTCATGAAGGTTGGCTCTGGCGGGGTCGTTGGTAAGGGAGAGGATCAGCTGGGTGTCTTCGGCATAGGAGATGATGTTGAGGTTGTGCTGGCGTGCGATGTCTGCGAGGGGGCTCATGTAGATGTTGAAGAGGGTTGGACTGAGCGAGGAGCCTTGAGGGACGCCGCAGATGACTTCAGTGGCTTCAGATTAGGTATGGGCGGAAAATCCGTTCCGCTCGCGGATTTTGCGGATTTTCGGGAAATCCGCAATCCGCGAGGTTCGCGAATCTCCCGCAAAATCCGCAAATCCGCGAGCAGCGGATTTTGCTCAAACTGCTCGCACTGTTCGCGTGAGTTCGCGGCTTCCCAGTACAATTTCGCGCCCCGCGAATAAGTGCTAAATTGCAGAAATACGATCTTAGCAAAACTGAAACTACTTGCCAGGTTCAAAAGTTCAGGCTCATCATTAGTAGCCATTTCCTGTAGTGCTTCCTGAGGGGCCCCTCCAGAGTTCAGTTGCCAGTTGCAACTATTATGTGACCCTGCTCTGAACCTCAGAATAGTTACACATATGCCACAAAGGTCCTGAATTACAGCTAAGGGAGACAAGCAGGAGCCAGGCTGGAAGTTAAAATCCATTAATCAGCCCCTAATTCATTATTGTCAGTTGGGGCAGGGCAGGTGTTGTAACTAATTTTGCAACAATGAAAGCACTTAGCAAGTGCAAAAGATCACTAATCAGGGCGCACTAAGGAAGCAGGTGCCAGCTAAAAAAATATTCTGTGACACATTAATCAGCCCCAAATTAATTCAGGTCACTTGAGGCAGGGAAGGTGTGCTTTGCTTTGCCGAAAATAATGTACACTGGACAACCAGAGGGTGTGGTGATGAAACAGAGGGTGGCATGGGTGGGCCAGAGGGTGGCATGAGTAGTCAGAGAGTGGCAGTGGTGACAGAGAGTGGCAGTGATGAAGAAGAGTGTCCCAAACAGGCTGGACACGTAGAAACAACAAGTTCGCAAAACTTGCGACCCGACAGGTAAGTTCGCAAATTGCGAAATTGTAAAAACCCTCGCGAACTGGCAGAAACACGGGCGAACACAAAAAAAAAAATCCGCAAATTCGCGGGAATTCGCGGATTTTGCGGATTGCGAATTCGCAAATCCGCAAAATTCGCGAACGCGAGATCCGCAAAATTCGCCCATGACTACTTCAGATCTGAACGGAGGGAGGCGGACTCTCTGTGTCCTTCCGGTGAGAAAGAAGATGATCCACTCCAGTGCCTTCTCCTGGACTCCGACGTTGCTGAGGCGTTGTACTAGGGTACGATGGCAGACAGTGTCGAAGGCCGTGGAGAGGTCAAGGAGGATGAGGTCCGCTGTTTCTCCGTTGTCGAGCAGCGCTCGGATGTCATCGGTGACTGCGATCAGGGCGGTCTCGGTGCTGTGGTTGGCCCGGAAGCTAGACTGCGAGGGGTCAAGGGATCCGTTCGTCTCGAGGAAGGCGGCCAGCTGCTTGTTGACGGTCTTCTCGATGACTTTTGCAGGAAACGGGAGCAGCGAGATGAGGCGGTAGTTTTTGAGGTCGGTGGGGTCAGCCGATGGCTTCTTGAGTAGAGCGCTGAGTTTGGCGTGCTTCCAGCTCTCTGGGAAGGAAGCGGTGTCGAAGGATGTGTTGATGATGTCCCGCAGGTGGGGTGCGATGACAGCGTCTGCCTTGTTGAAGACGTGGTGAGGGCAGGGGTCGGTCGGAGATCCGGAGTGGATGGAGTTCATCGTGCGGACGGTGTCTTCGGTGCTGATCGGAATCCAGGCGCGGAGGGTGGTGGTGGGGGGCGGTGGTTCGGTCATGGTGTTCGTCGGTTGAGTGCTGAAGCTGTTGTGTATGTCTGCGATCTTGTTGTGGAAGTAGGAGGCGAGGGAGTTGCAGAGGTCTTGTGAAGGGGTGATGTCGTTGTTTCCGGCGTTGGGGTTGGAGAGCTCTTTGACGATGTTGAAGAGTTCTTTGCTGCTGTGTGCGTTGTTGTCCAGTCGTTCCTTGAATGCAGTTTTCTTGGTGCCGCCGATGAGTCGGTGGTGTTTTCGGGTGGCGAGCTTGAGGGCAGTCATGTTGTCCGGTGTTGGGTCTCTGCGCCAGGTTTTCTCGAGGGCTCGGCAGTTCTTCTTGGAGCTCTTGAGTTCTTCGGTGAACCATGGGGCTTTCTTGCTACCGGGTCTGCTAGGCGGGGTCCTCAGGGGGCGAGCTCGTCTGCGCAGTCGCTGATCCACTTCGTGAGGTTGGTGGCCGCCTGGCTAGGGTTCGTTGTGCTGGTGGGAGGGTTCATGCTCAGTGAGGACGCAAGCTGGTCGGCTGTAATCTTGTTCCAGCTCCTGCGTGCCTCCTGTTGCTGGTGGTGGTGGATCGTGGTCCTTGCGAAGCTGAAGTGGACGCAGCTGTGGTCCGTCCAGTGGAGTCCGGTGGCGTGGCTGAAGGCGATATCCTTGCTGGATGAGAAGACGGGGTCGAGTGTGTGTCCGGCGTAGTGGGTGGGGGTGGTCACCAGTTGCTTGAGTCCCAGGTTGGCGAGGTTGTCCAGCAGGGTGGTGGTGTTGCGGTCGTTGTTGTTCTCCATGTGGAAGTTGAGGTCCCCGAGGAGGATGTAGTCAGCGGAGCAGAGGGCGTGCGGGATGATGAATTGTGTGCGTTGTCCCGGGGGTCTGTAGATGAGGGTGCCTCTGAGGGTGGTCTTGGGGTTGATGTGGACCTGAAAGTGCAGGTGCTCGGTGGTTGCGAGGGTGTCGTCTGTGTTGGTCGTGATGCGGATGGTGTTCCTTTGGACGATGGCGATGCCTCCTCCGGTGTGGTTGATGCGGTCCCTCCTGATGATCTTGTAGCCGTCTGGGATGGCGATGGCTATGTCGGGCGCTGAAGAGGCGTTCATCCAGGTTTCCGTGAGGAAGGCGATGTCTGGTGACGTTGTGTCGAGCAGGTTCCAGAGCTCGACGGCGTGTCTGTGGACGGAGCGGGTGTTGAGCAGGATGCACTTCAGGTGGTTGCTGCTGTTGCGTGTCGAGGTCTTGAGCACTGCTGGAGTGGTGCAGGTACGGATGCTGGTGAACTTGCAGGCGTTGCAGCAGAAGGGTCTGTGGGTGTGTCTCGGGTTGGCTCGGTAACAGCCCGGGAGTCGGCCGGCGTTGAGGGCGTTGAGTTCGGTGGCGTCGTAGATCCGGCGGGTGGGCTGGTGACGGCGGGGGCCAGGGGTCCTGGCACTGGGCGCGGTCCAGGCGCGGACGGGCGCAGACGGGCGCAGACGGGCTTACCTTTGGCACACCTTCGGCGCTCAATCGGCGCTCCCGCTGCGCGCGTCTGCTGCGCGCGTCCGCTGCGCGGTCGCTGAGGGGGCGTCATAAGTAGGAGCCGGGAGGGAGGGTCAGCGGGGAGGCGGGAGGACCAATGGGAGTGGAGGGGAGGCGGAGCTACTGGTCAGCGGCGGCGGGAATCACGGAGGTGACCGGGGCAGCGGGTCCGGAGAGGAGCGGGGGCAGAGGCGGCAGGCTGCGGGCAGAAGGTGAGCCTGATGTGGAGGGCAGCGGAGGAGGTGAGCGGAGGTCAGCAGTGAGCAGTGAGCAGGTAGCGGCCAGGCAGCAGCTAGGGCAGCAGGCAGGGGAGCGGCAGAGCAACGTGAAGGGAGCGACCGCCTGCGAGGGCACAGGGGTCACAGTGAGAGACCCGGCAGGGACCCCTTAAGTAGGAGCCAGGAGGGAGGGTCAGCGGGGAGGCGGGAGGCGGGAGGACCAATGGGAGTGGAGGGGAGGCAGAGCTACTGGTCAGCGGCGGCGGGAATCACGGAGGTGACCGGGGCAGCGGGTCGGGAGAGGAGCGGGGGCAGAGGTGGCAGGCTGCGGGCATAAGGTGAGCCTGATGCGGAGGGCAGCGGAGGAGGTGAGCGGAGGTCAGCAGTGAGCAGGTAGCGGCCAGGCAGCAGCTAGGGCAGCAGGCAGGCGAGCGGCAGAGCAGCGTGAAGGGAGCGACCGCCTGAGAGGGCACAGGAGTCCAGCCTGAACTGCCAAGCCAAGCCTTCCATGGACCGGAAACAAGCTTCCGAGGACCGGTTTCTGGCATTCCAGCCGTCTTCAGCCCGGCTTGCTTGAATCCAGTGGCAAAGTGAGCAAGGGACTCACGTCTGAGCATACCCTGCCACACTTATGGCGGCCAAAAGCGGTACAAAAGGGGTGGTAATGGACGGAGCATCTGAACCAATCAAACACTCACACCCAGTCAAAAGATCTGGGTTTAATCCATCACCGTTCTTTAGCCCACTCTGCCACCCCAGTTCAGACATGGCTATATGCAAATCAGTCTGACCCTGTGCCTCATGGGAACAGTCCAGCCCGAACTGCCAAGCCATGCCTTCCCTGGACCGGAAACAAGCTTTCGAGGACCGGTTTCTGGCATTCCAGCCGTCTTCAGCCCAGCTTGCTTGAATCCAGTGGCAAAGTGAGCAAGGGACTCACGTCTGAGCATACGTGCCACACTTATGGCGGCCAAAAGCGGTGTCAATTTGTAACCTGAATAATGGTATATTGATGTTTGTATGACTTTTATGGTTTATATTTAAAGCCAAATAAACTTTATTGATGCTGAAACAGATAACATGGCATAAAAGAAACCATGAATATCAAATGGTGGAAACCCATAAACCCCTGCCTCGGAGATTTACAACACATGTCCAAGAGGGTTGGACCCATGACATAGGCTAACTACACGAGATACCTTTACATACACTCAAACCATTATACCATAGGATATCTAGAGGACTGAGGCAGCTGACCCTGGTCACAGGCATGCTCTTCTCCCGCAGCTCATCACCATTGGTGCTGCCGTTGAGCCCTTAACTCCTCCCTCGAGGGGTTCGAGGCCACTCCTTGCCTGCTTCTTCTTGCCCCCAAGTTGTGACTGTGCTCTGGGTATTCCTTTTCTCCTGCTGTGACGTTTGTTGTGTTTACTGTCGTTTTTACTGTATTGTTGTTCCTGCTGTATTTTGTTTTGTGTCCTTTGTTCGTTTTCTCGAACGCTGCTGCTCCCCCTGTGGCCCCTCCCCTAGTCTTGCTCTTTCCTGCCTCCCAGCTTCGTCCCTCCTCTATTTACTAGCGGCCGCTGCGGGAGAGCGTAAGTGAGGCTGCTGACCCAGGTCACCGGCACGCTCTTTTCGTGCAGTTCATCGCCATCATCGCTGCCGTTGAACATTTGACTCCTCCCTCTGTGGAAAAAGGTAGGGCTATGACCTTTTTCAAGATTTGCCCGGCGCTAACCGCCTTTGTACCATTCAAATTACCAAGCAATGAGGCAGGCGCCGGAGACCAGAAGGCAGGAAACAGAAGTTTTATTCCGACGGAGCAGAACACATCAGATCGGACAACAAGGTATCGTCTCGAGGTGCTCTAACAGCCTCTCTGAGGCCTGGCCTCTTATACACTGGTTTATGGCATGTGACCTTTCTTTATTACAATCATAACATTGTGAAGTAAGGAAAAAGACATCCCCATAATCCTCGTGTCAATCCCACCCCCATATACCTTCACAATAGAGGTCCTCAACCTGCTGATAAGAGGAGGGGGTCATCACGCAGCTGAGTGTTTCGCCAAGTCTTAGGATGTGCGCGCCTGATCATATCCCAGGGGGTGGGGAGGCCCTGATCAACAGTGTGTCCTTTGAAGAGGGGCGATTGCATACAATGAGGGGCAGTAAATGGTATCTCCCGGCTTAGGCAATGGCCTCGGACCTGTGTGGACAGTCGGACACGGGGTAAGAGGTCATCAAAGGAGTGGTATTCATGCCGCGTGGACAATTGAGCGCGGAGGGAAGGTTCATCAACAGAGGGGCATTCATGGGAGGAGAGGAGGTGCTGGTCAGGCGCAGGCGTGACTCCCAAGGACAGGGTCATGCAGAAGGGTTATGCTCATGATGGGGAGGGAGGGGGAGCCATGGCGCGCGGAGGATGCTTGCTGGGTCAGAGGGGCGCGCTGGCGATCGATCGTGGACAGGGAGACCATGATACCTAAAATGGCTGTCGTGCACGTCGTACGTGGGTGACAAGCTGGCGCAGATGATGTTTAGCTCGCAAACTAAAATTCCACAGTCCTCCCTTTTAACATGTCTCGCCTACTTGTCAGTTTGGATTTATCCCCATGAGGCCACGTATTTCTACTTCGTAGAGGGGACTCATGTGCTCAGTTCGGAAGTCCAAAGTCTTTGGGCACATACAATTAGAAACAAGGCTGCACAAAGATGGCAGACATTGGATACCTAAGCAACACCCACATAATATCACAACAGGTATCAGTATGAAGGAAAACAACCTCCAACCCCAGTTCTTCAAAGTGTCCCAAAACCAGCTCCCAAGCGACCATCCTTCTTGTTCTTGGTGAACCTCCGAGGAAAGTCTGTGGAGGTGCTCAATTGCTTTGTAGACGGAAGGCAAGTTATCTGGCACGTAGGTGCAGCAGCTAGATCCGATGATGCGGCATGCTCCTCCTCGATCGGCTAGGACCACATCTAGGACAAGGCGGTTTTGAAGGGTCACAAGGCGGACCGCCTGAAGCTCCGCCGTGTTGTTAGCGATGATGCCAGCCGTGATGTTGATCGTTGTTTCTACTGCCTGGGTCAGGTGTAGGATAGCGCGGCTGTTTGCCATTGGGCCCCACAGGGGAACGAGTCCCTTTGCTGCATCCAAGAACTGAGCTCCCGTGGAGTCGGCTTGTTCAATGTCATCTGCACGCCTCTGCCGGTGATGGTTAGCAGGGGCTACATACGTGGGGGGAAGAATGAAGGCAATGTAGCAGATACCCTTCCAACCTTTCGGGAGCCAGGTGTAAGCTTTGGTGCCACACACAAAGTACATATTTGGAGAAGCAACAAAGGAAGGGGGATCAACTGAGTCCAATGTTCTGGTGATTCGGCAGGAACTGTGACCCACCAGCTGTGTTCCCTGACCTTCGAGACACACAAGTCCTGTGACATTGATAACAGACAGAGCCACAGTCATAGTGGCGGTAGTTTGTTTTTGCAGATAAGAGAAGGTGGTTCTGGCTGGATTGTGGAGCACCTGTACTTCGACTCGTTCTTTGGCTGGAATGTCTTTAAGGAAGGTGGCGCCTGTGAGCGCAGGACACAGGGAAGCAGAGGTCTTTCCGGTTTTGTTCAGCCAGAACCCAGAGTAGAAGTGCGACACTGTCTGGCTGGAGGTGGCATTATCCTTGTGGCTCTCTTGCATGAGGATCAACCAGGCGAGGCAGGAGCCGTGAACTGAGAAAGGAGAAGGGATGAAGGGGACGGAGTGTCCAGTGGCATGCTGGAGCAACCCGCAGATCCAGCAGTTCGTAGCATTTGCAGCAAGGTTGTGTTGGTGCAACAGTTGCACGAAGGAATTGTTCCAGAATTCCCTGCGCCTTTCTCGGAGCTGAGGCGACAGAGAGATTAGGTGATGCTCTTTCATAGGAGTCGGTTGTGCAGTAGGTAGCAATGCCTCATGAGCCGGTGTGCTTTCCTCCAGAATCCAGAAGGAGGTCATGAGGAGGAGGCAGAAGAGGAAGACAATAAAGAGGGCGATTGTCTTTGATTTGTGCAAATTGTCAGTCTTTGGGTTTCTATAGTGGGTATTTCCTGTTGCTTCCATCATCTTCTTATCTGGCGCTTCCATCATCTTCTTATCTGGCGCTTCCATCACCTTCAAGGGGCTCGGTAGCGGGCAGAACCACAGACTTCGTTTAGCTTCTCTCCCGGCAACCCTTGGTTGTGCTTAGGTCACCGTTCTGAGATTCAACTTAGTCCGTGGCCTACTTAGCCGAAGCTCCCTCCTTTCGACGCAGGAAATACCCTTCTCTGGATGGCACAGTGGGATCAGAGAATTTTGCAAGTTCAAGTGCCCCAGTATCGGGATAACAGTTCAATGTTGGTCGGTCTTTGTTCAGGAGCTCTTCTTGGGTGTTGACGCTTTCTGTCGTGGCCAGGTTTGCAGAGACCTTCCGGCAGTGATGTGCGTGCAGCCAGTGCCTCTTCCCCTCCACTCGAAGCGCCGTCCGTGTGGTAATCAGCACTTGCCAGGGGCCCGTCCACCAGGGTTCCAGACTCTTGGTCCGTTGGAAATTTCGTATTAGAACGAAATCTCCCGGTTGGATGTCGTGGCCGGGGCCCCTGGAAGCATCGGGGATGGCCTGCTGCACCTGTTGATGAATGACAGACAACGTTTTAGTTAACTTGCACAAATAATCAGATAGTAGGACGTCCGGGACGTCATGAATGGAGGTTGGCTTGGGAGCAGTCCAGAGGTTCATCGGTCGCCTGAATACAACCTCGTAGGGGGTCAAATGGTGTTTGGTGGGAGTGGAGCGCATCGATAGCAGGGCCAAAGGGAGAGCGTCTGGCCATTTAAGTCCGGTGGTTGCCACTATTTTTGACAATTTCAGCTTCAGTGTGGAATTATGGCGTTCCACCAGACCGGCGGATTGGGGGTTGAAGACCGCATGAAACCTTTGCTTCACCCCCAACCCCTTTAAGATTAATTGGATAACCTCAGCTATGAAGTGGGGGCCATTGTCGCTCCATAAAATTCGACAAAGGCCATAGCGAGGAAAGAATTCTTTCAGTAGTACTTTGGCAGTAGTCATGGCAGTGTTGTCACGGGTTGGATAGGCCTCTACCCATTTGCTGAAGGCACATACAATGACTAGTACATACTTCAAGCCCTGGCATCTCTCTAGTTGGATGTAGTCCATCTGAAGGACCTCAAAGGGGTGATTGGGGGTCCCAAACCCTCCCCGGGGTACCACAGTTCCTTTCCCGGGGTTGTGTTGCAAACAGATAAGGCACTGCTGGACTAGGCGTCTGGCTGAGTCGGGGATTTTGTCGTTGTGCCAGACTTTGGAAATGAGTTCGATCATGGGTGCAGATCCTATGTGTGCGGGGGAATGTGCCATAGTCAGTATGGGGATCAGGTATGAGTCAGGCAGCAACCATTTGTTTGCATCTTTTGTTCGCCAGCAGCCCTCATCATCCTTCAAACCCACCCCCGCCCATTCGGTCAGTTCGTGAGGGGTGCTGGCCGACTGGATGTCTCTGATCATTTCCCTTGCGTCAGTCCATTTCTCTGCTTGTGACCTGGTCACATACATGCGAGTCACTGTCCTATTCTCAGCTGTGGTTCGTGCAGTGATGTCGGCCAGTGCATTCCCTTGTCCGACTAAGTCTGTCACCTTCTTGTGTGCCAGGCATTTGATCACCGCTAGTCGTGTGGGGAGGAGAACCGCTTCAATCAGGGCAGAAACCAGATCTCCATGAAGGATGGGGGTGCCGTGAGACGTCAGGAATCCCCTTTCCCTCCACAGGAGCCCAAAGTGGTGAACCACCCCGAAGGCATACTGGCTGTCCGTATATACGTTCGCGGTGGTCCCTGTGGCTATGATGCATGCTCGTGTGAGGGCTATTAGTTCCGCTGCCTGGGCAGATCGTTGTGTGATGCAGGCTGTCTCAACTACTGTTCGGGCTGTCGTTACTGCATAGGCAGCTGAAGTGGTGCCATCTGGGAGTTTGATGCAGGAGCCGTCTACCCATAGCTCTCCATCAGGGTCTGTGAAAGCAATGTCTCGGAGATCAACTCTACTCCTAGTCTGTTCGTCCGTGAGGGTCACACAGTCGTGTATGGGAGGCACGTCAGGGTCATTTTCAGGCAGGAGCAACAATGTGGCAGGATTCAAAGTCGTGCATCTCTTTAGTGTGATGTGGGGTGCAAGTAGAGTCAACTCGTACCCTGTCAGTCGTGCGCTAGTCAGGTGTTGGGTCTTTGTCTGGTTCAAAAGGGTGTCGACTGCATGGGGTACTAACACAGTGAGGGAGTTTGAAAGTACGATTCCTTCGCTCTGGCGGATAGAGACAGCAGCGGCAGCTACTGCTCGAAGGCAGGCAGGCAAAACTCTGGCTACAGGATCAAGAGTGGCGGAGAAGTAGGCACAAGGGCGCTGCTTAGGACCAATTGATTGAGTTAGGACAGACAATGCACACCCCTCCCTTTCGTGGGTGAAGAGGGAGAAGGGTTTGGAGTAATCCGGTGTTCCTAGGACAGGTGCTGAACAGAGTGCATCCCGTAATTCCTTAAAGGATGCTTGACACTCAGTGGTCCAAGGAAGCGGGGAGGGGACATCTTTGGTCAACAGGGCAAGTAGTGGCTTCACAATGAGGCAGTAATTAGGTAACCACTGTCTGCAAAAAGAGGTTAGGCCAACCAAAGAGCGGACTTGCTTTTGTGTTTTTGGGACGGGGGTGTCTAGGATGGTTTGGATTCGGTCAGGTGTAGGTTTCCTCCCTTCTTTGGACAGGAGATGGCCTAGGTATGTCACTTGTGGCTGGCAGAACTGCAATTTCTTTTTGGAAACTTTATGGCCATTTTCTGCAAGAAAGTGTAGGAGTTGGACAGAGGCTGTGGTTGCGAGGGGGGTGGTGTCGGCCGCCAAAAGGATATCATCGACATATTGGATCAACACCACCCCATCTGGTAGCTGGAAGGTATCCAGCTGTCTTTTGAGGGCCTGGCTGTAAATGCTGGGGCTTTCAGTGTACCCCTGGGGAGCTCTACAAAATCGGTACGAACGGGATTTTAAAGTGAAGCCGAAGAGATAACGGCTGTCTGGATGGATGGGGATAGAGAAAAATGCATTCTTGAGGTCGATAACAGTGAAGTTGGTGGCAGTGGACGGGATGAGGGTCAGAATGGTGGTGATATCGGAGACTACGGGGTACTGGGGTACAACCACTTTGTTAATCTCTCGCAGGTCGATGATGAAGCGGTACGCTTTCTCATCTCCTTCGCCTTGCTTCTTAACAATAGGTAGGATTGGGCTGTTGCAGACGTTGCTAACCACTTCTTCAACCACTCCTGCATCCACCAGAGATTGAATAATCGCTACCAGTGCCTTCTCGCCCTCGGGGGATATCCGATATTGTGGGAGTTTCGGGAGCATAGCCTCCTGTCTTACAGTTATATGAATAGGGTCAATCATCATTCGTCCCACATCAGAGTCATTTTTGGCCCACAGATACGGAGGCAGGGTATCAAGCAAGGAGAGGTCAGCATCAGTTATGGAGCACATGTGTCGTGCAGGGCAAGTTTTGGGTATGTCTGGGTTGTCGTACAGGATGACTCGGATTCCATCTGGGGAACACCTAATGGTAGCTCGAAAATGTTTCAGTAAGTCAATGCCCATAATGGCGTCAGGGGAGTTGGAGGAGAGCAGAAATGTCGTGTCAGTGGTGTTGTTTTCTAGGTCAAAGGTGATAGGTACGGACAGGGGGTTAGTGGAGGGCGTCCCATCGAAACCAATCGATGTAATGTGTGAGCCAGACAAGGGTGCCCTTGGAATCAGTCGTTTTGATAACACACTACGTGTCGCCCCAGTGTCTACCAAAAATGGAGACTCTGTACCCAGGACCTTAGCGGTGACATAAGGACCTTGCTGGTCAACACAGAGCTCGACTGGATCCCTCCCTTGCCCCTGGCAGTCCTATGCAAAATCCGGGGCATTCTCACCGTCGGATAGTTGATATTGGTTCTGTCGGGGGCGGTCAAACGTGTTCAATCTCCCTGATCTGTCATTGTTGGTGTCGTTTGTGTGCCCTCGTCCTTGTCCCCTATTTCTTGGTCCACCCGCTACGTCCTTGGAGTCCCTATCTCTGTTCATCTCTAGCAGAACCGGACACTGGGATTTCCAATGGCCGAATCCTTTGCAAAAGGCACACTGGTCATTGCTAATGTCTCTACGTCCAGTGTGGGGTGTTGGGGTGTGGTCTTTAGGAGGTGGATTTCTAGGGGTGGTCGATTGGTAGTTCCCCCTGTGGGGTTCCTGTCCGACCGCTATACCTTGTATCTGGGCTATCATTACTCTTTCTTTCAAATCTTTCTTCTTTTTCTCGGACGCCCTATCATTCTCATTTTTCTGGTGCTCGTAATACTGAGCCATCTGAAGGATAGCTGCGGGTTTGGAGGCCCCCCAACTACTCTCACTCGTCTGCAGTTTTTGGGAGACCTCTTGTGATAGACCCTTTACATAATTTTGTACAAACAGGTGCTGTCCGGTTGCGGTGGTCATGTCTTGGCCACTGTAGTCGGAGAACACTGTCTCGAATCGGGAGAAGTATTCTGACACATCTTCCTGGGGTTTCTGATGACAGGCCGTGACTATCGACCAATCTACCTTTTTCTCTGGGATCAGTGTCTTTAATTTCTGAACTAATTTGTCTGGGAGTTCTAATATGTCCTTTACTGGCTTCCTTCCGGGCTCTCGCTGTCTGTCTAGGTCACTGAGTTGCTTCCAGGTATGTCCGAACAGATCCGTGTGGTAAGCCTTCCGGATTTGCTTCCACACGTCAGCTGGCAGGCATAACCCGAAAAACAAGTCAATGTCCGCTAAAGTCATTATCGTCGAATCCAAGGCTGTGGCTATTTCGGTATAAAATGCTGTCGGGTTCTTTCTCAAATCAGGCAGAGTTTGTCTAAACGTTAGGATATCTTGTCGGTCCCATGGTTGGTAAACCCAATTGTACACAACCCTCCCTTTTGCATCTGCATGATTAATATCATCGCTTGTTCCTTGGCCACGTGGCGGGATCCAGTAAGGGGCCGCTTCTCTGATGGGCATCATAGTATTGGCTACTTCTACTGAGGTCGTTTCAGGGACTGTAACCTTGGCTTCTGGTTTTTGTTCCGTGAGGTGGCGGAAGACCTCAAGCGTCTGCATGAAGAGCTCCGTCGCCTCGCGTTCAGTCCCATCTCCAACATCAATCTTCCTATATAGCGTTGTCAGTTTAGCGGGGCCCTTACTCTGATACTTATCCTCATATGCGTTCAGGGTGTGGTAGCTGAATCGCAAAATGAAATGCCGTCTGTGGCTGTCGGCATGCGAATTATATATGTTCATTGTGTATTCTTCGCTTTCCCTTCGTTCTACTAGTGTCTTTGCTATTTTGTCGATCCCATCCCGCTCATCTTTGCTCAAACTATTTGATCTGGCTGGTGGTTGCTTGCTAGCCTCGGGGTCATCTAGCGAGGTTGTTAACGTGGCTGGTGCGGAGGCCGTGAGGGCTGGTGCACTAGCGCTGAGGTCACTTTCGCTCGCACTCGGGGCTTGCAAGCTTTGTTGGCAGCGGGCATATGGAGGGGGCATATAGATGATTGGGGGACCTAGCAGTAGCTCATCGTTCGCCCGCTGTTTGGAGGGCAATTCAGGGTAGAGCGCAGAGGGGGTCCTAATAGGGCATTGACCTGTCGACCCTGATTCTTGGTTTTGTGCAGCTTCTTTTCTTT
Source organism: Lissotriton vulgaris (assembly GCF_964263255.1). Taxonomy (NCBI): domain Eukaryota; kingdom Metazoa; phylum Chordata; class Amphibia; order Caudata; family Salamandridae; genus Lissotriton; species Lissotriton vulgaris. The sequence goes on from NW_028251420.1 coordinate 574,682, forward strand.
CTTGTATTTCTTCTTCTAGTTGCTTAGCGGCTAGGTGGGCTGCCTTTCGTAATTCTTTCCCTATTTTTGCTTCTTCTCTTTTCTTTCGTTGTTCTGTTTGCCTATACTATCGAGCATAGTGGGCGTGGTCTTATTTTTCTGGAGCGCTATTTCCAATGTTTTTATTTTATTTTCATCAAAGGAACCTATCAGTGGCCACTGACTTTCAGGGTTCTTTTTCGTATATTTATGCCATAGCTTAGTATAAGCTATGGCGACTAGTCCATGCTTAGTGAACATGTCCTTATTAGGGGTGCCCTCCAGTGGAGCTGGATGGTTCATCTCTAATAAGCGGTCCGGGCTGTACAGGCTACCAATCAGTGGAGAGAAGATAGGCATGACGGGTTACAACGGGGACAAAAGTCTGCACTACCTATCTTATCACGGCGGACAAAGACTAGACAGAATATTTCTATTCTACGTTGTTTGTCGGTGGTGAATACCTCAAAAGAACCAATACCGAACAATCAGTGTTCGGTCAATCAAACAATCAGTGGGGAGAATAAGTGGGTACGACGTGTTAAAGGTTTGCGTTACCCACTCTTTCTCTACCTGCAAAGAGAGACCTTGTTCTTCCCTGTTTGCAGACAGAGAATCTCCAGACAACAATCCACGAACGACAGTTCGGGAAAACAGTGGGGGAGGAAGATAGGCACGACGGATTACAATGGGGACAAAGGTCTGCGTTACCTATCCTTCACTGCTTGCAAAGAGAGAGCCTGTTGTTTTCTCCGTTTGCAGACGGTGAATCTCCAGAGGGTTCAACAAAGCGTAATACTAGTATTATCCAAACCAAACAATCATTTCTTAATTTGTCGTGTTTACACGACCTTACCCGGACCGCATGGACGGTTTCCTGTCTTCTGAATCCAGCGCCCGATCGTCCTCTATTCTTCGTGATGTTCGCGGCACTCCTGATGGTTCCCAGTCAGGACCGTAGATCACTCGAGAGAGGTCTGTTCGGAACTAGTGAAGGTCGAATGATCGGCTGTCAGACGAGGGTCTATCGGACACGAGCTCTCCCGATCGTTGCAGTCGTTCACTCTGTCGTCGGGACCTCTCCCACTGGATCCACGTGTCGCTGATGGGCCCAACGTTGGGCGCCAATTGTAGAAAAAGGTAGGGCTATGACCTTTCTCAAGATTTGCCCGGCGCTAATCGCCTTTGTACCATTCAAATTACCAAGCAATGAGGCAGGCGCCGGAGACCAGAAGGCAGGAAACAGAAGTTTTATTCCGACGGAGCAGAACACATCAGATCGGACAACAAGGTATCGTCTCGAGGTGCTCTAACAGCCTCTCTGAGGCCTGGCCTCTTATACATTGGTTTATGGCATGTGACCTTTCTTTATTACAATCATAACATTGTGAAGTAAGGAAAAAGACATCCCCATAATCCTCGTGTCAATCCCACCCCCATATACCTTCACAATAGAGGTCCTCAACCTGCTGATAAGAGGAGGGGGTCATCACGCAGCTGAGTGTTTCGCCAAGTCTTAGGATGTGCGCGCCTGATCATATCCCAGGGGGTGGGGAGGCCCTGATCAACAGTGTGTCCTTTGAAGAGGGGCGATTGCATACAATGAGGGGCAGTAAATGGTATCTCCCGGCTTAGGCAATGGCCTCGGACCTGTGTGGACAGTCGGACACGGGGTAAGAGGTCATCAAAGGAGTGGTATTCATGCCGCGTGGACAATTGAGCGCGGAGGGAAGGTTCATCAACAGAGGGGCATTCATGGGAGGAGAGGAGGTGCTGGTCAGGCGCAGGCGTGACTCCCAAGGACAGGGTCATGCAGAAGGGTTATGCTCATGAGGGGGAGGGAGGGGGAGCCAGGGCGCGCGGAGGATGCTTGTTGGGTCAGAGGGGCGCGCTGGCGATCGATCGTGGACAGGGAGACCATGATACCTAAAATGGCTGTCGTGCACGTCGTACGTGGGTGACAAGCTGGCGCAGATGATGTTTAGCTCGCAAACTAAAATTCCACACCTCGAGGGGTTCGAGGCCACTGCCTGCCTGCTTCTTCTTGCCCGCGAGTTGTGACTGTGTTCTGGGTATTCCTTTTTGTTCTGCTGTTACTTGTGTTGTGTTTACTGTTATTTTTACTGTATTGTTGCTCTTTATGTATTTTGTTTTTTGCCCTCTGTTCATTTTTCTCGCATGCCGCTGCTGCCCCTGCTGCCTCTCCCCCTGCTCTCACTCATTTCCGTCTCCCAGCTTCCTCCCTCCCCCTACTTATTTAATGATGGCCACTGCACGGTCCCATTACTGTTGTGCTGAAGGCACACCTAAGGAAAGCCCACCTGCGCCCGTCCGCGGCCAGCGCCAGGAACCCTGGATCTTCAAGGCCCCACAGATATGATTCCGCAGCCTTCCACTCACTCAATCCCTGAAGACAAACCAACTGCAAAAGATCCTCACCGAATACCACCCATGGATAGTTCTCCTGCATACTCTACCAAAGATCCTTCACCATTGACAACGCCCGTCCAACTGACGAAGGCCCTCTGGACGCACTCCCTGCCCAAGCCTTCACAGGCCTCCTGCTCAACATGTGCTCCCTACACCGACATGACATAGAGATCTGGGACCTGATCGACACTCTCTAGCCCGACGTCACCTTCTTCACTGAAAACTGGACCAATGCTACCTCCAGCCCGACATCGCTACTGCCATCCCCAATGGCTACAAGATCCAGAGAAAGGACCACCCCCACCGCGCAGGAGGTGTTCTTGCCATCCCACTCCAACACAGAACACTTCCACTTCCAGATCCAGACCAGCCCCAAGACCACGCTACGTGGCACACTTGTCTACAGACCCCCCGGACCTCGCACCCAGTCCACAACTACCATCACCGAGCTTGTCACACCCCACGCCATCACCTCCATGGGCTACATCCTACTCAGGGCCCTAAATTTCCACTTCGACAACCGCAGATACCCACCACACTCCTTGCCAACCTCGGACTGAAGCAGCTCGTCAAGAAGCACAGTGCTGGGCACACCCTTGACCCTATCTTTGCAGGAGGTACAAACATCCACTTCAGACACACCACTCAGCCCTTCTGGATGGACTGCCACTGCGTACACTTCACCTTCAACACCACCACTGCGCCCTAGCGCACCCCACGCCCACCACGAAGGAACTAGAACAAGGTCACAGAGGAGCTCCTCCACACCTCCCTCCTCCAAGACCCCCCCAGCACCACGACCAACACCAACTCCTGCTGAGACGAAAAGCTTGCACCCCTCTGTCACCCCACCAAACAGCACCCCCAAAAAGTCACCTGGTACACCACAGAACTAAAAGAAGCCAGGCGCTCTTGCAGACGTCTAGAGAAAACCTGGTGAAACCAGAAAACCGCGCAAGCACTGAGCAACCACAGGAGCGTCTTGAAGAAATACCACCAGCGCATGAGAGACACTAAACGGACCTTCATACGAGACAAAGTCCACACCAATGCAACCAATGTCAAAGAACTGTTCAACGTCATTCAGCATTTCGCCAAACCTCCAAGGGAAGCCACGGACCTCACACCTTCCCAGGATCTCTGCAACAAGCGCAGCTCCTACTTCCATCAGAAGATCAAGGCCCTCTAAGCCAACTTCAGCAAACTGACACCGGACACCCTCCCCCCACCGCCGCCGATAAGCCAACCATCATGACCTGGAACCCCACCATAGTCAAACACATCACAGCGACCATGAAGAAAACCCACTGAGGAGCCCCAACAGAACTCTGTCTACCGCACATCTTCCACAGGGTCGCCGCCACCATCGCACCCAAACTAGGACGGACCATCAACGCCTCCTTCAGATCCGGCACCTTCCTCTGGCTGCCTACAGCTGGGGGTTGGGTCCCTTTGGTTGGAACACTGGAGGGAGAGGGTAGGTTTGGAAACATGTGGTCCCAGGTTTGCACTTGCCCAATAGAGCCAATCTGGGGGAGGTCCCTACCCGAGGGTAAGGGGGATCCCTCAGTGTGTTGAGGAATTTTCACATGGCTAGGGCTACTAGACTGGGTGCCCCTAATCTGTGGATGAGGGGGTTCCTCTGGACAGTGGGCCCTGTGGGGTCCATTGACCTCCCTGACGTCTGCAGCCCTGGGCTGACAGAGGGAGGGTAGAGAGGGGCAGGTTACCTGCTTCAGACTGGGTACACCCTTGGAAGGGTCCCCAGGACAGGCATGACCACCTCTGGGGCAGTTCCTCCACAAGGGATAGGATCAGTTTCCTGACCCTTAACTATAGTCTGGGGGAAGAAGACTTTTCTTTAACCCTTGTGCTCTCTGGTGGAGAGGAGTCGCCCATTCTTTCAGGCTGCACCACTCCAAAATGTCCCTGGAGTTGGGCTGAGGCCCTAACAGCCCCACCAACTTTCTCAGGGAGGCCTAACATTCTTAAATAGGCATGGTATTCAACTTCAGCCCAGCCTGAATTTTCCAGATCATTGCCCAACAGGCAATCTACAGGTCAGTTTGGGGACACTGCCACTGTCTTTGGGCCATTGACCCCTCCCTAGCTGAGATTGACTATGGCCATGGGATGATCTGTCCTGCTACCATCAATGTTGGTCACCTGGTACTTAAACTCGGGTAAAAGCTGTTGAGGGGGACTAGTTTCCCTGTCACAATGGTGAAACAAGCCCCTGTGTCCCTGAATGCCAAAGCTTTCTGACCATTTATTAGTGGCTCCTGTCTGTACCTGCCCAAATAATTAGGACTGATAGTAAAAGTGGCAAATCCCATGCCACCATCACAGACTGAGGAGGCCTGTGAGGGGGGCCCTTTCTAAACCAGGGTCCACCTCAGTTCCCCATGAGAACCCACCTAACTTTTTGGGTGCACTACTACCACCTGGGGGATTACTACTTGTAGTACCAGGAGTAGTGGTAGTATTGCTAGGAGGAACATTGACCCTAGGGCAAATGGGGTAATTTTTCCAGTGGCCAGGTTTCTTACAGACTTGGCAATAAGGTTTCTTTTCAGGAGAGGAAAGAGTGTGGGACTCACCCCCAGAAGAGGACTTTTGGGGCCCTGTAGTGGATTTATCATTTGATTTATCCCCTACTTTCTCTAGGGTATTGGTAGAATCTTTCTTCTGGTCACCCCCCTGATTCTTTGGCCTTACCCTGGTTCTGACCCATTTGTCTGCCTTTGTTCCCAATTCTTGGGGTGAGGTCACATCAGATTCCACCAGGTACTGGTGTAAAAGCTGGTTTTGACAATTATTAAGGATCTGCTTTATCATAATCAAATAGTACAATCCTAAAAAGTCATGCACTTAGCTGCCAAGTAACCAGCCCTCCAGAGCCTTAGTAGCACAATCTACAAAGTAAAACCAGTCTTGAGTCTGTGCCTTTGGAGTATCTCTGAACATAGTCCTGTATTGCTCAGTGGTTAAGCCAAACCCATTAATCAGTGGACTCGTCAAGACTTTGTAATTATCAGCATCCTCTTCTCTAACAATGAGGAGCTTGTCTCTACCTTTGTCTGCAAAGGGGAGCCACGAGATTGCTGACCACTGCTCCTGAGGGACCCTCTGTACTTTACAGGCCCTCCACAGTGCAGTTATCCATTTGTGGATGTCATCGCCACTCTGGTAGGGAGGGACAATCTTTTTCCGGTTCCTATGGTCATGAGTAGGTTCTCTACCTCTAGGGACACTGTTGCTGCCACCATGGGGCTCTAGTGTGAGAAGTTGGCCTGGCATATGCTGTCCACTATTCTAGTGGGCACCTTGCAACAGTTCAAACAACCCTTATTGATGGTAGGTTTAAGACAAACTTTATAGAAAGCTATCCTAGTGGTAGCTGTGGAGAGCAGCCTTCAGGCTAAGTCTTGAAGAAATGTAAAGCAGCTTGTTTTACCAGTCTATAATCTCATGAATGATCAAAGGAAAGGCGAACCACACCAGGTATATATAAAATATATATGTATTTATTCTAAACACAACCCTCTAGTCTCTTTATGAGGCTAGAAGTAAAAGTACAATACAAGAACTTAAGTAGCACACAGTAAATTAGCACAGTATACTTTTTGCCCTAGGGGCCTCACAAACCATATACTTTGAAAGTAGTATAAGTACCGCTGGAACATCAAGACAAGGCCTAGGGTCTGTAGAACTGCTGGGGCAACCAGGAACCACCCAAGGTAGGGACGCAAAAGAGAGCAACGGGGAGGCGTGCAGTGTATAAACACAGCCGCAAATCACCGTTGACTTCTATGGAGAAAGTTACAGTTAGGGTTTTAAAGAATAAGGACCCTTGGGAGTGAACTCCAAACAAACCCCTTCAGTACTGGAAACTTCGAGAGTCAAGACCCACGGGAGCACCGAAGTACTTGTGTTACCTGACCCAGGGAAGCCGGGTGCATAGGTGTCTTTTCGTGTCGGGTTTCGTCGTCGTTTCCTATGGAGAGCTGCAAAGAAGTGCAGGCGAAAAGTGTCCGGAGGATCCAAGGGTGGATCAGAGATCTGAAGAACCTGAAAGCAGAGGGGACAGAGCCTGGGTAAATAGCCAGTGACCAGGAAGGCGACAAGAAGATGCCAGCCGATGTCTGGTGATTTCAGGTGATGTAGGGGAAGCTTAACTCTTCAGCCACGAGGTCCAGGAGGCATCAACGACAACCAGGAGCTGTATTCGCACTGTCCTACGTTGGATGTCGAGTGCTGCAGTGTCGGTATCCGGATTGGACCCAACAAGCCTTGGCAACAGCAACCCACACAAGATGCAAAGATTGCCTTTGGTGCAGACCAGCAAGGTCTGAGGGACTCACCCTTTGGAGGGGAGACCGGGCACTTCTGGAGCAACCAGGGAAGCCCAAGAAACAAAAGTGTTTCCTTTGTGGAGACTCACCAGTTGATGGACCAGGGATCATGAAGGTGCCTCTAGCAGGAATGCAGGAAGCAGGCCCACGGGACACTCGCAGGGTGTAGGCCCTTAAGCTTCGGTGCAAGAGGTGTTCAGGGCTTGGACTACAAGTAGCCCAATGCACAACTTCAGGAAAGCACAGGAAGTTGATGCACTAGCAAATGTGCTGGATGTCCATGAGTTCAGGTCCCACGTCTCTCGTGATGGCTACAGGTCTCAGCTCTGCTGAGATCTCATATCTGCCTCGGGAATGTCTGGAAGTCCATGTCCTGTGTCTCAGATTCTTCGGGATCCGGCGGGAGACTCAAAAATGCAGACCGGCAAGATGCTTCTTTGGTGCCTGTTTGAACAGGGGAATCACTCCTTGACCCCAAGGGAGATTTATTCAGTCTTCTAGTCGTAATAGAATGTCGATGGTCCAAGATATATGTTGCAGAGTTTCGTCCAGGGTAATCTAAAGTCCTAAAGATTGGGTTCCTATACTTATACTAAGTTTAGGGGTTGGACTAACTCTAAGGTCCCACCTATGGGAGGACCTCTGGAGGGGGTGGTTACACCCCTACCCCTCTTTCCAGTTTCATGACAGAGCAGGGCCTGAGCACCCTGCACCGGTTTGAACTGGGGTATGCACAGGGACACCTTATGTGCCCCAGGCAGTGTCTGAAAAGCATTGTGTGAATGCACCTGCCTTTCCCCAATACATTAAAGCCTGTCTGGGGAGACAGTAAACCTATTGTCCAGGCCTTGCCTGCCGGAGTTTCGTCCAGCAGCAGGAGGTCAGTCTTGTGTCTGTTGCAACAGCGCCCATTTTGTGATGCTGGGGCTCTGTTTAACTTTTACCGGTTAGACCAGTGTGTACATGTCTTCTCCCTCTAGAAGGGTGGAATGCTACCCCTGCCACCAGAACTGGCGGGGTGGGGGGTAGTATTCCAAAGTGTTTGACTTCAAACACGACATGTTTTGATGCTGCCATTCCAATGTTGGTATTAACCGCAAGGTTATAATGCACTTAAGAGTATGTGGTATGGCTGTATCATAGAACAGCTATAAGGAAGGGTTTCTGAAAGCTGCAGAGGGGCTCAGCTCATGCCTGGGCACCCTCTCACACAAAACCAAGTACTCTGCCCTCAGGATTGTTAAGGCCTGCCATAGGAGTGACTTATAGGTTTATGTCTGTCTATATATATATAGGTCGATATAGGTACACTATATCTAAGTGAGGGGTACAAGTACCACCTTACCCAGGCTACAGTAGCAGACCTGTGGTGCCATTTTTAAGGCTTCTCAGGGGTGGCATAATCCAGGCTTTAGCCCCTGGTAGGCCCTGGGGTACCAATACCATTAGTAACTAAGGTACCATATACTAGGGACTCACAAGGGTAACCCACCCTAATGTGCATGCAATCAATTTAGAGAGAGAACAGCTAGGCTGGGGTCCTGGTTAGTAGGGCCCCACCAGACTCAAGTCGATAAATCAGTGAAATAGAGCAAAAAGTGGGGGTGACCGTACGAAGCAGATCCTACTCTCCTACATCTAGCCCCAACCTTTTTGAAGCTCTCTGAAGCCCCAGGGATTCCCTGTCTAAGGCCAATTGCTCTCTCTTGATTCCGAGCTTAGCTCTCTCAAACTCAAGCAGTTGGCCCTTCTTATTATAAGAGGACTACCTTTTGTTAGAAGCAGAGGTCCTATGAGAGACAGAGGTCCCCATGGATGTACAAACATGATTAAACTTCTGAGAAGGAGATCGGGATCTTCTTGGTAAACTGTTAACCCTTCCAGGTGGGGTAAAGAGAGGGCCACTGAGGCCTTCTCTCTCACCTTCAGGAAGGATTGGATTGTCCAGCTTAGGATCATCAGGATCCTCGTGGCCAGCATCAGAGTCCAGGTCATAGAAGTTTTCATTTCCTGGCCTTTCCTCCTCGCTGTCCCACACAACGTGCCGACCTCATCAGACCCTGGGGTCTTTCTGACGTAATGTAAAAGCAAAGCCTCGATGAAGAGTTGATTGGGTTTTTCCCGATATTCAGTTTTCTAGATGTACACATGGTTCTCAATTCTTGGAATGAGATTTGGTCATACTTAGTGGGCAGAGGCCCACTGGCTTCTGGCCTTAAATACATACTAGTGTTATGTGGTGTGGCACCTACCTAACCTAGTGGGAACTACTGAACTCTCTTGAGTTGCAGAAAGGGTGTGCTAGACCCTAGACTACCCAACACCAAGTTCATCAGAACTTACTTATTCTAGTCTTGATTTATATGTACCTAATACCTTGTGGGGCAGATTTACAAGCCCCTTGCGCCTGTTTTACGCCGCTGTTGCGTCACTTTTGTGCCAGAAGTAGGCGTTCCTGCGCAGGGGGGGCGTTCCGGGGCAGGAACGCCTCCTAAAAGTGGCTGAGTGAAATCTTGTAGATTTCTCTCAGTCACTTTTGAGCCCATGCTGCGTCAAAACCCTGCGCCTACTTGATGCAGGCGTAAGGATTGACGCAGCATTGTAAAGATAGGGCACTACAGAGCCTTGCTGGAGCTGCGTCGCGCTTGCGATGTAACACCAGCAATGCGCTGCCTTTACGGCACAGATGCGTCACACATCTGTCCGTTTTTGCCCCTTGGTGTGCCGCATTGTAAATGTGGCACATCCATGGTTGATGCAGCCGTGATCCAAAATAACTGGCGCATCCCTGCTGATATGCAGGGAAGCGCCAGTTATTGTAAATCCGCCCCTTAGTGTTTTTTCATTTAGTCACTCAATGAGATTGTCTGGTAAAGCAATAGCAAGCTTGAATCCCGACCGCTGCACACC